>NC_077232.1:23484342-23818471 GCF_027887165.1 Monodelphis domestica | reverse complement strand
TCAATGAACTTTAGGATTTAATATATTCTTTGAGATTCCATGGTTTAGAATAGAAGCTATTTTAAAAATTGTATTCTTCTCTATATTCATCTTTGTGAATAAAGGAATAAAATTGTTCCAAGGAGAAAAAAGAAGCATTCTTGTGACAATTGAGATCTATCTTCTCTTTATATCATAAGAAATCACATAATTGTAACATATTTAAAAATAATTATATCTGTGTAAATAATATGGATTATATTTGATAAAAATGCTTTAGTAGGTTTCACTCTGAATTTCCAACATGAGTTATATTGTCAAAATGAATACATCACCTATAGATTAATCTACTTTCTTGATTAAGGGAATAAGTCATTTTGTTCCAAATGCATATGTGCCCACTGATTATATGTCTTGATTGTTGCTAAACAAGCAATAGTTCCAATCACAATTCCTCACAATTGTTTTTAAATTTCATATGTAGTCTTTCTCAAATGCAGATAACAAACATGTAGATGTTTATAGATGACCAAAAGATGATAGCACTATTTTCACCATTTTTTCTTTTCAGCCATCATATTCCCATGAATTTAGAACACTCAGACTCCTACTGCTTTGTCTCAAGCATCTCCTTCAGTTAATCACTTTTCTCTTGGAATGTATTTTCATTTTCTACCACACAACCATTTTCTTGGAATTAATTGAACATAAAATCTTAACTGGTGCCTAGAAGCAAGGAAGGGAATTCAGGTAGAAAAGGGAATTAAGTAAAGTTTAAGAGGCTCAAATGCTGCCAAAAGAAAAAAATACTCTAATATTTTCCCATTTGTTATGAATAAAAATCAATATAGAAGGCTTTATACTAAATTTATATTCATTAGTAAATAGAAAGAAGGATGGGAATAAGGTTTCCAGTCTCTCTAACTAAAAGTAAGATTCTGTCCTGAATTCTAATATGGTCCAGTTCCCTCCACACCACTAGTTGCCAGAGATTGTAAGCAGGATAAGAGATACCAGGATGGCTCAGAGAAAGAGCAAGACCATGAGGGTTTTTAAATTAATATTCAGTACTCCAAGTATTATATTTAATGATATTTATTAATATTTAACTTGAAGCAAAGGGAAAGTAAAAGGCTAGAGCAAACTGAGAGAGCTCACATACCTTCCAAGTGGAACAGAGCCAAGCTGGGGTAGAGAGAGTTCAAACTAAAAATACCAATAAAGTCAGGACACATACACAAAAGAGAAAAGGGAATTGTGAGAAATATAGTCTAAGGGTTCAAGATTCCAATTAATACAACCAGAGAAAGAGAGAGATGGGAGCCAAAATGACCCAGTGAGAGTTCTCTGCTTGATTTTCAAACCCTGTATAAACTTTTCCCCTGTATCCTTCAATTGGCCAATGCTATTGGGGGAGGGGGGGCGATAGAGGTTGCTGGCAGTCCAGACACTTGATTTTGATTCCTATTTGGAATTCTTTGGGGGTTAGTCTGCATTGGAAATTCCCTAAATACTTAATTCACATACTTTACCATCTACAGAGTTCAGGACAAATAGTACACATGTATAAGTGGAATTTTGAACCCTCTGACTTCATCCCCCAGAAGTCGTTCAGTATTTCCCAGAATTCCCCTCCTCTCTCCACCATGTTTGCATGGTCACATTTGTATACAGTTCAGTGTAAGCCCATATTTAGGTCATTTGTAATGTGGTCATTGATACTTTTGATTTCTTCTCCTTTAAACTGCCTGTTCATGTCCTTTGATTGTTTATCAGCTGGAGAGTAGTCCCCTGAACCTCACTTTTTCTTTTTTTATATATTTTGCTCAGCTCCTAATGAGAAATAAGGCCTTTATCAGATGAATTTTCCATTAATTTCTCCCAAGTTTCCTATTATCTTTTTAATTTTAGTTGATTTACTTTTGTTTTTGCAAATGCATTTTAATATCATGCAATAAAAATTACATATTTGAATTTCTTGTGATCCTCTCTATTCCCTGTTTGACAATAAACTTTCCCCTTTGATTTAGATATGACAGGTACAGTTTTTCATTCTCCCCTAATTAACTTAGGATATAATCCTTTATATATCTATATCTATATCTATCTATCTATCTATCTATCTATCTATCGATATATCGATATATCAATCTATTGATCGATCTATCTACCATTTATCTATTTTGATCTTATCTTGGCATATGATGTTAAATATTTATGCCTAGTTTCTGTCAAATTGGTTTCCAGTTTTCCCAGAAATTTTTGTCATTTTTCCCCTGACCTGAAAAAGCTTAAGCTTTTGAGTTTATCAAACACTGGATTATTATTATCATTTGCTATTGTGTATACTGTACCTAATATACTCCACTCATCTTTTTAATTCGAAGTAGTACATGCGTGTTTTGATAATTACCATTTTGTAAAATAATTTAAAGTCTTCAATTGTTAGACTCCTCTTTCACATTTTAATTGATTCTCTTACCATCTTTGATCTTTTTCCATCCAAAAGAAATTTGTTTTCATTTTTCTAGCTTCATAAAATATGTTTTTGGAATTTTTATTGGAATAGTATTGAATATGTACAATAACTCAAGTAGAATAGTCATTTTTAGTATATTGGCTCAGCCTATCAGTAATGAGTATTTCTCCAATTATTTAAACTTATTTTTATTTTTATAAGAAGTGTTTTATAATTATTTTCATATAATTTCAGGTTTTGCTTTAATAGACTGAGTTCTAAATATTCTATATTGTCAGCTATTTTACATGTAATTTCTCTTTCTATTTCTTTCTATGAATTTTATTGGTAATAAGTAGAAATGCTTGTAATTGACATGGTTTGTTTTATGTCCTTCAACATTACTGAAGCTGTTAATTATTTCAATTATATTTTCAGTTGATTTTCTTGGGTTCTCTTAGTAAAAAAAAATATCATCTGAAAAGAAAAAATATATTTTTATTGCCTATTTTTAGTCCTTCAAATTTTTTTTGTCTTCTTGATATAGCTAGCATTTCTAGTACATTGTTGAATATTACTTTTGATAATGTACATTTATTAATCACTGTGATTTCTAGGGTTTTAAATATGAATGTATGATATATTTTGTCAAATGCTTTTCCTAAATCTGTTGATATATTCCTATGATTTTGTTAATTTGATTACCAATATGTTCAGTTATGCTGATATTTTCCAAATATTGAAAAAGCCTTGCATTTGTGTTATAAATCCAATCTGATGATAGTGAATGATCTTTGTGATTGCTGTAATCTCTTTGACATTGTTTTTTTCATCAATACTCATTAAGGAAATCGGTCTTTAGCTTTCCATCTCTGTATTCACACTATTTGGGGAATAAAGAAAAAGTGTTATGAAAGGAATTTGGAATGACTCCTTTGCCTATTTTTAAAAATAGTTTATATGGTATTGGGATTAATTTTTCCTTAAAAATTTTGTATAAAAAAACTGGGAAATGCATGATAACCATGGATTTTTTTTTCTTAAGGAGCTAATTTATTGTGTGGATATTTTCCACGAAGATAGCATTATTTAAGTATTTTTTTCCTTTTCTCTTAGTATGGATAGTTTGTATTTTTTTCATACATTTAACTTAGATTATCACTTTTACTGACATAATTTGCTAAATAATTGTGAGTAATTGCTTTAATTTCATCTTCCTTGAAGGTACATTCCTTCATGTCATTCTTGCTGCTATTAATTTGATTTTCTTCTTTCTTTTTTAAATCAAATTACAGATGACATCTCTCATTTCTTTTTATTTCCATAAGACTGGATCCTATCTTTCTTTATTAATTCAATTTTTAAATTTTAATTTGATTAATCACACCTATTGTATTCCAGATTTAAATTTTGTCAATTAATTGAGAATGTTATATATTTTATTTTTTGAGTATTATTTTCATTTCCAATTCACTAATCTGTTCTTTCTCTATAATAATGATGTATTCATGTAGAGTTACAAATTTATTCTTAAAATACATCTTTGGAAGCAGCATCTCACAAATTTGATAATTCAGTTTTACTTTTATCATTCTCTTTAAATAATAAAATTACTGATTTTTAAAATAAGTTTTCTATTGATCCATTCATTCTTTAGTATTAGATGATTTAGTTGCCAATTAATTTCAATCTAGGATTATGTGACCCTTTATTAAATATATATATATATATATGAACATATATATAATTGCATTATTATCAGAATAGTGTACATTTCATCTTTTTTTTTCTTCATTTGGTTGTGATGTTTTTTTATAGCCTGATATATAGTCAGTTTCTGCAAAGTAGGCATTTATAACTGAGAAAAGATACATTATTTTCTATGCTCATTTGGTTTTTCCATAAGTCTATCATTTTTAACTTTTCTAGCATTCTATTTCTCTCCTATACTAGTTGGGAACTTCAACTTTTCATTCTCAGTTCTAGATAAATCTAATCATAAAATAAACAAGTTCCTGACTAGTATAGCTTTACTATTTTATCCTGCAATTCATTTAACTTTTTCTTTAAGAATTTGGATGATATGTCAATAAGTGATTATATATTTAGTATTGATATAACTTAATTGTCAATAATGTATTTTAGCATCATGTGGTTTCTCTGCTTCCTGGGCATCCCTTTTTCTTCTGTTTTCATTTCTTTTACATTATTCTAGAAAAATCATCTCACTTTCGTTCTCTTTTTCTATGTAGAATTCTTCTGTCAAAATGATGAATAATTTTTTGAAATGCAGATATGATCTTCCCAAATATGAATATAAAGAATTTAATCTTTTTAAGCCCCTTTTGATTTCTCTTTCATGTTCTTGTAAAACTTCTCTTGAGTCTTATATTTGAAAGTCATATTTTCTCTTCAGCTTTTTTCTTCTTATTAAGAATTCCTGAAAATCTTTTATTTAATTAAATATCTACTTTTCTCCTTAAATATTCACAGTTTTGTGGGCTAGATTAGTCTTTCTCTTAATCTCTGCTTGATTTTTTTTCTCTTTTTCCTTCCAGAAAATCATATTCAAAGACCCCCATTGCTTTAATACAGTAGATAGCAAAACTTGTGTGTACCTGAATGTAGCTCCATGACACTTTCATAATTTTTTCTAGTGACTTAAAATATTTTCTCTTTGACCTGGGAGTTCTGGAATTAGGTTTTCATATTTCTAGGAATTTTCACTTTGTAACCTCTTTCCAATGATGACTGATGAATTCTTTAAATTTCTATTTTACTCTCTTGTTCTATGATATGATGCTAGATTTTCTTGATTTAGTTCTTGAAATATAATATCTAGGCTCTTTCTTTAATCATACCTTTCAAGTAGTCCAATGATTCTTTAGTAATGGCTCCTCAATCTACTTTCCATGTTAGTTGTTTTATTCCATTGAGATATCTCACATTTTTATGGTTTTTTTTACTTTGTTTTATTTTTCTTGATACCTCATGGTGTCTTTAACCTCCAGCTTACCAATTCTAATTTTTAAAGAATTATTTTCTTAAGTGAGCTTTTGCATATCTTTTCCAAAATGGGTCTCCAAATGGGTAAGTAAGATAGTTTCTTAATAGTTGAGCCTTAATATTACAATCAGATTGCTTTTTGATAATATAAAGATATAACATCTGGGAATACAAAGAGATTTTCTAAGGATTTATGACCATTACCTGAGAATGGTAAAAGTTTAGGAGATAGGTAGGGATAAGATTGAAATTACCTTTCTGTAGTCACTGAGAAAACTTTATAGAAAACTCAGACAGTGAGTTTTTCTATTTGGTTCTCAGACCTCCTTCTTTAGATAACAATTTCTGAATCGCTACAATGACATCTTTATTTCTGAGGCTGTATATTAAAGGATTAAACAATGGTGTTACAGTAGTATAAAAAAGAGAAAAGATTTTTCCTGTTCCTGCTGTTTTACTGGACTTTGTTTGAAAATGTGCAATGATACCAGAACCAAAAAATAAGCACACAACAATAAGGTGAGAAGAACAAGTAGATAAGGCTTTGGATCTCCCTGTGACTGATGGCAGCTTCTGGATGGTGGTGAGGATTCGGAAATAGGATCCAAGTATCAGAAGAAATGGAATCAAAGCAAAGAAGATAATATCAACATAGACAAAAGAGTCAGTCAAAGAGGTGTCCCCACATGCTGACTCCAATAATGGAGGTATGTCACAGAAAACATGATTAAGTCTGTGTGAACCACAGAAGGACAAAGAGAATACCTGGTATGTCTGCCCTATTTGGAGTGGGATCCCACTGATCCAGGAGCCAACAACAAGCTGAACACAAGACTTGTAGTTCATGATGAGAGAATAGTAGAGTGGCTTACAGATGGCCACATAACGGTCATAGGCCATTGAAGCCAGGAGTAAGCACTCAGTGACACCCAGAATAAGAAAGAAGCAAAGTTGTGTAGCACAACCCAACAGAGAAATATTTTTCTTCTGGCTCCAAAGGTCGGTCAGCATTCTGGGAAGAGTGACTGATGTATAACATATTTCCAAAAATGAAAAATGTCCCAGGAAAAAGTACATGGGTGTTTGGAGAGATAGATCTACCTTACTTATAACAATAATAAAGCCATTACCCATAAGGATACTTATATAAATGACTAAGAAAATCCCAAATAAAAACCCTTGGATATTGGGAAAGTCAGAAAATCCCACAAAAACAAATTCCACTCCATTGGTGTTATTTATTTCTGCCATTTCTTTTCTTTCTTTCTTTTTATTTTTTTGAACACACTATATTTCAAACAGTGATGTCATTGAGCCATCTGAGATAGATATTCCTGACCTGTAAAATAAAGAGTTAGATGACATAATTTGATGTATCCCTTTTACATAAGACATTTTTATCTGCCCTACAACTAATATTTTTCTCCTTTCTAGTATCTTTGTTTCTTTCTTCTAATACATTCTGTATCTTTATTTCTATATATATATATATGTTTATCTCTTTCCCTTTTCCACCCTCTCTCTCTGTTTTTGTCTCCATTTCTCTGTCTCTCTCTTCTTCTGTTGTCTATCCTATGTCTCTGCAATGTAAAATGTGCATATATATTCATACACATAATAAATATGTACACAACCTATATATGTATATATATATATATACACACACAGAGATGTGTGTATGTTTGTATATCACATGCATGTGCATTCTTTGTCTCTGTTTATCTCCTAATAGAGAACATAGAAAATCATATTCTTGAACATAAGTTAATCAAGTTGGAGAAATATAGATGAACAAAATGTAGACATTCTCTAACTAGTTCTAGTCACTTATTTACTTCTTCAAGGGGAGGCTTTTTGATTGCCTATTCAATTGTAGTTACTTTTTTCTTTGACTACTCTGTCTTTGGAAATTCCCCATAACTCCTTTAGCCATTGATATGATGAAAGAAGTATTTTCTCTTACTTTGAGAGTTTTGAATGATGAGGAAAGCAATCAACAGAAATTCAGGATTTGGAACCCAAGTTGAGTATTGTATTAATTGCAGCATTGAAGTCCCAAGAAGGGGCAAAGAAAAGACTTTAGAAGTGTGTTTCTGCATTACCTATCTCAAGATAGAGAACATCTCTGCCATTCTTACACATTGAGGAAGGGGCATACATTATGCCAATAAAATAACAACCCCCCTTTACCTGAAATTAGCTACCTAGAATCAGTGGTTAATGTCTATATCCAAAATCTAAATTTGTTCTCACTTACTCAAAACTATTCTCTTAATTTAAAAAAAAAAAGCAAGAAGACCACCATAGTCCCTTTGGCCCATTTTCTCATTTCAAAAGTTCTTCCCTGTTCTGATCATCTAAATAGTTCTTTGCTCAAAACTCATTTAAAACTTTAATCTAATATTATAGAGTCTTTTTAAAGTTATATTTCAAACCACGAGGTTGAATATTCTGTTTTATAAACATTATTTTATTGCTTTATATTCAAGCTTCTTTTTACCTATAAATCCAGAAAACTGGATTGAACTGTGAAACTGATGTATAATACAAAATATAAAGGATCCCAAATTTCAAAAACATCACAAAGAATATTTTCCCATAGGAAGCAATATTATTTTTAAATGGTATGTCATTCAAAGTATGGAAACCATATGTTTTAAACAGATAATGAAATGAGGTGGTATGAACTAAAAATAATGTTTTCTCCCAAACTTATTGGAAATGATAATTATCTTCTTACCATTTATTTCTGTTTTTTTTTTTACTGCCTGGAAGATATTCTTAATGATCTTTGTTTACAAGAATGCTGCTTTTCCTTCAAGGCTCTATTCCATTCCTTATATGCTTCACTAATCATCCCAGACAATAATCCTCTCCACTTTCTTCGAGTACCTAAAGTATTACCTAACTGTATTTCACAATTATCATGTATGTATTTGTAAGAATAGGTAGATTAGGTTGTAATTTATATTTTCAGAAGTTGTGGGAAAATTTTATCTTCCAAATACAACCCCCCACTAAATACTTCAAGTTTATTTGATGATCCCATACTTTGAATTAAAGTATTATCCTCTTCAAACAATCAATTTATAATAAGAAAATTTCCAGTAAGACTATTTCTAATCAGTTGCTGCTTGACAAAATGGGATAGATGAGTAAACTGAAGCAAGTAGCTGAGGGACTCTTGAAGAAGGAATAAACCGGATCAATAAAATAGTGTGATTAATAGGGAAAGTATGGGAACATGACTAGAGTTTTGGATTATGAGAGAATTTTCAATAGGAATGAAATGAGGATTATTTATATAGTTGAGAAGTCAAAGTATCTTTGCTATATTAAAATAAAAATACTTCTCCCAGATATGAACATGCTCTCTCATAAACTGGGTGGACTTTTATATCTCCATATATAATTACATTATCCTTTCCACTTCATTTTATCATGTATGCCACCATTATATTTCTAATGCAGGAAGGAAGCAATGCAATTTTTATGATGAACATAAACATACTTTTTGAGTTATGATCAACAAGGACAAATAGTGAGAGAAAAATGACCTCTTGAACATTATGCTTCAATCAAGGAAGGATTTATTTTTCACTGAGTCATAGTGAGTTTGCAGTCCATTCAGATGTTTTTTGAATGAACTACAATCTCTCTCATCCCCAAATCTTTTGCTTATAAAGTTCACTGACTTCAATAATTATGTAAGACTTCATATGTTACTGTAATAAATTGTATCTTATAAAATATATCAAATACTCTATTAAATATTTTTTATCATTTATTTATTTAATGTGTTGGCCTATTCTTGCCTCTGTCACACCTCTATTTTTACTCATTTTGTCCTATGAAATCAGAGGGTTCTTTTATTTGTTACTGATAAAAAAAATCACAAAGTTAATAAAAACTCCTCCAGATACTGTATTAGAGACCAAAGTCCATCATCTTTCAATCATATATGGATTCAATGAATAATATATTTTATTATACAATTTATATAACATATATATTTAATATATTATATATTTATATTATATAAGTATATATTTTCAATTTCATTTCTTCATATTTTTGTCAATGAGTGGAATTTTTTCTTAAATCCCTTGATCAAAATCAAGGTAAACTATATAATTGCATTCTTTTATTCAATCATTTGAAAAAACCTGCTTAAACTATATTTGTGATAATTGCTTTCTTGCAAAATTCAACAATTCATTCTTTATTATCTGCCTTAATTTTCACCAGGATTCCAAACCAAGTTTACTGTTGTATAGTTAAACTACATTTTACTTCCTTTAAAAAGCAAGAACAAGGCTAAAGAAAGAATATTCCCTTCCCAAACCTGGGATCCTATAGTATAAATGACTATGTTTCAGAAAGTTCAACATCTTCTCTAACATTTAACATGCCATAAGAACTACCTGAAGGACTTTGAGGTATAGTTATCACATGTATAGCTGAATATTTACATTCATTTTCTGTGGTAACAAAACAGATTTTAAAAAGAAACAATATAAAATAATGAGAGTATAATTGTGAGACAAATGTTATAATTCACATATTATGACATCCTATTATAAGAAATAATGACTATGAGGGAGGTAATCTCATAAACAATGGGATGGTCATATAAGATTTTATAAACTAAACATCTCAGAACTTAAATAATAGTATGTACAAATTCTTTAAACAGTAAACAGATGAATAAACTAAGTGGTCAATTTAGGCACTGGTAGGTATCTGAACTTAGTTTATTTAAAATGAAAATGTTTTTCCTGAAGACAAACTGATGAACATTCTTTAGTCCTTTCTGTATATAGACTGATCCAGAGGGACTGGGGAAATTATTCCCATTAAGACAATGACTGATGACTTCTAACTAGAGTCAACTGAACTGATCTTTTTTTACTCAACAGAATATACTCAAAGTGACAGAAACTGAAGATGAGACAATGAAATAATTATTGCTTACCTTTTGTAGAAAAAATTCAAAGTTGTAGTTTTACTTCTTTTTTGATTTATATATTTAAAATATATTCATGTGAGGGTGTTTCAATACAACTTTAGAAATCACAGTATATCTAAATACGTGTGTATATACAAAAGCTTACAGCAGTAATACACAAGTGCAATAGATATTCTCATTATGCATTTTAAAGATAAGTAAACTGAAGATCAAAAAATCCCAACTGATTCTCTGTATAAACTGCAGAGTCGATATTTAAAATCATCATTTTATTGTCTCTAGATTCACCATCCTCCTACCAAAACCATCCTGACTCTCCATTAATAACTAAATCTTTCTAGTAGCACCTTTTAACTCTGCAAAAGCAATATACCTGCTCATTCTCAATGATCTTTGAATTTTAAGTATTGATAGCTCTTTAAGTATGTTTCCCTCTCTAACCCTGTACTATGGGGACAAAGCATTTCCCAGGTCACTTTTCACATTTAATGAGAGCTGAGCCTTTTTGCTAGGAAACCTAATCTTCAAAACCTGAAGCTTATATTAGGCAATGGGAATCAGTAGGAAGAGACATGAGTTTAGTTTGCATCTTTGCAACTTTTACTGAATCATTACATTCCTCTTAACTTATAATTTTATAGACCAGAACTTGAGTCTTCATTGGGTTGGATAGAGAAAAGCACTTTCTTCATGAGAAAGCATTACATCCTTATAAAAAATTCTTATCATTGATTATTCTATAATGGATAAGTTGATTTTAAGATAATTTGCTGTTAATTTAATTTATTTAATTTAATTAATTTAATTTATTTATTATATATATAATATATATATATATTAATTTAATGTTAATTTAATTAATTTAAGATAATTTGCTGATAATTCTCTCTTCTTTGCAGAATCTGTTCCATGAATAAAACACTTGGCTTGCTGGTCTCCAAAATTTGTGGGAATTACAGTACACTGGTAGTGCAGTGGTATCATGGGATGTTGTGGAAAGAATAAAACATTAGGTTTCAGAAAATATTGGTGAGAATTACATCTCTCCTGGTTACCTAAAGAAACTTGGGTTACTTATTTACTTTCCATGTGTTCATAATTAGATAAATTTAAATTCATGAAGTAGAGAGAGCACTGGACCATGAGATAAGAAAATCTGAATTCAAATCTAGCTACAGATATTTCCTAGATATGGGCAAGTCAGTTAACGTTTCTTTCTCTTAACATATTCAACTGTAAAATGGGAATAATAATAGCACATAATCCATGTTTGCTATGATGATTAAATTAATTACAAACCAGTATAGTTGCTGGTACATAATATCTGCTCTATAAAGGCTTGTTCACTTGACTTCCTCACTTCTAATTTTTCAATTGTTATAGTAATCATTTAGTGAATTTTTGGAACAGGGTCCTAAAATTGAGCCAAGAAGACAAGTTTAAGTCCCATCTTACCACTCCTGGGCAAGTCATTTAATCTTCAAGAGCCTTTTTTTCCTCATCTGCAAAAATTAAGATGTAGCAATAGGCCATTACTCACTGGGTGGTTCTGAGGAAGCATTAAATGATATATATAAGTTGGTAGGTAGGCAATTATTAATTATTATACTAGGTATTAATTATTATACTAATTACATTAATATTTTTCAAATATTGAGATTCTACATAAATTAAACTACTGATTATGATGTAATGATTAATCATATAAACATATATAACAATAAAAATAATGATCAAAATTATGATGATGATATAATGATCTGGCATAATTTCGAGAAATAGTCTCAAAAACAGGAAGAAATTTTTCAATTCCTGCCTCTGACAAGTACTGGTTTGATGATTTTTAGAAAACATTTAGAAAATCATTGTTCTAGTCTATTATATTGTATTAATTTGCAAGATGATGACAATTTCCATTGGTAGGGAGATGTTTCACATAATAGAATTTAATGCTCTAGTAAAATAAAGAGGTCAGTTCCATATTTTGTAATGTTATTGTTAGTAGTAGTAGTAGTCATAGTAGTAGTAGTCATAAGTAGTAGTAGTCGTAGTCGTAGTAGTTGTAGTAGTCGTAGTAGTCATAGTAGTAGTGGTAGTAGTAGTAATAGTAGTAGTAGTAGTAGTAGTAGTGGTAGTAGTAGTAGTAGTAGTAGTAGTAGTAGTAGTAGTAGTAGTAGTAGTAGTAGTTGTAGTATTTTTATCACATCACCATCAGCATTAGCCCTTGGGAGGAATATATGCACCTATAGTCTGAGCGAACAACATTTCAAAGAATTAGAATTTTCTCCTCATCTATTCCCCCAGTAATAATGCAGCATTGAAATTACTTCATATTAGACATTCACAGAGGTGTTTTTATAATCCTTCTCACTGAAAAATGGGAAAAAAACTAGTAGAAAAATAGTTTAATTATAAAGTATTTAATCAAATGTAAAGCTTTAGTAAATATTTATAGTAAAATCTGAGGATAAAGGCATTATATATGAGCTATAGTAGAAATGAATTATTAGTGGAGTCAGAGAATCAAGATAGAGATTTAAATACTTCATCTATTTACTATATCTGTGATTTCTCAAGATGTTTCAATTTATCTTTTTCTTATTGACAGTGCTTAGCAGAATGCTCTACAAATAGTGGGAAGTTTATAAATATCTGTTGAATAACTTCTCCATGTCTCTATTTGTGACACAAATGAGGATTGCAAACATTAAATACAATTAGTTCTAAATTGTTTAGTCTTATAAGTCTATCAGTTCCCATCATCAACTTCTCCATTCTACTTTTTAATTATCCCATAGTTAGATTATTGCCAATACTTGTGTTTTTATGCCTTATAATTCCACTGCATATCCCAGTTATCACCATTTTGTTTCTTCCTCATTTATATTTCATTTTGGATTCGGCTAAAAGATTGTATGTATGGCAAAACAAAATGGAAATAAAATAATGAAATGTAATTTTGTCCCAGAAAATAGCACTGGTTATAGAAACCCATGTTTTTTTTTTAATTTTTATTACAAAATTCCACCTGACTTTCCCAAAGTTATATAATGTAAATTATCTCTCTCCCTTTTCCCTCCCCTTCCTGGAGCTGGCAAGAAATTCATTCTGGGTTATGCATGAATTATCACAGAAAACATGCTTCCATATTATTCATTTTTATAAGAATAATCATATGAGACCAAAACCTTAAAATTTTGGCCTACAGAATAAGTGAAAAATTGTATGCTTTTATATGCATTCTTACTCCAACAATTCTTTCTCTGTGGGTCAACAGCATTCTTTTTCATAAGTCCCTCAGAAATGTTCTTTATCTTGGGTTGCTGTTGGTAGCAATCTATCTTATTTGATTGTTCCACTATTTTCAGTGCCATACTGTATATGATTTTGTACCAGCGTTCTTTGAAAAGGAAATACAGAACCAGAGACTTGGTAACTGACCATGAATAATTTAAAAATATATGTTAATGTTAACTTTGATTTAAAATCTGCCTCTCACAAATGATACAAAGAAAGACTTCTTAATGCTTGAATGATAACACAGAGCAGAGCCATGGTTGAAGATCAACATCAAAACTAAAGACAAAGAATGAAGGAAACCATTTTATGAGCTCACTCATTCAATAAGTAAATTTCTTGAAATATTCCGTTGTGGGAAAAAATCAATGTGATTAAGTGGTTGGAGAGATAAATTTTGATGTGAAGAGACATTGAGAGGTGATATAGGAGAATGCATATAGTAGAGATTCAAATTCCCCAAATCTACAATGCTCAGGAGTTTTACAACCCAGAGGAATAAAATACTGACATTAGAAATTTGGAAATCACAAAAAGAAATAATTCAAATCAGAAGGAAGAGAATTGGGTTTTTCCCTGAGAGTAATGGGCATATAAGAGAACTCACCACTAAGTATGTATTTTTTCAAAGAAATATAAGCATGAGTGAATTCAGATCAGGTACCAGTGGATGTGTGTGTGTGTGTATTTGTGTGTGTGTAAAATCCAGCAATGATTTAAGAAAGTATGAATCATTATTTCAATAAATGAGAAAGTCTTGAAAGTATCTTTGAAGTGAAAGTTGATAGGCATTCATTATTCTAAATTTAAACAACAAAAAAAGAGCATTTCAATATACACAGTTAAAATGAAAAGGATGTTTTAAATGAAAGAATGAAGATCCATTTCATATTGTTAAAGAACAAAGTAGATACTGCAATGACTTTCAAAATTGCCTTTCTTAAAGGCAATGTGGTAATGGAAAGAACCCACTTTAACTCAAATTTCCCTCCAACAAATTTTAATGCAATGGTTAAATTGAATCCTGGACCTACAGAACCAATAAATAGTAATGGTGAAAGAGTCTAGGACAATTTAGAAGGTAGATAGGAAAGGCATCTTTCACTAGGGTTGTGGTCAGGCCTGGAACATGGTACACTGCAAATAATGCCTTAGGAAACAAGCAGCAGGCCTTTGAGGTGGCTGCATCTGAAGCAGTAGAATCTTCCAATAGCTCTCAGAGCCCAGATAGTAAAGTATAACAGGACAGAAGGAAATTACAGGTGACATTTTGTATATACTATATGAAGGATCCTGATGCATCAAACACACAGGGCTCCATGTGACAGTCCCAGGGAGAAGAGGAACATTAGTATACTGTCACTGGCAGCCATAGGAGAGCAGACCCTCTTGTCACAGTTTCAGGGTGGAGAAGAGTGCTTGCAGTTGCTCAGAAGGGATCAAAGGCCCTGCTCTCAGATTCAGGGCATAAAGGATCAGTAGCAATTGCTAAAGGTGAGTAGGGGTCATGGTCACAATTCTAAAGTGGAGAGTAAAGCTTATGGTTTCTTAAAAGCTAGAT
The DNA here is from genome assembly GCF_027887165.1 of Monodelphis domestica. Lineage (NCBI taxonomy): Eukaryota > Metazoa > Chordata > Mammalia > Didelphimorphia > Didelphidae > Monodelphis > Monodelphis domestica. The sequence goes on along the minus strand of NC_077232.1, from coordinate 23,803,201 downwards.
CAAAGAGTAAGTGATGTGACCACATGTCTCCTTAGATCATACCACCTTACAAAAAACAAAAATGTGCAGACCCATCCCATATCTATTTCTGAAAACATCAGGAAAAAAACCTGAAACTTCAGACAAAAGCCTTTTAGTCCTATAGAAGAATCTAACATTTATATGAAGTTAAAAGTCAAGAAATAGACTGGGGAAAATGATCAAACAACAAAAAAGTTCACCATGGATCATTACTATGGAGATATGGAAGATCTCGACAAAAACTCAGATGAAGATAATACAATTAAAATAGTTACATGTGAAGCCTCGCTTTCAAGGGGATTGGACACACAATACCCCTTTCTGTGCCCCAAAAAGTAAGAGAAGAAAGAGCTCAAAAATATTTAAAAATTTTCAAGAGGCAGAGGAAAAACTTGTAAAAGAAATAAGAATGTTGCAAAAAAAATTGAAAGGAGAATTAATATATTGATTTTAAAAAAGATTCAATAGACATTAAGGAAGATAAAATCTTAAAAATAGAATTGGACAAAAAGAAAGAGTTTCAAAAATTTACTGAAAAGAACTTAAAAGCATAATAGTAAAATGTATTTTAAGTTCAAAATTTTATTGGAGAAAACAGTTTCTTAAAAATTAGAATTGCATAAGTGAAATGTAAGTCTCCACAAGGCATCAAGAAACATCAAAACATTCAGAAGAATGAAAAATAAATGCATATTGGCTCTAAGTATAAGAGTGGTAAGGGTGTTAAATGACTTGCCCAGGGTCACACAGCTAGGAAGTGACTGAATCCAGGTTTGAACCTAGGACTTCCCATCTCTAAGTCTGGTTGTCAATCCCCTGAGCCACCTACCTGCCTCCAGGATTTTATTTTTTTTAAAGGGGGCAATATGATAATGAAAAACATTCAAAATTGTTGCTCATGAAATAAAATACCCAATACAACTTATTGGGGTCCTGTGATAATAATATGAATCAAAATTGTGAAATGCCATCTAAAATGCAAATTCACACTAAAGAAAGATGCATACATCTGAGAAAGGAATAGTGAATTTAGCAATATAGTATCTGAGTACAAATCTCAGTTTATTGTTTTCTTTTTTTTAGCCAAGATTTGTAAGAAAATCATTACTTAATTAGCAATTCATTCAATTTGTTCCAAAGTAACCACTATTGGATACCTAAAAGGGATCTATAAATAATATCATATTCATAGAAATAGTAATTGTATTAGCAATCAAGAGAAAATATTTTAGTTTTCTATCAATTTAGGAATTACTTAAATTGTATAAAACCTGATATGATAAAATTTTGCTAAGGCAAAAAATGGTGCAGAGGTATGGGAAGTCTTATGTGAACTAATAGTGAAGAAAATAATAAGAACCAAGAACACATACCAAATGACCCTAGTAATGCAAATTGAGAGAATAATAATCTAGAAATAATTAAAATCTGCATTTATAATGAGCAATCTTGTTTAGAGGGAAGAGATAAGGAAATTTGTCTAGCCTTTTTCACTTCGTGTTGTGAGATTATAAATATATATATTGGCATAAAATGTAAGACTTGGACATGCATTTCTTTCTTTCTTTCCTTGCTTCTTTTCATTTCCCACCAGTTAAACAGATCCAGACTTCTTTGGGACTTTATATCATCTCTTCCTTCCATAGGAAGCTCCTCATTGGGAAATCTCATTAAGCTAAAAGATCAATTTTTCCTGATATTCACATATTATTAGTATCCTCTGTCACTGGAATTGAACTCTGCTTAAAGGGTATAATTATGGCCTTTACAAATTTTAATTAGTGAGGACTAGTTATAAGGTTCAAGGATTAGGTTCACCCCATTTTCTACCAGCTACATTAACTTTGGTTTTCTTTGGAAATAGTCATCATGTCCCTATGTTGCTTACCTTCTCATTTCTAAAACACATTTCAGCTTCCTTTTGTGTGTTTATTTCCATTATGTTACAAGCTCCTCGCAGGTAGGAACTATCTTCATTTTTGTATCTAATTTTGTTCCAAGTACTTAGCCAAGTGATTTGTACTTTATGGGCATTGAATAAATGTTTCTTAATTCACTGATTTTTTCCAATTTTTTTCTCATCCCCTTCTCTGCCCAAATGGGGATGTTTATCTATGAGCAGAGAATTTGTCTACATATTAAGATATGTTATATAACATAAAAAGTAACCATTGAAACTTTAATAACTTAAATATCATAACTGTTCCTCTCTATTTAGAGTTAGTAGCATAAATTAACATTTTTAGGCATTGACTATCATATTAAAATGGCATAGATACACAGCAGCCTTGATGTTAGATATTCTGTAGTGACTAAAGTATCTCAATCTTTACAATTCAAAGATTTGTCTCATTTTGTTCTTTTACTCTAAGAGGCAAGATGGTTCCTTAACACTAGAACATTAAGGATTATGTCATGTGCCTTTAGATACCACAAAAATTATGCCAATATTATTCTAGGAGCATAAAACAATATCTCAAGGACTTAAGATTTTTAGGTAGGAATGACGAAGTTGCAAAAGTTTTTGGATTAGTTCATTTTCAGTCTATCTGTGAAACACATGAACTTGGAATCTATGTTCTATTCATTTCCTGATCTTATACATTTAGATAATAATTTCCTTATTGTCACAATGAAGTCCTTATTCCTCAGGCTGTATATCATTGGATTACATAATGGAGTCAAAGTAGTATAGAAAAGAGATAGAATTTTGTCTCTTCCTGATGAATGACTGGACTTGGGTTGCAAATATACAATGATACCAGAACCAAAGAATAGTCCCACCACCATGAGATGGGAAGAACAAGTTGAAAAAGCTTTAGATTTCCCTATTGCTGATGGCAGCTTCAAAATAGTGGCAATGATTCTGACATAAGACCAACATATTAATAGAAAGGGAACAATGCCAAACAACACAACATCTGCATAGATAAATATTTCACTTAAAGAGGTATCCCCACATGCTACCTGTAGTATAGGGTAGATGTCACAGAAAATGTGATTGAGTTTAGTAGGACCACAGAAGGGTAAAGAAAAAATCTGATATGTTTGTCCTAACACAACTGGTGTTCCAATGATCCAGGACCCAATAACCAGCTGAACACAAATCTTATGGTTCATGATGAACAAATAGTAAAGGGGCTTACAAATGGCCACATAGCGGTCATATGCCATGGCAGCTAGTAGGAAGCATTCACTGCCTCCCAGTCCTAGAATTAGACAGAGCTGTGCAGCACATGCCAAAAAAGAAATATTTCTCTTCTGGATCAAAAGGTTCATTAGCATTCTGGGAAGAGTGACTGAAGTGTAACAAATTTCTAAGAAGGAAAAGTTTCCAAGGAAATAATACATGGGGGTTTGGAGAACTGGATCAGCTTTTGTAATTATAATGATAAGTATATTACCTATGATGATACCCAGGTAAATAACTAAGAAAATCCCAAAAAGGAGGCCTTGCAAGTTGGGAATATCAGAAAATCCCAGGAGAATGAATTCTTTCACATCTGTGATATTTCTGTCTTCCATTTCAGACAAGATCAACAATTTTCTCCCTCTGGGACTCAGAATTGCCTGCTGTAAAATAAAAAAAAATGCAATCAGTAATATTTAATTTTGACCTGATTTTCTACATTCTGTCACCTTCTACAATTTCACCTTGATCTATATAATCATTACTTTCATAATACTTCTTTTTTTCCCCTTTATATTTAAAACTTCATTTTTGTGGGGATTATATTTCTACTACAGACAGCTAGATGATACAGTAGATAGAACACTGGGACTGAAAGACATGAGTTCAAATTTGGTCTCTACTATTTAATAACTGCTTGACCCTATTCAAGTCACAGAATCTCTCTTTTCCTTAATGTTCTCTGGAGAAAAAATGGCACACCACTCCAGCATCTTTGCCAAAACATACAAACAACCAAAAAACAAACAAACAAACAAATGTGGTCACAGTCGAATACAACTGAAAATGACTAACATATTTCTAAGATCGAATCTTCTTTCCTCTTTGTCAGGACCTTCAAATTAATCTCTTGCTAATGCCTTTCATTTTTTTTTTTTGAGTTGTCATGTTCTCCAGGCCAAGATCTATCATCTGAGCATATGTCACCCAATCAAGATGTGTGTGCTGTGAATTTAGCAAAAGAGTTCTTTGCACATGCTCAGTCAGGGTGAATTCTGTGACTGTCAATCTGTTACTGTTACTGTAATAACCACAGAACCACTCAATCCAGTCCAATCAAACAGTTCCTGAGGATGAGTAAATTCAATACTACACCTACAGGAATCAAATCCAGGTCATGGAGCCTGATAACAGTAAGATCTTTGATGTGGGAAAAGTTCCATCTTGTCATTTAGTAAACTTCATCATTGTTATATCCATGTCCTCTTTATTTTGTCAGAACAATGTGGATTAAGCCTGTATGTTGGAATTTCATGTAGACTCCACTGTGAGTCGCCAACCATCCCACTATGGGTTGTTTTCTCCCTTCAACAGAATAAAACTTTGCTGAATTTTAGAGCATCTTCCTGGGGTACTTCAGGTTCCTATCATTTCCCTTTCGAGTAGGTGGTGCACATCTTTGTTTCAGGGACACTTCCCATTAAGAATTTAAAGACTATGATTACCATGTATTGGAATCGAAACCTCCTCTACATAGAACTGAAAGGTGAGAGAAATTTAAAAAATACCAAAAGGATAGGATTTCATAGTAAACATTTTTATTATGTTCTCAAAATGTATCATGAAAATAACAAATATACGATTTGTTTTCTACCCACAAAAGATTTTTTCTAACATTAGCTATTTTGTTATATAGATTATAACTCATCCAGGCATATGTTTTGACAATCATTTAGCACGAAGAGACAACCAACCAGAAAAAAACATTTTATTTTCAGAAATTTGTAACTGTCAGAAAATATTTTCTATACATCAGACCCTCCAATTTGTTTTTAGGCTCATTATTCATATTAAAAATAATAATCTAATCCTTAATCTGATGTTTCAATCCCTTGAATACTAGAAAAATATTTCTAGAATCATTAATTTCTTTCCACTGACTCTTAAATTATATATAAAATGGAACTTTAAAAAAACCTCTCCCTCACTCACTTTCACTGACTTATTGCACATCACTTCTTTCCTCATGACAAATCAATGTTATAGTTATTTTTTCTTGCTTACACTTTTTGCAAATTCTTTATTCCATTTCTCTCTTTTAGACTTTTGTATGCTTTCCTTTGGGGTGTATGGGGTGCTCAGGGAGGAGTAATAACTTTGGTATGGCTTGTCGTGCCCTCCTAGGGCAGCTCTCCAGCCTCTGACCCTCACCTGACACCCAGCTCTCACTTGTGGCTACTAGTAGCTGTTAGCATGCAGCAGCGGCCGCACCCTGGGCAATGGCTTTGACAGGCTGTCTAAACCTTGTGAGGGTAGCCATCAGGTCATCGACCCATGATGAACCAGTGCTTTGCTCACCCAGCATGTGAAGACTGCTTTGGCAGAACAGGCGGAAGAAACCAATAAAGAGGTTCAACGGCTGAGATGGCGATACAGCAAGGCACTGTAGAGTGCTTAGGACGTGTTGGAGCACTAAAGACAACAAGACAATCCAATGCAGCTGAGGAAGTCTCCAGGTGTAATGACTTTTTGTGCCAATGGACCCAGGCTTCCAATGCAGAGAGAGTGGGACTGTCTCTATGCATCGACTTTTCCACTTAAATCTTCATGCACAGGTGTCTTTGTGCACAAAAATGCACAAAGACAATTGTCATCCTCGGTTACTAAGAGACTACTACTATACTTTCCTTCACGATTAAAATGTAGTCTATTTTCACTTCCCCATCTCATGAATCCTTAACATCATTGAAAATATAACTTAAGGGCTAAGTAGTACCAGAATCATTTTTGACATCTTAATGTCTCTTACATTTTTCCTATCAATTAACATTTATAAAGCATGTTGGTGCCAACTACCATGCTAAGTGCTGAGGAGACAAAGTCAAAAGACGTCACTCTCCACCAGTATTTTACAATCTTATTGATGAGAGAACCTGCATATGAATAAATGTTTATATGTAAACAAACCACATAAAGGACACACATGAAATAATTAATAGAGATAAGGCATTGGAATTAAGCAGGATTACGTATGTATCCCTGGGTCACTTATTTACTGCCTTTGATTACTTAGATTCAATTCTAAGAACATGAGGGTTTAAAATGAGGTTTTGGAAAAAAATTAATAGGTTATTCATCTTTTTTAATTTAGTTTTAGTTAACTTAAAAATCAGCCAGGAGAGTCTATAGGTAGCATTGAGGAAAAAGAGAGAAAGAGAGTGAGTGCATTGCAGGTATGGCAGACAGTCAGAGAAAACACTCAGAGCCAAGAGATATTTTCTTCACATAACAGCTAAGATGTTCATTTCAGTCTCTTCTCAAGAGTTAGGATGCTATAAAAAAGGTATTTCATAATCTCTGTGAAATAAAAGTTCAATGAGCGTAAGCACTTTTTAAATTCTTGTTTTTCAAATACTTAACTTAAATCTTTGCCCATAGTATGTATTTCATAAAAATTTATTGCATCAAATTGTACTTTATATTAAATTTAATTTGTTTGTTTTCCAAGCTGAACATCCTCAGTTCCTTCAACTGATCACATAACATACAAGATGATTCTAAGTTCTTTGTCCACACTGATTTCCATGCCCTAAATTCTTTCTTGCTTATTAAGTGTCACCTTAAAATGGGGCATTGAAAACCAAACACAGGGTTCTCTGTATGGTCCTCTCAAGGTTATTGTCCGTTCCCCATTAGTATAGAACATTATTCATCTTTCAGTGCATAGTATAACATTAGCATCTAGATTTGCTTCAGATTTTCACTTTTAAATTTCTTGTTTTGTTTTTGTAAATGAAATTTAGGAAGTCACATTTGTCTCCAGTAAATTTCACCTTATTTAACTTGAACAAAATTTTTTCACATGTGAAATTAATTTCAATGCGAACTCTATTTTAAAGTTGTTTTTATTTATGTTCTTTATTATATAACTTCCTGACACCAATTTTCTGCCATTTGCTAATTAGCAAATCAAGATTAAGTAATTTATAAATTTATGAGATTTGTTTATTTACAAAACAAGATTTCCATCAATTATTTTTTCAGTATTTTCTGTAATTGTAGTGTTCATTCAATTTCAATGAGCTTTGTTTTGTTCAATTATTTTCTCATATATATAAATCTGGAAAATATTTGCCTTTTTCCAATTTCTCTGGATGTTTGCTCTATTTATCCAATGCTAACCTCTCTCCTGACTTTTAGTTTCACATCTATAATTGCAGATTTAGGCATTTGTTGAGCATCTTGAACTGGATGTCTCTTAGATATATAAAATCGATGTGTCTGATATTGAACTCATTATTTCCCCCCAAACTCTCCCCTCTTCCTAAGAACATTAATACTGTAGAGGATACCATCTTCTTCCTAGTCATCTATACTCATAATATAGATATTATCATTCCCACCACAATAATTCTCACTTTCCCTCATTACCAATATTTTATAGCAATTTTACCTCTAACACATATGCTTCTTCCTCATCTCTGATATTTCCATTACCCTGTTACCTAGTCTTATCATGTATATGAACACTATTGCAATAACTTTCTGCTTTGTCATTATGCCTAGTCACCCTTTAGACAATCAGAAAGCATTTATTAAGTTTTAGGCAATTTATTGAATGCTGGAGAATCTAACAAAATGGCAATACCCATTTTTGTGGGGATGAGATAGAAATGTTAGAAGCAACATTTAAAAATATAAACAAAAATATATGCACAATATGATTAATAGAATTAAAATGGCATTAAATAAAATATTTATGTAATATTGAGTTTTCACTATTACTTGAAGGAAACAAGAAAAATTAGAAAGTAGCATCTAAAATTCCAACCATGAGCATCATTTAATGAAAATATCTCATGTCTTGAGATCGAATGTCTTCATTGAAGGACTTATAATTGTGTCATTGGATTAAAAAAGAGGAGGTGTCAGGTGTGGAGAGAGGAATATTGTGTAAAAAGTTTTGAAAAGTAAGATGATTGCAGTTTCTAAAGGCTTTGACTGTCAAAAATACAATTAGAGAATTCTACATTTTATACCAAAAGTGATAGTCACTGAGGTTTATTGAATAAGTACTGAGTTGTGACATGGTCAGATTGGTGTTTTAGGAAGATGTCTTTGACATCTTAGTGAAGGGTGGAATTGAGTGGGGAGAGATCAGAGCCAAGGGGTATAAGGATTAGACCATTGCAATAGTCCAAGCTTAAGGAATTATAAGAATGCATGAGAGTACATTGTCATGTGTATGTAAATGCAATAGAGGTAGTGTTAGAAAGAAAGAAAATAAATATAGGCAATATCTTATGAAATTTGAGAAAAAGTTACAGGATTTCACAACAGATTGGAAATGAAAGGATGAGAGAGAGCATTAGAAGAAGATGGCAATTAAAGTCCTAAGTGGACTGGAAAAATAGCAGTGCCCTCAATTTAAATAGGAATGTTTAGAAGGGGATATTTTTTTGGGGGGGTGAAACATTGAACTCAGTTTTATGTATTTTGAATTTAATGTTTATGAGAATTTAGACAAGGATGCCTAATAGGGAGGTAGAAATGTGATTCTGTTACTTAAGAGAGAAATTAAGACTGGATAGTTAGATATGGGGATAATCAGCATAAAAATGATGAGTAAATTCATGTGAGCTACTAAGAACACTAAGAGAAATGATAAAGAGAAACAAGAGAAGAGGACCCTTAAAAGAGTCCTGAGGATCATCAAAATATATTTTAGATAATAAGATGTATCTATGTCATTCCCTGATCAATAAACTCAAGTAGCTTTCCATTAAATTCAGTTCCCAATAGGTAATTCTCTTTTGTGAGGAAAGTTCTTTAAAATCTAAGCCCTCTCTCCTTTGCTGTTTTATTCATATCTTTCACAACTCCACATACTCTTTGATCCACTAATAATGATCTCATTTTTGTTGCTCAAAGACACCCCATTTCTCAAATTTATAAATTTTCAGAGGTTATCCTACATGACTGGAATGGCTATCTTCTGTATCTCTGCCTCCTTCTTTTCCTAATTTCCTAAAATTCTCAGCTAAAGTACAAAATTCTTCAAGAAGATTTTCCTGCTTCCTCTCAAAGAGCATTTTTTTCCTAAAATTTTCACCAGGTTTTCTTGAATATATTTTGATTCTGCATAGTTGATTACTTGCTGAATCACTCATTAGCTTGTGATATTTTTAAGGGCTGGAACTCTTTTATTGTCACATATTAAGCACATATTAATTACTTATTAATTTTTGGTTCAATTTGGTTTAATCTAAATGCTCTGTAATATTACAAAACCTGATTATAGTACATTAATAATTATATATATATATATATATATATTTCCTCCTAGTTCCCAAGAGAAAATGAGAGAAGTAGGTATCAGACTTCTGAGCCAGAGAATTTAAACTCAACAAGGATAGATAAATCCTGCCTTTTTTTCTTATTCTTTATGTTAAGGATTGACATGCTATTACCTACATTTATTCTTATTTTTCACATTTGATTATGTTTCCCTTTGACAGACAAATAAGAAAGAAACAAACAGAAATAAGAGAGTAAAGGAGCAACTTTACCTTCTGGTAGCAGTAAATTCTTAACATCTAACTCACTATGTGTAGAGGCCATATGCTTTCTCTATTCTCTTTTATAATCTGTTTAGTCTCATACCAGAGCACCATAATCAAAGTAGCAAAAATCTGGGTTCAAATGCTATCTTTGATAAAAAGTTAACTGAGTAATCCTGGAGAAAAAGTGACTTCATCTGACTTGTATTTTAGTTTTCTTATTTATAAAATGTTAGTAGTAGTAAGACTTAGCCCCTGGTTTTGTTGTGAAGATCAAATGAGGCAATGAAATGAAAATACTTTTAAAACCATAAACAGATATATTCAAATAGCATGACCGTGACATTTATGATTTTAATCATTATCATTATTATAACTATTATTTTTATTAGCCTTAGTCTCTGAAGACTACTTTAGTTCATTTTGAGACTTAACCATACTTACTCTATTCCTATGGAACCATATCAATCTTTTCTATGCATCTTAAATTATTTTAAGCAAAGGATATAACATCTGAATAATGCTTGACCTCTTTATTCCTTTTCCATCTTTTATCCTAAATATAATTATTATAATATTAGTCATGATTTTTAATATAAATAAAAAAGGATTTTTGGATTTGGAGATGTGTCAAGCTCTTCAAAAGACTTAAACTAGACATGATCTTGTTTAAGATAATCATATTTCATATATTAATACCCAAATTGTCTCTAAGCCAGGATGTCCCTTTATGGAACCAAAGATTTCTATGTTATTATGGAGGGAAATTTTCACCTTTGTTTGCTGAATCTTAATCCTTGAATAAGATAATAAAATTAAAATATAACAAGGACTTAGACTTCATTAAAACATGAAAAAATACCTCCTTTAGTCCAAAGAATTGAAACTAATAAGGTGAAATAGTTGATACTTACCTTCATCTGATGAGATAAAATCCTTTTCATCTCATTCTTTCTTACATTGATGGATATATATTTAATATGAAAATGTATATTATAATGGGCATTTGCTTAATGACTTATCCTTAGCAAATCTCATTACATTCATCATCTCATTTGATGTGCACAACAGAACTGGAACAAAGATGTTACAAGTTAATAAAAATTATCTTTTTACAGATGAGGAAAATAATGTTCATAGCAGTCCTATAGCTTTACTCAGGTAACTTTTATATGAAGTGTTGGAATTGAGGCTTCAATTAAAATTTCTTTCGATTTCAGAATAAGTTCTATATCATGTCCTGTGTTACCATATGAAGTATTTCTAGCTCTAATACCTAGTCATGTGACAAAGACCAAGCTCTCCAGCAAAATAATGTTTGAGTTTATTGCTATCAGAAATCTTTAAATAGAAAGAATGCCTATTCTGAGTAACTCTACTGGGACAACCCTTCTCCCTGGCCACATTTGCTTACTTAATGAGAACTGAAGTCCTCTGATTCCAAATCCAGAATTCTTTTTTTTTATCCCCTACCTTTCATGTTAGAATCAATAATTTGTATTGGGTCCAAGAAGAGCAATAAGGGATAGTCTATGGGGGATAAACAACTTGCCCAGGACTACACTGGTTGGAAGTTACTAATTCAAGATTTGAAACCAGGAATTTACATCTCTAGATCTGGCTTTCAATCCACTAAGCTCTCTAGATCCCCCTGAAATTCAAAATTCTAAACTTAGAGTAATGAATCAAACTTAAAAATATGGGATGTGCAGCAAAGGTATAGAGTTGGATGATTATTGATATCATCTTGGTTTTGCCACTTGTATAAAACAAAGCAAATCATTGTGCTTCTCTATGGTTCAGCTTCTAGTGTAAAATGGTAATGATGATGCCTACTTTCCCACCTCTACTAGAATATTTTTGAGAAAAACAGAGTAAAGGGTAAGATACTCTCTATGTTCACAATAGTAAGAATGACCTATTCTAGTTCAATTAGTTGAAATAATATCCAGCATATCTTTTTCTAACACTTCAAAACCTTGTAGACCTCAATTTCTCTCCAAAATCTTTCTGGAATCTAATATTTTTTGTATCACCAACTAGATTATGGAGAATGGTTCAATAAATTTGTTTTATTTATGGAGAGTAGAGTTATAGTAGAGTTATAGTCATACTGGCCTGATAATTAGGAAGTAATAGATTTAAGTAAAAGCTCTCATATGTAATAGATGTATTACATTTGATAATTTTAAATCATAATTTGCTCTTCTTACAAATGGTAGTGCAATTATCCTATGAACTTTATCATAATTCTCATCTCTAAAGCTCTTGAATCTTTTTATAGAAAGATCTTAAATATGCTTAACAGTTTCTGATAAATCATAGATGCTAAATAACCATTTAGTGTTTGATAACACCCAAAGAAGAGAAGGTGAAAAGGCAAAGTGAAACTTCAATAGATGATGATTAATGGAGTGAATTTTAAAAATATTTTTAACATGGAGGTGTTGCATTTGTCAGTAATGGAAAAATCAGGGAACTGACCATTTTGTGTGTAGGTGGAATTGGAGTATAGAAATAGAGGAATAAATAAAATTTGTGAGCCACATATCAAGCTCTTTCAGGAAGGAAAGGCAGTGACCTGCAATTCTGTAGCAAACTGCTCCTGGAATTTTGATTGGGTGGTAGATTTGAATTGCATGAACTTCAATATATCAGAGGTTACTGTGTGATAAAGATGAGAGGGAAAACAAGAAATGTTCCAAACCATCACCTTGACCAGTGAATTAAAGGGAGTGGTAAGTTCAGTCAATACTGGAAAGAGTATACAGGGAGGTCATGTTATCAAGGGAAATATATATGATAGCTATAAGATAAAAGGAGTGAGACAGGAAAATATTTTGGATCAAGGAGGTAGGAAGCATATAGGTAGCTCAGTGTATACAGTAAAGACATGGGAGTGGGGAAAAACTATATTCCAATCTGGTATCAGGCACTTAATAGCTGAATGAGCTTGGGCAAGTTACATAATGTTTGTTTTGCCTCAGTTTTCTTTATTATAAGGTGAGATTAATTATTCCAATTACCTTTTTTTGAAATTTGTATAGATCAAATATCATTTTCTTTGTAAAGTAGTTAGAACATTGCCTGACACATAGTTGGTTCTACATAATGTTCATTATCTTTCTTTCCTTTCAGTTCTTTGCCTGATACCTATTAACATGAGAATATAAGAAGGATTTTTTAAATCCTTAAATTGCCTTCAATGAATTTGTTAGTTTTTCTATAAAAAGATTGATAATTGAGTTTATGCTGCCCAGATGAAAATTTTATTTTTCATAATTTGATTTTTTCTTGTATTTTTGAATTAAAAATTCAATTTTTCCTGATTATTCCAGCTTCACTATATTTTCTAAAATCTCAATGTTATTTCATAACAGTCCTCTAATTCCTTAAAGATTTTGGAATTTATTTTTCTAAGGAAATAATGGGACTTTTAACTCCAACCTGATTAGAGCATTTCATTTTGTCATTGTCAATTCTGTGTGTTTAATATTTATATAGTAAACAATTTTACATGAAGAGGATATTGCCAAGTATTAGCAAACATAAATATCATGCATTTTAATTATTGCTGTTTTAAATAGTAGGAAAATTTTCAAGAAAAATATAAGGCATTCCTAACATTTCCATCCAGATATAAATTTATGAAACTTTTATCATAAAAATTGCCACATTAAATTCATTAACTGACTCTAGATAATTGATAATTCTGATTACAATTTTCAGCTATATAAAAGATTTACTTATGTCTTAACTCGATGAATCTAGAATGTGCAAAACCATTTTTTTCTATTTTCCAACACTTGTTGCCATACTAGAGAATTTAAACAAACACATTGATTCTCTCACAAATACTCTAAATAATCAATTTTGAAACCAACTCATTTACCATGAGTTATTCCAACACATTTCAGCCAAAAGTATCACCTAAATTGTATATCCTTACTTTCTTCCATAATATAGATCTAAACTACTCTCAATAAACATAGCTCATTAGGGCTTTTAGCATGATTAAAAATTATTTTCAGATTATCTATGCCTTTCTTTAACTGTAGTGTTCAGAATTGAAAGCATTATTTCTTCCTAGATAGCCAAATCAGATAAAGAGTTGCCCAGAGAGAAAAACCAGTTTAAAGACTAGTACTAAAGCAAAGAGCTCAACTAGGCTTCCCTCTCTCTCTTTTCAAACCCTGATGGCTCCACCTCCTTTTTCTTAGTCAATGACTTTCAAATATCATGCTGCCTGTCCTGTCAATATCATGCTTGCTATAGGACATTGACACTAGGGACCTTCATGCTGATGCTGGCTGCATAGGGATATAGCTCCAGGGCATCAGACATGTGCCTCTGTGACACCTAGGTCCCACCACTGGGGTACTCAGGGTCCAAGTCCATTAAATAATTTACTTCTCACACACATGTACACACACACCCACACATCTAAAATTGCTAGACCACCTTGCTTAACATTTTTTCAAAGATTAACTTAATATGCTTGACCTTTTATTCTTTCAGATTAATTTTATTATTATTTTTCTTTATCTAAATTAATTTTATAATTTTACTGTTATGGCACTCAATAAATAAATTAACCTAGGTAAAATATATTATATTTACTCAATCTACACAGGATCAGTTTTTTTTTCAATTTTCCTCAAATATTTCTTCATATATACAAAGGGAAATAAACTATTTCCTCAAAGTCAATTAAAAAAAACTTTTATTTTGCATATTGCATTGTATATGGGTTCTAAGGCAGAAGAGTTGGAGGACTAGGCAATGGGATTTAAGTTACTTTCACAGTCATGCAGCTATGAAGTATCTGAAAACCAATTTGAACCTGGAGCTTCCCATTTCTAGGTCTATCTCTCAATCCATTGTGCTGTCCAGTTTCTCCATTCATTGCCTATTTTTATTCCATCAATTTCTTTTTTTATTATTTTATTGTTAGAATTTGTGGTACAATATTCACTTCTTTACCCAATTTTTCCTCTACTGGTCTTATTTTAGTTTGAAAATAATTCCTTAACTACTTTGACTATTCTTTAACTACTCTCAGAATTATTTTTGGTTTTGAACCAATTTACATTTTTTTCCTTTGAATCGTTGCTTTTAGCTATTTTGACTTTACTGTCTCCTTCTGTGTTTGTGGCTTTAGCTTCCTTTACTGTGGTAACTTTTTTATGTTCAGGTTCTTTTTGGTTATTTGTGCATTTTCTAATCTATTTTATTCCTCCCTTTCCTTTCCTTTCCTTTCCTTTCCTTTCCTTTCCTTTCCTTTCCTTTCCTTTCCTTTCCTTTCCTTTCCTTTCCTTTCCTTTCCTTTCCTTTCCTTTCCTTTCCTTTCCTTTCCTTTCCTTTCCTTTCCTTTCCTTTCCTTTCCTTTCCTTTCCTTTCCTTTCCTTCTTCCCTTCCCTTTCCTTTCCTTCCCTTCCCTTCCCTTCCCTTCCCTTCCCTTCCCTTCCCTTCCCTTTTCTTCCCTTTCCTTTCCTTTCCTTTCCTTTCCTTTCCTTTCCTTCTTTCCTTTCCTTTCCTTTCCTTTCCTTTCCTTTCCTTTCCTTTCCTTTCCTTTCCTGTCCTTTCCTTTCCTTTCCTTTCCTTTCCTTTCCTTTCCTTTCCTTTCCTTTCTGATTATTAAAATAATTAATAAACCAATGGCATAGACATATAATAGGCAATATTTTTTTAAAAAGAACATATATTTTCATAAAACTATTAGTAAAAGCACTTCTACTTTTAGCACTTTTTATTACAAATTTTTAAAATTCCCCATTCAATATCAAAATCCCTTTATAATCTACCCCCTTCAAACTTTGAGTTTCCTCCACTTATTTCTGTTCTTACACACACACACACACACACACACACAGAGTTATTTGTTTCTGTAGTTTCCTTCAAGGCCTAGCTAAAACTCTTTTGTATTGATGATTTGCATAGCAAAATAAAATATGAGTGGAAGGTCCATTTTGTAATAAAGTATTAGAGACATGTAGATGATTCAGTGGATAGAATGATGAATTTAGAGTCAAGATTACTTGAGTTCAAATGTTGCTTCAGACATTTGTTAGCTATGTGAATTCAGTCAAGTCACTTAACCTGAGTTTCCACATATATAAAATAGGAACAATAACTTCATGTATCTCCTGGGATTCTTGTGAGAATGAAATGAAACAAAAATTAAAAGGGTCTAACATATTTCCTACCATGTAGTAAGAGATAATAATGTTAACCATTAGTAGTAGTACGCTTTTTTATATAAAGAAAAAAAGAAAATTGTTGTCCATAATTTGTAGTATGACTGAAAAATTGTGGTATATGAAGATATTGGAAAGTTGGTAACATTTTACGGAAGAATGATAAAGAACTTGTGGAAAACCAGGGTAGATCTGTGTGAAATGGTCCAGATAAAAGAATGAAGAATGATAAAAAGAAGTTACACAATTTTTATGATAATTAAACTGAAAAATCTACTAAAATAAATATATATTCATACACATACATACCAAATCATAGTTCTGGTGACCACCAGATACACAATTTCCTTTTAAAAAGTAATAAAATATATTTTTGGTCAATTGATATTGACCATTATTTAAGAACAAAGACAATTAACAGATCCATCTTATAATATAATCTACAAATGGAGGATTCTTCTTGGACGTCTTAATGAAGAGTTGCACAATAACCTAGGTTTCTTGTGTATTTTTTCAGATATTTCATGATATCAATCTAATATATTTATCTAATAATCTCATTTTATCATTTCACTTTAATAAGAAAGATAATTCCTTAATAATGTTGTCATTGCTATAGAATAAGTTTACTCTTCAATAATATATAAGTACCTTTGATTCCATGTCTTGAATGACAACAAATATCCCCAGGAGTTGAGAAGGTGAAAATGGTGATGATTTCAAAGGCAGATAGAAAAAAAAACTAGGAATCAGCTTTCTAGAGAAATTGTGAGCAAAATAAGCTTATAGAGAATAGTGATGCTTAATTTTATCTCATTGCTTCATGACACTTTACATTTAAAAAGTATTTTTTCATTGCCACAATGACATCCTTATTCCTTAGGCTGTATATCAGAGGATTAAACATTGGAGTTATAATGGTGTAGAAAAGAGAAAGCATTTTCTCTATTCCTGCCACGTAACTGGTCTTAGGTTGTAAATAAGCAACTATACCAGATCCATAAAATAATACCACAACCATTAAGTGAGAAGAGCAAGTAGAGAAGGCTTTGGATCTTCCCATTACTGATGGAAGCTTTTGGATGGTAATGAAGATTTTAATATAAGAATAAAGTATCAGCACAAAGGGAATAAACCCAAATGATACAACTTCTACATAGACCAAGATCTCATTCCAAGTTGTGTTCCCACAGGCCAACTTCATTAATGGAGGCATGTCACAGAAAATATGATTAATTATATTAGAATTGCAGAAGGGTAATGAGAAAACCTGATATGTCTGCCCTATCAGGACAGGGGTCCCAGTGATCCAGGAGACAACCACTAGCTGTATACATGCTTTCTGGTTCATAATAAGAGTATAATAGAGTGGCTTACAGATGGCTACATAGCGGTCATATGCCATTACAGCCAGAAGAAGACTCTCAGAGACTACTAGAATAAGAAAGAAGCAAAGTTGAGTAGCACAGGCCAGCACAGAAATATTTTTGTTCTGAGTCCAAAGGTCTGACAGCATCCTTGGAAGAGTGACTGATGTATAGCAGATTTCCAAGAATGCAAAATTTCCAAGAAAAAAATACATTGGGGTTTGGAGAGCTTTATCAGATTTTGTAACTACAATAATGAGTCCATTTCCAATAAGGATATTTATATAAATGACTAAGAAAATACTAAATAGAGTATCTTGGAGAGTAGGTAAGTCAGAGAATCCCAAAAGAATGAATTCCTTCGCATGGCTGAGATTTACTTCTGCCATTATTTCCATTTATCCCTTCTCTGGAAATCTTGAATTCATTAATTTCCAATTATCATGCTTGTCCTCTACCTGTAAAATGAGGGTATTCAGTTACATTACTCATAAGTTACATTTTATTTCATAGTTTATTTTTTAAGCCTCGCACCATTTCTGATATTCTGCCCTATGTAATTTTCAACCATGATATTATATAGTAAAGACTTTAAATTCCCATCCAACTTTGACATTTACTATGTGTCAAGTTTCATTATTGATTCAAGTGTTACATCATCAGTGCTATACCTTCAACTTAAAGTAAAAATCCATTTCCTAGGATTGGAGGACATTTGGATTTACATATGAACAAAAAAGAGACAATAAAATTGACAAACTAGTCCAAACATCAAAAAAATGTATAATAAAACAACACATCTATTCATTTAAAGATTACAATCTCTTGAGAGGAGGCACAATATATTTTGTAGAGTAGGTGTGGATAAATTGTGAATATAATGACTTCTCTAATATATCATTATCTTTATGAGCTTTAGGCTTTTAAACTTTTATTTTAATTACAGAAAGATATGTCACTCCTGACTTAAAAGATTTCTTTACTATAAATTCTGGCCTTCCCAATTCCCATTTCCTTTCTCCTATCAGCTTTCTTTAATTGTCCCCCTTAAATTAGTCCCTTCATTCTCTCAATAACTAA
Organism: Monodelphis domestica; assembly: GCF_027887165.1. NCBI lineage: Eukaryota > Metazoa > Chordata > Mammalia > Didelphimorphia > Didelphidae > Monodelphis > Monodelphis domestica. The sequence goes on along the minus strand of NC_077232.1, from coordinate 23,784,846 downwards.
AAAATGTTTTTAAATAATCCACACATTTTAAAATTAATAAGTGATTTAAGAAGTATGTTATATTTATTATTTGTATTTTTACTGTGTCTCTCTCTGACCAGATTTTAAAAACGTTTGGGGAAAGAATCTTCCTTGTATTTTCTGATTTTTTTTCTTTCTGAAATTCTCTTGTATTTCCATTTATTGATAGATGTTCATTAATCATATGAGGAGGTTATATCAGGGCATTATTACTGAAGCATTAACCATATATTCCATACCAAAATACATCCCCATTGCTGAATTCTAATTTAGTAATCATTCAAGAATAGTTTTATTTTTATATAATATATATATATATATGTTTTAACATATAATAAAACATTTTTCAGTTAGGGTGAAGGTAAATTTATAAGCATTTATTTAACAAGATGCAGGCACTATATTAAACATTTTATAAATACTAATTTATCTGATTCTTAGAATATCCCTGAGAGGTAATTATTATCTTCATTTTGTAGTTAAGGAAACTATGGCATACAAAAATTAAATAATTTGCCAAGGGCAAAACATTTTGTAAGTTTCTGAGGCCATATTTGAATTAGGATTTTCCTGACTCTAAACCCCAGAACTCTAGCCACTACACCACCTAGCTGCCTAGTTATTCACAATATGGTTACATTGATTTTACATATTTCCAATTGGATAGCAATATGAATATTGCTTACAGAGAGAGTTATGCAAAAATAATTAAATAGTGATTAGATTTGCCCACCTATTTGGAAAATATAATAGAACAAAGTCTTGAAGGAGATTAGGTAGAAATAAAGGGTCAATATGAACAGTGATATTTATAGTGGTTTTCCCCCATTAAGTCAAAATTTTGGAACTAACATGTTTGGATACCAATTTCTCAAAATTAGAGAAAAATTGAACAATTTGTAAGATAAAAATCTAATAGAATATATGGTATGATTTGATGACAAAAGAATGGGGAGAACTATGGCAGAACTAAGAAGAATTATATGGATTTAAGGAGACAGAAGAAAATGCAATGAAGCATAACAAGTCATTTTCTTGATGACTGTATAAAATATATTTAACCTACTTCCATTTTCTCAAAAGGGTGTAGAGCATGTCTTGTATATAAGATTACTTTGTCAGTTGATTCTGTTTAACTTCTTTTATTTTATTGCAGGAGAAATTTTGATTAAAGCAGACCTGGATGGGAAGTTATTTCTGGAAGTATTTGTGGTATAATGTGTGAAAAATATTCATGAAAGTTAAAAATAATTATAATTCCCATCTTAATAAATGTTAGATATTATTTTAGATCAAAGGAGTTGTGAATTTTTGCCTGTATATTTTCTGCACATCTAGTTTGTCAGAGACCCAAAAGGGAAAATATGAAAAAATATTTTGGAGCATCATGGAAAAAATGGAAAAATAATTCATGACTAAGGCATTTCCCTGCCCAATTGGTTTCAGTTTTCAAAAGGAATAAAACTTATTTACATTAGACTAACCAGACACTGAGTCACAGGAAAATGTTGGGTATATTTTCTTATAGTTTCTTCACATACAAAAAGAGAGTCCTAATTCCTAACCATTTTAGGAATTATTCTTGAGACTATATGTACAACAAGTCGGTGATCTTACCATTGATTTTTTGGTAAGAAATATATAATGGTACATGTGATTTTAATTTTCTTTCCTGGATAATAATGTATATAACAAAGCTAATATTAATAAATTTAATGTAGAGTTCTTACCCAATTTAATTTTCAAATGATATTTTCAACAGTTGTATCAAAATATAAAGGGTTCAAATAATATAGGTCCTTTTATTTTTTAGTCATTATATATACTCTAGTATATTGTATCTGATGGTTAACAGTGAACTTTTATGAATATGAATATTAATACAACAAACCTTTTAATTGGGGAAGGGCTTTATGGTTTGCAAATTGCTTTCCTAACAATGTTGTCATTTAAAATGGTTATGAGTCATATCTCAGAATGAAAAGTGCCATATGCAATCTTGAGGCTGAGATCCCTGTTAAGAATTTAAGTTAATATAAGCATTATCTTTACTGAATCATGAATCCTGAGAAAAACCATGTAACATAGAGTAAATGGTGAAATTACAGATCACGGGGTGGAGAATTTAAGCAACAGAAGAAATCATCTAGAAACAACCATTCAATTAAAAAAGTTATGAAATTAAGACACAAGAAACTTAAGTGACTTGCCAAACTTAACAAAGAAATAAGTAAGAGGAGGATTTGAACACAGATCCTATGATTCCAGAATGAAATTTCATTCTCTATAGAATGATTCTTTTCAATCATCTAGACAACACTCTATCTCTCCTAAAGTCAGAGTAAATAAACTACTGAGTCTTAGCTTACCTTTCCTGAATTGGTGAAAATTGAGTTCCAATCCTTCTTTCTATGTTGAATACATTTTAAATAATGCAAATCTTGTAATAATTGCCATTTGGTGGTAGAATCTACTATGTACATTATATCCCTAGATCAGTGCAAAAACTCATGTAAGATAAATACCACATCAATTATTCCCTCTTTCATGTTGAATATGAGAAATCTGAAGCTCATGCCTGCTTAATGATTTGTTCTGTTTTATTCTGCTGAATCATCAGTGAGATTTGATACAAGTTTTCTTTAAATATTAGCTAAATTCTCTCCCCACTCTATAATATACCTCACTTGCCCTTGAAATCATAAATTTAATGTTGATTGGAGGGAAATTCCAAGGTGATTCACTCTAGCTATTCAATGACATAAATGTAAAAGAAAACCACACAATGTCCAGGGTATTTAAATGATATATCCAAGACAGGCAGATAGTAGAGGTCAGAGAAGATATAGGAATCTAGACCCCATGAATCCAAAGACCAGACCTGGGTTCCAAATTCAAAAACAATGATTTTTCACTCAGTATTTCCAGAAATCACTGCTGGACCATGTATAGGAATTGTCATTCTTCCCCCCCAGAAAACCTGTGTACTCAAAGCAACCAGAGTTATTTAAGTAGAAAGGAGACCTACCTTGTGGGAACAGCTCTTCTCCCCAGGTCACTTGTTAATTTTTAATTAGATATCTCCTTCTGACTCAAAACCAGAGCACTAAGCCTAAAGATGAACAAAACCATCTCACCGAAACTATTTCTTCCTCTAAAATATGCTAAGCAATTTATATATATATATATATATACATATACATATACATATATGTGTGTATGTATATATGTGTGTGTATGTGTGTATGTATATATATAAATGTGTGTATGTGTATATATATATATATATATATATATATATATACTTATTGTCTCTGAGAATGGTAGGAAATAAAATATTACTTAAAAATTATCTAAATTTTTATATCCATGCTATTTACCAATGATGGTAAAATTAATACTGAAGGAAGCTTTTTTTTTCTTTTTTTAGTTAGCCATGGCACATTTTAACACTTCCTCTTCTCATCTTTTCTATATTACATTGAGAATTATTTTATTCTATGATGGGATTTCACAACACACTTGCAATATATTTAAATAAAACGAGACCAGTTAAAATTACTTGATCAAGTTTCAGAAGAAAATTTGGAATAATATATGTTCTTATTACTTTTAATATCTCAGATAAGTTATTAGTCTTTTTTGCCCTCAGACTTTTTCTGTGGACCTGGAAGTGAATTGAGAAAGAAAAATTTGTGAGGTATATACTAGATTAGTCTGGTTTTCTCTTATGCTTCTAAATTTCAGAAACATATGAATAAATAAGTCTTAGAATAAGAGATTAGGGAAGGTGAGTGATAATGTAATGGAAATATTAGTATAACTGACTTTACTATCATCCCTGTTCTTTCCTGAGTGTTTCCTGGTCTCCTAAAAGACAATTAGAGTCCCTACATGTTTTTCCTATTCTTGATAAAGAAATCTAGTTACTTTGAATAAAATATGTCCTTAAGAATTAAATTATAAAGAAAGGCAACTTTTAATAATATTTTTGGGCAGAGCCAAGATAGTGGCTTAGAAGTATCTAAAGTCATAACCTCTCTCTCCAACAATTCTTCCAAACTAATACTCATATTGAGCTTCAAAGCAAACAGAAATCCCAACCCAACAAGAAGTCACAAGACTCACCTAGTGAAAATAACTTGAGAGGTAGGCACAGTCCATATATTTTTATAGTAAAAGGGAGAAGCACCTTCCCCCACCCAGCCTGCTGAGACCTATGACAAGATTCTGCTTACTGTTTGAAACCTCACACAGAGACAGAGAGGGTTTGCCTCTGACCCACCACACAAGGCCCAGGATTCTGATAACAGCTGGCAGGGAGGAATTTTGGAGTCCATTAGGCAGGACATTCTCCTAAATCCACCACTTGGAGAATTGTACTTAATCAAAAAATAAAAAAATAAAATAAGTAAACAAGAGAAATAAAAGTTTTAATTGAAAACTTCTATGAGGATAAATGCCAAAGAATGGAACTAGGGGACAAGAATGAGATCCAGGAAACGTCAAGCAAAGCCTCAAAAAGAAAACAAACAAACAAAAACAAATGGAGAATTGGATGCAAGCTATGGAGGAGATCAAAAAGGAATTGAAAATTCAAATAATCATCTAGAAACAGAGGCACAGGCCTTGAAAGCTAAACTTGACCTGTTTGAAGATGACACACACAAAAAAATCAGAATAGAAGAATGACTTGAAAGAAAGAATAGACCAAAAGGAAAAGGGGAATCAAAAAACCATGGAATAAATTTATTCTTTAAAAATTCAATTTGGGCAATTAGAACCTAATGACCTCATATGACACCAAGATATAATAACACAAAATCACAAGAATGAAAAAAATGAAGATGATATGAGATACCTCATTGAGAAAACACTAACCTGGAGAATAAATCAAGGAGAAACAATTTAAGAATCATTTGATTACCTGAATATCATGACCAAAAGAAAAAATAAACCTAGCCATTATATGACAGGGAATTATCCAAGAAAATTTCCCTGAAATCCTTGAACATGAGGGTAAAATGGAGCTGGAAAGAATCCACAGATCACCTTCAGCATTAAATCCCAATTGAAAACTCCCAGGAATGTCATAGCCAAACTCAAGATCTCCCTGGCCAAGGAAAAGTTACTACAAGCTGCTAGAAAAAAACAATTCATATATCATAGAAGACCAATTAGGATTACACAGGATCTGGCATCAACAATGAAGGACTAAATGGCATCAAATAAGATATTGCAGAAGGCAAAGGAATTGGGCCTACATCCAAGAATCAACTACTCAGTAAAACTGATTATATTCTTTCAGGGGACAATATGGTCATTTAATAAAATAGAAGATATTCAAGCATTCCTGAAAAAAGACCAGATCTAAACAGAAAATTTGGTGTCCAAATACAGAATTCAAGATAAACATAAAAAGGTAAATAAGAAAAAGGAATACAAATTGGGGGCTTCAGTAAGGTCAAATAGCATGTATTTCTATATGAAAAGATGATATTCATAACTCTTAAAATGTTATTATTATCATAGTAGCTAGAAGAATTATACATAAAGGGAATAGTGATAAATTGTCTAGAATTATATGTCAAAAAAGCCAAAAGGTAAAATAAGAGTATAATAATTAAAAAAAAATTGGAAAAGAGGTAAAATATTGTAAAATATCATACATATAGAATTGGGGGGAGGGGCAAAACCAAAACAATAGAAGGGAGGAAGAAGTTAGTGACAGGTAATGCTTTGACCTTTTTCTCATTGGAATTGGATTAGAGAGGGAAAAATAGTGAAATTAATAGGGGTAAAAATTATATATTGTCCTATAGAGAAATAGAAGACTAATAACAAATGGGGTGGTGGGAGTAGAGTAATAAAAGGGAGGGAGAGGTTGGGAGGCATTCAAAAGGCCCTCTAGTAAAAGGGGAATAGAATGGGAGGTGATGGGAAGGGCAGTAAAATAAAAGAGGGGTAAGGGGAGAGACTGCTAAAAAGTGAAACACTGTATAGGAGGGAAAGAGGGAAAGGAAAAAGTTATGATTAAAGGAAGATGTCAAAATGGAGGGGAATTGACAAATGGTGATCATAACAGTGTACATGAATGGGATGAACTCACCCATAAAAGGAAAACAGCAGAATGGATTAAAAACAAGAATCTTACCATATGTTGTCTATAAGAAACAAACTTCAGGAAGGTAGAAATACACAGGGTAAAGATAAGGAGATAGAGTAGAATCTTTTGGACTACAACTGTGACAAAGAAGGCAAGAATAGCAATAATGATTCCAGATAAAATTTTAGTAAAAATAGATTTGACTAAAAGAGATAAGGAAAGAAATTGCATTTTAATAAAAGGCAGCATGAGTAATGAAGCAATATCACTTCTTAATATATATGCACCAAACTGTACAGCATCTAGATTTTTAAAGGAGAAAATAAATGTGTTTGAGGAGGAAATAAATAGTAAAAGTATATTAGTGGGGGAATTCAACATTCTGATAGCAGTACTAGATAAATCAAACCAAAAAATAAATAAGAAAGAAGTAAAGGAAGTGAATGAAAGCATGGGAAAAATTAGGGCTAACAGATATCTGTAGAAAATTGAATAGGAATAAAAAGAAATATACCTTATTTTCATCAGCACATGCTACATATACAAAGACTAGCCATGTAGTAGGACATAAAAACATTTAAACCATGTAGAAAAGCAGAAGTAATAAATGCAATTTTAGATCATAATTCAATAAAAATCATAATTAATAAGGACTCATGGAGAGGGAACTTTAAAATTAATTGGAAACAATCTAATTTTTCAAAACTGGTCGGTGAACCTTGAGCAGAATGACAATGACAATATCAAAATATTTTCCTAAGTGCCTATATTAACATTATAGAGAGGGAAGAGTTCAATTAATTGGGTTTGCAGCTTGAAAAAGATAGAAAGAGAACAAATTAAATATCCCCAGATAAAAACTAAATTGGAAATCCTAAAAATCAAAGAAGAAATGAATAAAATTAAAAGTAAAAGAAATATTGAATTAATAATAATATTAGGAGCTGATACTTAAAAAATTAAAATAGATAAAACACTGGTTAATCTAATTTTAAAAAGAAAGATGAGAATACAAATAATATCAAAGATGAAATAGATGATCTCACCTTTAAAGTAGAGGAAATTAAGGTAATCATTAAAAACTGCTTTACCCAATTATATGGCATTAAAAATACAAATATAGATGAATGGATGAATATTTACAAAAATATAATTTGCCTAGCCTAACAAAAGAGGAAATAGAATACATAAATAATCCCAACTCAGAAAAAGAAATTAAAGAAGCCATCAAGGAACTTCCTAAAAAATCCCCATGGCCACATGGATTCACAAATGAATCCTATCAAACATTTAAAGAACAACTAATTCCAATATTATACAAATTATTTGATAAAATAAGCAAAAAAGAAGTCTTACCAAATTATTTTTATGATACAAATATGACATTGATTCCAAAGTCAGGAAGACCAAAAAAAGAAAACTACAAAATAATCTCCTTAACGAATATAGATGCAAAAATCTTCAATGAAATACAAGCAAAAAGACAATAGCAAGTTATCATAAGAATTATTTACTATTAACAGGTGGGATTTAAACCAGGAATGCAAGGAAAACCATCCACATAACTGACCATATCAATAATCAAACCAACCAAAACTAGAAGGAAAGTTACATTTTTTTTTGTATTTTACAATAGATATTTTATCATAAAACTCTCTAACAAAGGTTTAAGTTATCAAATATGTAAGGAACTAAACAACTCTCAAGTACCATCTCACAACTAGCAAATTGGCCAATATGGTAGCAAGTAATAAATGTTGGGGTGATATGGAAAAATTGGGACCCTAATACACTGCTGGTGAAGTTGTGAATTGGTCCAACCATTCTGGAGGACAATTTGGAACTATGCACAAAGGTATTTAAAAGAATTCCTACCCTTTGATGCAGCCATACCACTGCTGGGTTTATACTCCAAAGAGATAATAAAGATAAATACTTTTCCATAAATATATATATAGCCATATATTGTGATGGCAAAAAAATTTGAAAACCTTTGGGGTGTTCCTTGATGAGGGAATGACTAAACAAATTTGGTATCTGATGGTGATGGAATACTATTATGTTGAAAGGAATAATGAATTGGGGGATTTCTATGTGAAATGTAATGAACTCAAGAAATTGATGGAGAGTGAAAGGAGCAGAATCAGAAGAACATTTGTTCACAGAAACAGATACATTGTGGCATAGTTGATGGTAATAGACTTTTCTACTAGTTGTAATGTAATAATCCAAGATAATACTGAGAAGTTTATAAGTAGGAATACTATCCAAATCTAGAGAAAGAACTGTGGGAGTAGAAAATACAAAAGAAAACATATGATCCCTAATGTGTTTTGATGGGGATATGATTGGGGTTTGGGGCATTATGATTGGAGATTAAAAGATCACTGTATTACAGATATGAATAATAAAAACCCATGCCAGTTTTTAACAATGATACATGCATAACCCAGTGGAATTGCTTGTCAGCATTGGGGGTGGGGATAAGGGTGAGAAAAATCATGAATTTAAAGAAATATATGTGAGTGTGTGTGTGTGTGTGTGTGTGTGTGTGTGTGTGTGTGAGTCTTCTATCTTTTCTTTGGGGTTGAGTGTGGACTTTTAAATTCACAGCATCCCTTTTCAATTGAACTGAGGTTGGATTTATTTCTAATTACACCATTTTAGTCAATAAATAATTTTTTTCTTGGCTTATAAGGTACTACTCTTTTGAAGTGACTCTTCACTGTGTATTTTAAGGACTACATCCTATTCTTTGTCATTTTTAACTCTGAATCGAGAGCTTTGATTTCCCATCAGTTTTTACTCAAATGCTCTTGAATTGCCTCTTATGGTCCACATGTATACATATATTTATGTGCAGTGATTGTGAGTGGAGGTGTGTTTTAGACTCACCAACATAAGGGAACAGAGTAAGAAATCCTTGAAGCATATGGAAATATTAATGCTGAGTCAGAGCTGAAACTATTTCAGTTGTAACAATGTCACATCATGTCTACTTTTTTCACTCTAGTTTCTGAATTTTATTCTCTTATTGGCTGATCACATTTCTATAAGTTTTGGCATGCCTTTCTTCTGTCTTGAGCCTGTCCTGTCTCAGAGAAGTACGATAAAATATCAACTACATGATCATATTGTTCTGTGATTTCTCATTCATTTAATCAATAAAAAAAGATATCGATATAAGTATAATTTATAGTAGAAAGAGCCCACAAATCTTTCCAATTATGAAATTCTTCAAATTTATATTTTTAAGCTGAGTAAAACATTACTCTCAGAAAATCTATTAGACTCACATATATTATGATTTCCTTCTGGTTGTTTTTGTAGAATATAGATCAATAATTCACAATGTTCTATTAACATTTTATAACTTTTCTATACTCTTCCAAATGACCAGGGAAGCTTCTTAGATGTATTGCTTTTTAATAGCTCTTAATATTTTGAAATATGTGGAAACATAGTTCCACCCCAAATTCATAAAAATAAACATATGACAACATTATCAAAAGTAGCTTCATAGACTCATGATTAGAAATAAGATTGTAAACAAGTTTCTTAACTACCTATTTTATATAGAAAAATTGCTTCAAAAAGGAATTAAATAATAAATGTGTCCTGTGTCTTGACATCTCAGTCATGATCTCATATTACTCAAGCCTATCCATAGACTTGTATCTAATATATAAATGTTTAGCTCATCAGTATTCTTTTTTTCAGAGATTGCTTTGAGAAATAATTGAATATAATTTTTTTCAAAACCTCATATCTAGGGTCCTAAAACTGCATATGTGGGTATTCCTTTTGGTCTATAATCATTCAAAGTAGAAAAATGTGTATAGGTATAGGACAGCCTTTTTTAATCACATAGAAATTGAAGAATAAATCTATGATTTGGAATATCAATAACTAATAATCTACAAAATTCTCTTCTCTCTCCACTTAATAGATGATAAAAATCCTTCCGATCTAATTCCACCCTCTCTTTGTTTTTTCTTCAAATAGGAAATAACATTGCCTGTACATGATAACCACTGGGAATGCTTATAGCTACCTTGAATGACAAGAAAGCGTTCTTAGATCTCTGAAATCCTCATGAAGGCAAAAAAGAAATAAGGAAAACAGCTAGAATTGTCTTCTCAGGACTTCTGTATTTGAATGAAAATATATGATTTTAAAGGGCTAATACTCTAAGGCAAATAATGGTTACTTCTTGGAGGGGGAGTGCACCTCTAAAACTCCTAAAGATATTATAACAGTAATTGAGGACTCTCCCACAACATATAATGAACTTTTTTTCAATTAAGAAAATGCAAGTCCCTTAAGCACAAGTTTGTTAATTTTATTGTTTGATAAGGAAGAAGTTTGTTGATACAGTGAAGATAGACATAGGACTGGAATCAGGAAGACTAATCTCTCTCTCTGTCTCTCTGTCTCTCTCTCTCTCCATATATAAGCATGCAATTATGTATGTATTTTAATATGGAATCACTCAGCCAATAAATTTAATGAATGTTTGAGATGAATTAACAGTATGATGTGACCCATAAAAAAAACTTTTCTTGTGCAACTTTTAAAGACATATTTCTTCAGCAACATCTTTTTTTATTACACTATGTTATGCTGATTTAAATCCAGAAAAGGCAAACAAGTTCAGATGTACTTGAAACATTAAATAATCTCCTATCAATCTCCAATATTTGTGGAAATATCCCTTGGAAGTTTAGTTTTAATATCAACTAGGAGGCAAACTCTCACTATCAACCTTTCCTCAATGAAGCTCATAATTTAATCATGCATTTAGTTACAGATATTATCTCTACTAGATCCTCTTTAAGAAGAAGGATAGAAACCAGGAAAATTCTTAACTAACTTTGACAAGTGAGTGTATTCCATCCAAGTAAATTGAATGTCAAATTCCTTATGGTTCTTAGAGAGCAAACTAAATATTAACCCCCAGCTTTTCTGCTATCTGTATTGCTCTCTAATTATTGACCACAAATTGAAGGTGCCAATAGCAAATCATGCTATAAAAATTGAGGTGTCAGATAATTATCAACATAAAGTGAATGAGAACTTTAATTTTAGCACTTGTGAATTTAAGGACTTGTATGGTTGACTTAATGATCCATGAAAATGTCTGCTTTGAGGATATTGGAAATAATTATTTATTTTATCATGGTTTATTCAGGTAATAACACTAGTTTTATCATATTGAATAAAGTCAGTTACCTAAAGGTAAAACTTTAAATATGCAATATTTAACCATCATTAACACAGACCCTTTCAGTCTTGGTAGGAAGGGGAAAAGCTTTTCCTCAGATTTTTAATAAAAAAATAATAAAAGGCAGGAAGCCTGTAAGGAAGGAGAATAAGAGATAGATTTCTGTAGGAAATAAGACAGAAAGGAAACATGGATCCCTAAGATCAACAATTCATTTCATTATCAAATTCATTTAAGTAACACTTTTCTCAGTGCCACAATGACATCCTTATTCCTCAGGCTATAAATAATGGGGTTAACTAGTGGGGTCATGGTTGTATACAAAAGTGAGAGCACCCTCTCAGTTGCTGCTGAATGACTGGTCTTTGTTCGCAAATGTGTCAGGATTGCAGTTACAAAGAATAAACTGACAACTGTCAGGTGGGAAGAACATGTTGAGAAAGCTTTAGACCTTCCTGTAGCTGATGGCATCTTCATGATAGTAGTGATGATTCTTATATAGGAATTGAGTATCAATATAAAGGGAATCATTCCAAAAAGCACAACATCAGCATAGACAGAAAGTTCATTCATAGATGTGTCTCCACAAGTCACTTCAAGTACTGGGTAAATATCACAAAAAACATTATTGAGTTTCATCGACTCACAGAAGGGCATAGAGAAAATCTGGTATGTCAGTCCTATCACAACTGGGATTCCAAGAATCCAGGAACCAACCACGAGTCCCATACACACATGGTGTCTCATGATGAGAAAATAGTACAAAGGCTTACAGATAGCCACATAACGGTCATATGCCATCACAGCTAGAAGGAAACATTCTGTAACTCCAAGAATAAGAAACAAGCAAAGTTGTACAGCACAGGCCCATAGAGAAATATTCCCATTGTGGGTCCAAAGGTCTGTCAGCATTCTGGGAACAGTGACAGATGCATAACATATTTCTAAGAAAGAAAAATTGCCAAGGAAATAGTACATAGGTGTTTGGAGAGATGGATCTGTTTTTGTTATTATAATGATAAGGCCATTTCCTAACAGGATGCTCAAGTATATGACTAAGAAAATTCCAAATAGAAATCCTTGTAGGTTGGGAAGGTCAGAAAATCCAAGGAGAATAAACTCTACCACCACGGTGAAATTTGTTCCTTCCATTTTTTTTCACATATTTCATTTGAAGATATAGTTCAAGAAAGAAAAGTCTCTTTCCTTCAACAGGCAGAGACTCTGTTTCTGTATAAAATGAGAATGTTGAACTACCTGATTCTTAAATACTTCTGCATCTAATCTTCCATGTTTAGGCTACCCACTGGTTCTAGTGTTAATTGCATATGCTCTTCTCCAGCTCTGGTATTGTATATCTTAAGAGTAGAAGCTTAGAGACAAGCTCTTTTCAAACTTGTAGGAAACATTCTCTAGAGAGCACATTCTCCCACATTGATTGTACTTTATTTGTAAAGTTGGCAAAGTCAGTAACTTAAGAGCTCTATGTTAAATATTTAATTCCCAACTTTCAAACAGAGTATCAAATGAGGTCCAAATATACTTACTGAAATGCCATCTCAAAATTTTTGGAACAAAATTCCCTGGGCAAAATGGTCACTCAGATACCCTGATCACCACTGGGGAAAGGAGATCACAAGGACATAGACATACATAAATATATAGAGAATATATGTGACTATAGAATATGCCCAGCGGAGCAATTTATGACTGCAATGCTCCAAGATTGATTTGCACTGCTCCCACTGGCCTTGGTTGTAAGATCTTCACCAGATACCACTCCACTGCTCACTGCTGTACATGCCTTGTCTGCAATCACCAATGCTTTGTAATTCTAGTTAGTTTGAAATCTTCAGTGACATTGAGATACATAGATATCGTCTTATTCTCAGTTCAGAGATCAACTTCCTTGATAGAGAAAATTGAAACAAAAGAGCATGAATAAGTCATTCAATATATCCATTATGGATTACCATCTTATTCATCTATGTTGTTGGTTATATATCTTTATATAGATATAGCTATATCTCCCTGATATTCTTTCAATGGTATAGATTTAAACTCAATTTTATTGCCATTTGTATTTCTCAGTAGATTTAGACCATTCTGAATATTAGGACATTTCATACAATTCATACAGGATTATACTTTCATTATATCTTTTCTTTCTATTGAATTATCTTCCTTACATTTCCTATTTAAAAGAAAAACAAAAAAAAATGCTTTCTACTAAGTTGGTTTTTGAGTGACTATGTACCCATTTTATTCAAGTAAGAATAAAGTAAGGAACATCTTTAAGAGCTAGAAGGAATTTCAGGAGCCATTTAACACAATTGGATCCTCAGGATAAAATTAAGCACTATACCATCTGAGACAAGTTTCCATCTAGCTGGACTACCAACAAAGGTAGTAGATAGTCTAGAGTCTGGAATTCCCGAGTTCATATCAGATCCCAGATATTGGTTATTTAACCTTATTTATTAACACACTCTGCTTTAATTTCCCCATTTCTGAAATGAAAATGATAATAAAACCTATCGTAGCAAATAAATAGTCAAATATATATTATATACATTCCCCAATGAATATTATATACATGTATACAAAGGGAGAGAAAAGGATACAGAAAGACCATTTATCTATAGTTGGTATTATGCCCCAAGATATGAGTAAGTCATAGAGAAAGAGGAAAGATTTTATGAACTCATTAAAACTAAAGGAAGAGAGCAGAGGGAATGATATATACCAATTATTATTATTATTATTATTATTGAAAATACTTCTATGAAATGAATTCAATTATAATTACAAGATTAATTATCCTTAACAACAATGTCTCAGGAAGACAAATGATAACACAGAATTTAATCATGATAAAATAGATCTGTGCGACTCTAGGTATGAAAGACTATATAAAGCATGCTCTATAACTCATATTCAAACATGCACTCACATTTGTAGATTGGAGTCCCTTAATAAAATTTTTAACTTCCAACTTTCATGGGTCAAGGAAATTCTGAGAATTATTTTGTTTTCTGTTTTCTTGTTTGTGTTTGTGTTCCACAACATGGATGTTTTCATGCCCTAAACAGTGTGCTTTCTTCTACTAATAATATGTTCTCTATCTTAATTAATCTTCCAAATTAATTAGTTTTTAAAAAATACAATGAATAAGTTTTTATTATGAACATTTCATTTAAAAATCCTCAAAACATCTGATATTTTCTTCCATAAATATATACACAATCAAAGGGAAATATGGGTTCAAACTAAGAAAGAATATGTAATGGGAAAATTGGAAGCAGGATAGGATCAGCAGCCTCAGGACAGGCAGCCACATTCCCCAGGTTGCATCCAGAAAGAGAGAGCCAACCTTCCTGAGTTCCAGCATCACCCTTCTTTGCAGCATTCCTGAATCTTTCTCTGCAGATCTCATGCATCTTTCCTCTGCAAACTTCATTTTCCCTACTAAACTTATCTTTTCCTCATAACACTACTAATATATATATATATATATATATATATATATATCAACATTAAAATTCTTTGCATCAGCAAAATTCTTTATAATTTTCCAAGTACTTTCTTAGTCATAATTTTCCTTTATTTATGATGTTTCTAAATTGGAAATTACCATTATAAAAATGAACCCAGTTGATGTTAGAGTGAATAATAGGACTTCTATCTAATAATAGGATCTAACCCAGAGAACTTAGATTAGAAGTTAACTACCTAGAAATACTCTTCAGTTTATAGAAATTGAAAGTGATAACAATGTTAGTTCATACTTACTTTTCCTGGGTGGGACAAAATTATATGCAACTCCTTCTTGCATTGATGAAGATGTGACATATATACATATAAAAATTAAATTTACCTAATAGTTAAAGTATATAAAGTTCTTTACATGAATGAATTCATCTCACTTTCATTACAGCCCTATTAATTTAAAGGCTCCAAAAGTCATACTGATTTTACCGATGAGAAGCATTCAGATTAATAAAATCATTAATTTTAATGAAATGATTTATTTTTAAGTTAAATGACTTTACTGATGTGTCTATGTATCAAGTTTAAGATGTATAATTCAATCCCAGAGCCTTACTTATTCACAGATCACTGATTTTTTTTTACTGTAAATAGCTCCCTTCATTAAACTTTATACTTTCTTTGACTCCATATTCATCTAGTCTCATTTGATCAAACCTTGCAACAGTGAACAACCTCTGATTTCAAAATAGAGATCTTTAAATAGAAAAGTTCTCTGCTCTGTTTATCTCTATAGGGACACCTCTTCTTCCATATCAATTTAAAAAAAAAAAAGGTAAATGTGAAATTAGGTCTTCTGGCACCAAGTCCAGGGCATCAATAGTATAGCTTAGTAAAAATAGAATAAGGAAGCTATGTATAGAACTATGACTCAGTTTCAAGTCAAGGGATCATGACTGCAATCTTGGCTCAGCCATAGGAGCAATCCATCTGCTTGCATTTTTTTAAATGAAACATGCTAAAAAAGTATTCACTGTGTTCCCTTTTATATAACATGGTAATAATGAGATTTATGATCACCTAATCAAGATTCTTTAGGGAAAATTAATTTATAAAAGGTCAAGAATATTAGTTTTTTTTTTAATTTTCAATAGCAATAATGACTGATTCTCTTCTGTTCCTTGGACAAATATCCTCACCTATCTGACCCACATTTTCTTTCTTTTATGTTGTCTCCATGGCAAATAGGATCTATCAAGACCTTCTCTTTAGATGATGAAAGATAGTTGAGTTGGAGTAGTAAGGCAGGGGCATTGGTTCATAAATTAGATTTTCTGGCAATAATAGTGGTGGTAAGTGGTAAGACTACCCCTCCATCAGACCATGATAAAAAAGACTTATGTGGAAGTGTAAAATCTAAGATATTATCATGAAATGAATTATATATATGTATATATATATATATATATATCTGAGCTCTGATATTAATGGCTTCTGCCACCCTTATCAAATAATTCCTTATTTTCAAACTTAGTCTGTTATTCCCTGAAATGAGAATACTAGAATGTATGACTTCAGTGACCCTTTTCAACTCCAAATGCCACAATCCATAATTCCTTGAATGTAAATTTGGCACATAGAACATACAAAATAAGTATTCCAAAATGAATTGAACTGTTGTATTCATGCTCCTTGTCTAGGAGTATATTGATCTATTCTATTCTGTTCTATACTATATCCATATCCATATCCTATATTCTTATTTAAGATCTAATCGAGGATGTGGTTTACCATGTTTTATATACCAGAGTTGAATGGGACAGTGATAAATGGTAGGTCTGCTATCTTTTATCTGTGTTTGTATGTATGTGTGAGGCCTTTCTCAAAGGCTTACATGAATTCTTTTAACATAGCTACTTATTATTGCTCTGCATTAGAAGTGAAAGAGAAGTATTGTCCTTTTGCAAATATCTAAGCATCATAAAGATGGAAGGAATTTTCTTTTCTTATTTAATGCAAATGCTGTTTAGGGAAAAAATAGTAATGTAACTGGGGGTTGGGGGAAGTTCCTGCAAGGAAACCTGGAGCCGAATTCCAGAAAGGGAGATGAATCAATAGGGATGCTGAAAGAAAGAGAGTTCCAATGAAGTGCAATAAGCCACCCAGAAGGGGACGGGAGATAGTTTGGGCATAATCGAGCAGACAAGTTGGAAAATAAACCGAATTGTTTTATAGTGGGAAGCAGCATTCTTCATATGATAAATGGTCAAAAAGTATGAACAGGAAGTTTTTAGAAGAAGAAATCAACACTTTCAATAATCACATTAAAATGCTCTAAATCCATAGTGATTAAATAAATTAGTATTATTTAATTCTTTTATTTTAACCCTTACCTTCCATCTTAGGATCAATACTATGTATTGGTTCCAAGTCAGAAGAGTAGTAAGGGCTAAGAAATGGAGGTTAAGTGACTTGCCCAGGATCACGCAACTGGGAAGTGTCTGAGTCCAGTTCTGAACACAGGAACTCTGATATCTAGACCTGGCTCTCAATCCACTGAGCTACCCAGCTGCCCCCTTTATTTATTTCTTGAGAAGGATGATATTGGGGAAATATGGAGAAAGTGAATGCTTAAAATAAATGTTCATGAATCTATTTTTTAAATTACTGACAATTCTGGTTTATTAAATTTGCTATTGGCATATGTAGCTTAAAAATGAAGAAGTAATATAAACGAATTTGAAGGTCTGAGGCAGGGGTAGGGGGTTATTAGAAAAATGCTGAAAGTTCTAATAAGCAGATATGAACAGTTCCAGACTTCATCCTGGATCTATGAGTTAGAAGCAGTGGACAAAGAAATGGCCCCTAAGAACTTATAATGTAAATATGTCTTTATGGATATGCCAGGATTCTATTAAAGTAAAAAGGAGGAATGGATGCTCATCAAAAACAATTAGAAATAGAGGTACAGGCAGGCTATATAATAGATGGAGGTTTCTGATGAGCTAAAATCAGTTGTCTAAGCAAGATTCAATGAGATCAAGGTACTTCTAGCTCAGAGATGAAAGAAGACCAGGAAGTATGTGTAACAAAGAAGATGATGGAAATGCAAGTGATAAACAAAATATCTCCAGGCTATAACTTAAACTACAATAATATAAATAAGGAAAATTTCCATTGGGAAAATGTAAAGCTTTAAACTTATGTACATAAATACCACTTTCAATTAAAACAAGAGAGGAATATAAAAACTAAATGGCACATAACAAAAACAACAAAAATAGTGAACAATTATATAGTCAATACTATGTGCCAGAAACTATTCTAAGTACTTTAAAAATGCAATTCCATCTGACCTTCCCAATAATCCTGGGAAGTATATACTATTATGATCATTTTAGAAATAAGGAAACTGAAGCCTTGTACACTGTGTAAGCACTCAGGATATATTATACATATTTCATTTTGAATTATTTTGGATTCTTTTGAAAATGAAGTAAATGTGACTTTATTGAAGTCCTCTTTTCAATGGAGTCCTAAAACCCTCCCTTCCTATAATACCTGAGTGTAAAATTAAGGATTTTTCTCTCCCATGATGCAAATATACACATTAAAACTCTCATTGTGAGTTGTTAGGAAATAGAATATTAGTTGAATATTATTTCTCCAGGAGATGTATTTCCAAGAAAATGTTCTTTGCCAGTAGTCTATATATCTGAACTTTCAAAATTGGGGATACTCCTAATCTAAACCAAAGGTTGTCCAATAAATCCACCCTCTGTTTCCAGAAGACCAGATTCTCAGATTATACTACATAGAAAATTTTATTCATCTAACAAGGATTTTAATGATCAAGAATGCTATTGTACAAGAATTTCCTGCTTAAACCAATAGTATAACAAGTCCATCTAGATCCTGTATATTTCTCTATGATAACCATTCCAATTATTACTGCTAGTATAATTGAAAAATATGCAAAGAAGGCTATATTTTCTCTGTCCGCTTGCTTGTTCTCATGAGAAAAGGATGAAAGGAAACCAAGAAATCTCAGACCTTATGTATTTGAATGACATAAACAACTCCAACGTGCTTCAATTCTAAAGTCAATAAGAGCATATGAAGTACATGAGGAATACAGAAGCTTAAAGAGCTAATTCTCAGTTTCTCCTACATCTTCAAAATCTCCAGAATAATTTTAGTAGAAAAGAGATGGGGAATCCATAAATAATTGAGTATCACTGTGGGTTTGTAGATTATTTTGTAGGACAATCAAAAATGTCATTCACCACTAAAGTATATTTGTACAGTGAAATGTTTTTTTCTTCTGATTTTAACTGACTGATAGCGTGAAAAGGTAAATATTTCAAAGGTAATAACAAGAATACCAGATAAATTTCTGAGCTATGTGGAGCTTCACACTAGAAATCAACATTTATCATTCATGCCAATTCAAACCATCAATTTTTTTTTCTGAATAAACCCCTTGTACTTAATCAGACAATGATTTGAAATTGCTATTCAATAACTCGATCCTACTAAAAAGGAAGTTTTGAGCTTTGGGTAAATCTGAAGTATTCTCCTGTAGTTATGGTGTTCTTCTTTCCTGTGAAATGGAAATAATGAGGGCTACCTGTGGTAATATGTAGAAGACAAAATACTGCCATTCAGTTTTTCCTCTCTCTGAATTGCCATCGAATTATCATGTCTATAAAATATGAAGTGACTAGACTAATGCTTATTACAATAATAATCAAGGCATCAATTGAAGTAGATTTTATTTAAAATAAAGTATTTATGATCAAACTTCATTTTTAAATTACAAATATATTTTATTTTACTAATTGCATGTAATAACAAATTTCCAAATAACATTTATAAAATTATATGATTGAAATTTATCTCTCTCCCTCCCTTTCTTCCCTCATCTAGGGGTTGGCAAGCAATTCAATCTGGGTCATACATGCAAAACATATTTCTGTACTGACATAATCAAAACAAAATTTTTAATAGTCTAAGTTTTTAAAAGGTCATAAGTAATTCATAACATCTGTGTAGATTATTCAAGTAATGACAATGGCTGTCCATCTGGCATTGAGAAAAATACTTTACTAAATAAAGACATTTTAATATGCAATAAAATATCTTCTCTGGTGGCAAACAGATATACCTTATATCATTTTAAGAAAAAGGAAAGGCTACTTGGAATGATTTTTTTTCTAGAAATGCTAAAGGTTCAAAATATTGGTAAAAGGGGGAAAGATAAGTTTGAAATAAAATAAGACAAGTGGAAAAGAAGTTCGGCTCAACAAATTCAACAATTCATTTAATTATCCTCTCATTTAATTAATAATTTCCTTAATACCAAAATGACATCTTTGTTTCTCAGGCTATAAATCATGGGATTAACCAGTGGAGTCACAGTGGTATATAAAATAGAAAGCTCCCTCTCAGGGACTATGCAATGGCTGGACTTGGTTTGCAAATGTGTCATGATTGCAGTTACAAAGAATAAACTGACAACAACAAGGTGGGAGGAGCAAGTTGAGAATGCTTTGGACTTTCCCATAGTTGAGGGGAACTTTAATATGGTTGTGATGATTTTGATGTAAGAATTAAGTATTAATATAAAGGGAATCATGGCAAAAAGCACAACATCAGCATAGACAGAAAGCTCACTCATAGAGGTGTCTCCACAAGACGCCTGCAGTACTGGATAAACATCACAGAAAACCTGATTGATTTTAGTAGGTCCACAAAAGGGCATAGAAAATATCTGATATTTTCTATGATCACAACTGGGATGGCAGTGATCCACAATCCAATCACAAGTGAAATACCCAACTGTTGTCTCATGATGACAAGATAGTACAGAGGCTTACAAATGGCTACATAGCAGCCATATGCCATCACTGCCAGAAGGAAGCATTCAGTTATTCCAAAAATCAGAAAGAAACAAAGTTGTGAGGCACGGGCCAACAGAGATATATTGTCATTGTGAGTCCATAGATCTATCAGCATTCTTGGAACAGTGACTGATGCATAAATATTTCCAAGAAAGAAAAACTCCCAAGGAAATACTACATTGGGGTTTGGAGGGAAAGATCTGTCTTAGTAATTAAAATTATGAGACCATTTCCTATAAGAATACTCTATACATGACCAAAAAATCCCAAACAGAAATTCTTGGATGTTAGGAAGGTCAGAAAATCCTAGGAGGTAAAAGTCCACTTTATCAGTCAGATTTCCTCGATTCATTTTTAAAATGTACTCAGTTTAGAATAGACATGCCAATTTTCTTTACTAAATTTAGGATTCTTGTTAAAATGAAGTTGTTAGATTAGATCATTTATAGTCTTCTATCTCTCATGTTCTACATCTTAAATTTCCCTTTGGGTCTAGCTTAATGCATTTTAAGTTCTTCCTGTTCTGAAATCATTTTAATGTAATAATAGAGGGGCAAATCCACTGCTTCCAATTTTCAGAGGACTTACTCACATTCTAGGTACTATATGATCACAGATGCCTAACACTACAGTTAAATGGCTTCTAATGAATTGTTTATCTTTTAAATGAAAGCCCCAAATAAAAATATAGTATTTATTTTGCCTTATCATGTGCTAGGTATGACACTGCATGATGGTAATATGAACATAAGCAAATAGAAAGAAAGCTAGAGGTTGTCATTTTAATAAGGCAAAATAAAAGACATTTTCTGAAATTATTACATAATGCTACATAATACATCTTTATCATAGACCGTGGGTCATTGTCCCACAATTACGCTTAGTAGCCCTGAATGAAGTCACCATTAGGGAGGTGTCATACACATGTAGACACTTGAATATATTTATCTATTGGAGTGTTGGGTGAAGGAGGACATGCTTCTGATTCTTCAGTATTGTTGATGTCCTTGCATGGCTCCAATTGTTCTTAGTCCTTCTATCAACTCTAGATGTTTATTCAATGAAGACAGGTGGGCACTAATTCATCTCTAGTCGTCTCTTTTCATATTCCAGTTTAGATGAAGTTCTCAGCAACTTGGAGCTCTGCCAATGCTCTCTCCTTCCTCAATCAAAAGACATTCTCCTTGGGAGAGAAAGCAAAATAAAATAACTAGAAATCAGCTATGCACTTCATGGTATGGTATCATTTCCATATCCACTCATAATTTCTGTCTGAAGTATATATAGGTCTTCCATGATCTTTCCCCATTATAACTTGAATCTCCACTTTTATTACTCTTCATCTTCCTTGTCAGGTTCCCTTATTCTAAGCTCAATTATTTAGCGCACTTCACTAATCTATCAGAGCCAAGTCATATTTTGTTTTCATCCTCTATTAACTTCTCTTTCTATTTCCTGCTATAATTTTTTTTTCAAATCAATTTACTAGCAATTTCCTTCATATCCACCTGGGGTCCTGAAGACAATTCAGAATCACAGATTCTGGCTTGGAAGGTACTTCAATTGGCCATGTGTTCCATTTGAAGTGTCAAGATAGAATACACACTACAGGATAATAGGCAAGTGACCATCGAGCTGCTGCTTAAAATATGTCATGAGGGGAAAATCATCCCTTTAAAGATTAAAAGCATTGTACTTTTGGAAAGACTTAATGAGTTGTAAATTTTGTTGTTTTTTTATTTGTTTGTTTGTTTTGTTTTTCCCTGATATTGGACTTAACTTTGAATACTGTCATTTTTTACCCTGGATTTCAGTATATATAGCTTTCCTCTTTCTCTAACATAAAGTTTAAAACTTGTTATCTTTACCCAAAGCTGTCCATCATTTCCAACCAAACAAACATTTACTCCATTGCTGAAATAAAAGTCAGAATACAATTTTCCCTTAATTGTTCCTTCATCTTCGGAGGATGAAAATATTTTTTAAAAATGTGAAGACATTAATATGCTCTTTTTCTTAACAAAGAAAAAGGTATCAAATATCCAAATAACTAAAATTCATTTTCTTTGTTATATCATATTTCAGTGCTTGTCTTGTTATTATATTTACCAAATTCATCATCCATTTTGAAAGAATCTCTATGTGTCTGTCTCTTACTCTTTCTGTCACTGTCTTTCTCATCTCACATTCTCAGCATACTTAACAAAATTTAAGGGAATGTGTGGGAATGATTAGAAGGTATAAGTGGCAATTTTTAAAATAAATTTCTATTTGCTAATGTTATTTTTCTTCCTTTTGTAGGACAATTGTGAAGTTCCTCTTTTTACATTATAGTTATGACAGAGATGTTGTATAGTTTCCAGTCTGTCTTTTCTCAATCTGACCAATCTGTACTAGGTTTTTGATATAAACAATGCTTTTCTGGGCATGCTACTCAGATATTGAAAGTGATTCCACAATTCTCCAAATGCTTCAAAGCTCACAATCTTCTTCTGATCAAGGAAAACAAAGGGTAAAGAAGATATTAAGACCCAGAAAATGACCATCATCATTAATACTTGCATAACCTATAAGAAGAAGTTGTTACTGAGTTAATTTTTATTTTTTTAAACCCTTACTTTCCATCTTGGAATCAATACTGTGATCCAAGGCAGTTCCAAGGCAGAAGAGTGGTAAGGGCTAGACAAAGGGGGTTAAGTGACTTGCACAGAGTCACACAGCTGGGAGGTGTCTGAGGTCAGATTTGAACCTAGGACCTCCCATCTCTAGACCTGGCTCTCAATCCACTGAGCTACCCAGTTGCTGCCTTGATATATATATTTTTTTGTTTCCAAAGATGTGAGCGAGAAAGAGCAAAATGTTGTTAGAATAGGTATCTTTTATAATATCTGCTTAGAAGAAACTTCAATAAAACAAAGAAATAACTCCAAAGCAGAATGAAAATGTTTGGATCAGTTACTGAAACATCAAATTTGATTTTTGGCCTATTTTTGCTTATTGTTTTGCTTTTTTTTTTTAATAAAAAATCCTGACTTGACGAACAGAGACATTGTCATAAGAAACATAACTTGGACCCTCTCCATAGTTGGTATATGGTATCCAGAGTTTCATAAACAATACATCAGGAATCTATTTTTTAAATATGCCTCAATCTTTTAAACTTACTTAATGTCAGTGAAAATTTGCTCAAAAATATCAAGCTATATGGACTAAGCTGGCTATTTCTTTTTATGTGTTTTTCTATGTGTATGTGTGTAGAAAAATTCAACAAGTGTATATGTGTAAAACTATAGAAGGTAATCAGCTAAGAGTCTCAAAGTGAGAAAGCATTTTTATTTATTTGAAAATCATATGGAAAAAAATATGGATCTTAATCTCTTCTGATGAGAAAGCAGTACTACAAAGAAATAAATGTAACTGGTTCCTAAAGTTAATGCATAACCCTTCTCACACACTATATTTATATTTTTAGTTGATATATTTATTTTCTCAATTTTCAGGAAATCATAAATTATTTAAGTGTTTACTGGAGTTGGGAGAGAGTTGAGACCTTTGATTTTATTGGAGGAAAGAACTCATAGTGAGCATGCTACCTCTATTTATACACAATATCAATACCAAAAAATAAATATTTGATTCAGAGTCAATAAAGCATCTAGAGATCAACTAGATTCATACAAACACACACACACACACACAATCTCATGTCACAAAAGTTGAAGATGATGTAATGAAATAAATTGTATTGACCTTCCTTGAATGGGGCTAAATCATATTCAGCTACTTCTTATTTTGGTGTTTATATTTAAAATAATAACAACTGTCACTTCCTGAGTACCTGAAGTTTTTCCAAAGTTCTTCACACCCATGAGCTAATTTGAAATTTACAATGACTCTATGGATTTAAGATGTATAGATTTCATCTCTATTTTACAGATGATAAAAATGAGGCTTACTATAATTTTGGTAACAACAAAAAATCCATCAAGTGGAAATTAAATGACTTAACTGTAGTGGATTCAGCAATAGGTATCATATTTGAAATCAAAACTCCCTTTTTCCCAAAACAAATTGATAAGTGAAGCCTCTGTTCCCTGTGTTTAAATCATTCTCATACATTGGAGTTCAAAATAGACACCTTTATGTAGAAAACAGTCCTTCCATTCTTAAATCCATGGAGACATGTTCCCTCCCAGGTCACTGAGAAAAACAAAAACAACTTTCAAGTGATAAATTAGATCTTCTGGCAAGAAGTTCAAAGTTATATAAAAATGGTAGGCTCATGAAACTTTGTGGCCTAGTGCAAAGAGCTATAGTATTAGAGGAAGGGACCCTTACATGCTAGCTTTTCCTTGCCAAGAAATAGCTATATGATCTTTTATATTTTGCAGAAGAGTAGCCACACTAAGTAGTAATTCTTGTCCCCTTCTGCAAAATAGTCATAATGAGACTCATGATCACAATTCCTTACTATTTGGATGTACGATTAAAATTCTCTGGAGTCTGCATATTAATTCACAATTATTTATTAAATAGTGAAAAGCAGGTTGGAGAAAAATAGCACATAGTCCCATGGCCTGTTGCCTAGCTAACAGAGCTTACTGCTCACTTTGTATCTCCATTTACTCCTGCTGCTTGATCAGCCCAGACCTTTGAGCTTGCTTTATCCATAGTGTATCCCCCAACTCTGCGAGAGCACTTATTCTGGGTCTCTCTGACTGGACAGACTTAACTTCAGCCCATTTAAGAGGCCAGTCTTATGGACTTGAGACAAGAAGCAAGCATCATGTGGGACAAGAGGCAAGCATTTTCCCAGCAGCCAGGAGTCACCTAGAAAAGGAGCCAAGCATCTGCTAGGAAGCCAGGAGGATAATGGCATCCACCCAGAGTGCTCATGTGTTCCCCTTACACAAATAATCCTCAGGCCTTGTTTTTAACCCATTTGAGAGATGGGAACTGAACAGAAACCCAATTCACTAGAGAACGGTTATGAAATTCTATATGAAACTTTCATTTTGAAATCCTGACTCATCTTAATGTAACAAGAAAAGCAGCACAAACTGAAGTTCAATTCTCACAGGGAGAAAGAACTTTGTAAAAAGTCAGCTCTTCCTGAGTAATATTTTATATCCTTTATCTTATTATTATATCCTTTATATCTCTCAAAATGTTGAAATATCCTTCTAAAATGTTTGGACATCTTAAAAATTGAAGGCATCCCCACCATTTTGATGTTCAGGTATTATTTAGTAAAGAAATATGGACAAAATTCTGGGGGAGAAATTTTGGGTATGGATTTTAGGTAAGGATGTTATATTATTTATTGTTCCTTCTTTTAAAACAGTAATTGAATGTATTTATTTCATTCTTTTGAATAGCAACTCCAACTGTTTTGGAGTAGTGACTTGCTTTTCTGCAATTTTTCTCCATTATTATCATAGGCAGTTTTTCAGTGCTCTTAGCATATTATGAGAAATAAAGTTCTTAATTCAATAGAAATGGTTCAGATATTAGAAAATGAGTATAAATCTCAGACTTAATGTGTGAATAATTTCAGAATAAACAGTTATTAAGTTGCTCATGTCTTTATTTGAGAGTCAGAGAGAGGGATAAGGAAGTTTTCCTTTAAAAAATTTAGACATCTTAAACATGTAAAAGATTCTCATCATTTTCATATTCTGGGTGCTATTTAGGGAAGAAATATGAGCAAATTTTATTGGGAGAAAATTAATTTGTGGAATGGGCTTTAGGCAGGAATATGAGAGAATAGGTAAGAAATAATGAAAAACAAAAAGTCATTCATAATGAAATTGGAGAAAATTTGGGAACAATTAAAGAAGAATGATGAGCTAATTTGAAGACATATTTGAATATCTATGATATTAGATAAGATTGTAAAGATTTTTTTGGGTGCATTTATGAACAGGGACTCTAGACCTTGAGATAATCTTAACATTCTTCCTCTGAATGTCTTTTTTTTCATTGCATTTTCCCCAACTTTATTTCAGTCCATCTTCAACTCAACAAGTTCTTTGGAAATAGCCTCTTCTCCAAATATATTCATTAGTTTCTAAGCTTTTTCCTTCTACACCATTCATAATCTACTTCCACCATATGCATCACTTATCAAGCTCCACTTAAAAAAAAAACAAAAAAAACTAAAGCATCTAAAATCTGTTTCCTTAATAGATGTGTATATGGAATGAAAAACATTGGTGATTTATGAAACAAAGTTTATTTATCTATGACCTTTTAATAAATGTCTCTCTGACCCTCTGCAGATGACAAACAAAAGACAGAAACAAACTATTTTTAAAAATAAACAAACGGACATCTGTGGAAGATTAAGGACCCAAAAGATCAAAGGAAGTAAGAGGAGACTGAATTGGAGAGAGTCTCTTTATGAAGCTGGCCTATCCTTTCTTACACTTCCCCATCTACTCTATTTTTATGAAAAAGCCAAGAGACATGCTAGTGCAAATAGACCTCAGTCATTGGCTACTCAGCCAAGGAGAAATCACATAAAATATCAGAGTTTTATCTGTGAGTGAAAAGAGTGTTGGCTTCCTTGCTTCCAAATTTTCTCTTCCCTGACTTAGCATATTTATTCTATATAGGAAATTACTAGTTGAAAAAAAATAATTCCAACAAACATTTATTAAATACCTCATTTTTATCAGTTACTGTGATAGCTGTTAAAGATGAAAAAGTTTTTTTTTTTAAATGAAGCAAATGTTACCTTAGTAGGTTTTATGAAAATGTTTGTTGGATTAGTAGGAAATGAGAAAAACTTCAACTAAATGAGAAATAAATCATTTTATTAATTTGAATGGATTAATCATATGGAACCATAATAAAGAATGTATTTTTAATTGGACTCAAAATACTAGGAAACATCTGAAATATTTTTTTCAGATTCCCCCTATATGGAATATTATAAAGATAAAGATAAAAAACTAAGGACCAAGAAAATGGATTAAGGGTCATAAACAAATATAAAGTAGCAAATCAATCTCTATTTAGGACCACTGCTTCCCCCAATTACTGAAGGGATGACAGTTTTGACCAACCTATATTTACCCTTTTCTTACTAATTTGGGCTATGTTTTACATGGCTTGAGGAAAATGGTTAAAATAATAATTAAAATGTTAAAATCATGTGAATATTCTGCTATTCATTAAAGGAAATATTATAATATATTATATATGTATATATGTGCAGAGGGACAGAGAGACATATATATACAATATAATAAAATAAAAACATAAAAATATTATTTTTATTTTATGAAATATTTCTATAAATTTCAATTCAAATTATCTTATAAAATATGCTTAAAACTGTAGGAGGGTTATATGAGGTTTTACTTTTTCCCTCTGAGAATAATAACTGAATTAAATGTGAATAAAAATTAAATTAATATAAACATTTTACCTGGATAATAGATACAAATGAAAAATCATGGGGGAAAACATACTGGCAAAGCTGTTGAATTATTAGACATTCATAAACTAATTGGTTTTTTCATACCATAAGAATCTGTAGATGAGGTATAATCTCTGTGAACAGGGAACCCAGTATTAAAATGTAGTAAAAACAATTCCTTTTTTTGTCAGAATTATTTGTTTTGGACAAGAGACTATTGCAGAGAAAATGAAAATATTTCTTCATCAATCAGCAACAGCATCTTCATCCTTTGGCACCATCCATGACTATTTGACAGGAATATTTATAAGGAGATTTATACTCAGATTTTGATTGCAATGCAAAAAGTTACAGGCCCTTCTAAATTGATCGTTTAGAAAACATTATGCTAGAAACTATTTTACTGGATATTAATGAAATGCCACTATCTTTTGTTATTTAGGAGTCTCACAGAATGATGTTTAATAAATAAATTCAAATTTCAAATTTTATAATAAGGTTCCCACTATTAATTCACAAAGGCTTTTGTGTAACATATTTTTAATATTCCTTTTTTAAAATTTATATTCCTTCTTAGTATGTTAAGTTACATGGAAACATTTGTAATATAGTATCTTTTAATTAAATATGATAAACTAAATGATCAAAATCACTTGGCCTCTTCACATCAGGATTTGGAAAGAGTCAAGTATTTTTTTTTTCAAAACTTAGGCCAAATTTTATTAGGGGAAAATGACTATATTTTTATTGTTGACATTATTAATGGAAAATTAAGTCTACAAGTGACAAAGAATATAATAATGTAACAAAGGTTCCAGTGGTCAAAAATTCTGCAAAGAGTTCAAAGAATGAAACCTTTTAACAGTTGGAAGTTGCCATCTTGAAATGGAAATAGGTGGATTTAATTTATTCAATATATTGGATATTGCCTCATTTAAAGCTGGATTATTTAGATTTTTAAAATATGTTTTATTTCACATCAAAAGGGAATATAAACTTCTAAAAGTAAAATCTCCTAGATAACATGGTTTTGCAATTTAATGAAAGAGTCACTGTTGACAGCTTATAGAGAATAGAAAGGGTTATCTCAATAATTTGAAATTACTTACATAAAATAATTCATAAAGTCTCCACTGCATATGTAGAGTAGAACTGAAACAAATGGAGAAGGAAACTGGATAGTTTAGTCAAAAATTGTTTTCTAATATGGCTCATCAAGATAACAATTTTTTAATTGATATTATGAAATCCTTGTTTCTTAGGCTGTATATCATAGGATTAAACAATGGAGTAACAATAGTATAAAAAAGGGAAAACACTTTTCCTGTTCCTCTTGAATGATTAGACTTGGGTTGAAAGTATGAAATGAAAGCAGAAATAAAGAATAAGCTGACAACAATTAGGTGAGATGAACATGTGGAAAAAGCTTTGGATCTCCCCAACTCTGATGGAAGCCTTAGGATTGTAGTGATGATCCTGATATATGAATTAAGTATCAAGACAAAAGGAACCACACCAAACAGCAAAGCATCAGCATAAAATGTAATTTCATTCATAGTTGTGTCCCCACAGGCTAGCTTCAGTAGTGGGGGGAAGTCACAGAAAACATGATCAAGTTTGTTTGAATCACAGAAGGTCAATGAAAATAACTGGTATACCTGTCCTATCTGAATTGGAATTCCACTAATCCAGGCACCCAAAACAAGTTGGACACATGTCTTGTGATTCATTATGAGAGGATAGTATAAGGGCTTACAAATGGCAACATAACGGTCATATGCCATCACAGTCAGTAGTAAACACTCTGTAACTCCAAGAATGAGAAAAAAACATAATTGAATAGCACAAGCCAGTAAAGAAATATCTCTGTTCTTGTTCCAAAAGTCTTTTAGCATTCTGGGAAGAGTCACTGATGTATAGCAGATTTCCAAGAAGGAAAAGTTCCCAAGGAAAAAATACATGGGGATTTGAAGAGCTTGATCAAACTTGATTATTAGAATGATAAGACCATTTCCTATTAAGATACTTGTGTAGATGATTAAGAAAATACAAAAGAGTAATGATTTTATGTTAGATTGGTCAGAAAATCCCAGGAGAATAAATATGTCCACTTCAGAAAAATTTACTTTGATAATTTTGTCTGTTGATTCCATCTATTGGAAAAAAATGAATAAAAAATATTCAGTTTGTTCTCCCTGAGGTTCAGTTTCATCTTCTATAAAATCAAAGAAGTGAATGACATATATTTATGTTCCCTTCAATTTATTATATATTCTAAAGTCAATATCACTGCTGATATTCTTCTTTTCTTTAATATGATACATTCACCACACACATATCTAATTCCATCATTTAATATTATGTATTTTAAGTTTTCATCTATAACTGAAAACATACCCTATTGTATTCTCTTCCTTCATAATTCTAGTATTTTATAGTCTAATGGTTGCATTTTAAAAATACCTTTCCTAGACATAGTTGACATACAGTACTCTATGTGCATACATCTTGTTTAAAATAGATTACTTTAAAATACTAAAATACTTTAATTCAAAAGTAAACCATGTGACAAATAATATAAACAACAACAAAATTACAAAATAAAATAAACAAACATAACAGTAGTATCATCCACATATAAGATCTGTTTCTAAAGAATTTGATCACATTTGTCAGGCTATAACTTTTTTCTAACCATTTTGAAAAATAGGAGACAATTATGTGAGAAAAGTAATTAAATTTATTTTACCATGGCCTACTCATCCCATAGTAACAGACCTTGAGATCTGGAAAGGGCTTCAGAGACTAATATAGGGATTGTCAAATTTTACTGTGTTATGTAAGCCAATGACCACTTGGTAAAAACTTGGACCTCTTCTCATATTTAGGTAAACAAAATGAAAAATATGTCATTACAACTGAAACTCATTTTATTAAAATATTATTCTCAAAATTTGGTAAAATAATTCTAGAAGTTCTTCCTGCCCCACCTTGGGTATACGTATATATATATATATATATATATATATATATATATATATATATATATATATATATATATATATATATATATATATATATATATATATATATATATATATAAGATATCTCTATAACATTAACTTAAGTACATCATCCATTGTTTGGTTAAAGAATTTCCAGCAGAGCTTTCTTTCAAGGGAAGTTTTTTTTCCTTTATATTGAGGCTAATATGGTATCTGTAGGTGTGTCTTTATCTCTCTTTTTGTTTCTATGTCTCTGTCTTTTTTCTGGTAATAGCTACTCTTAATTTTATTAAAATATTCAAAATCAAACTGAATTATATGTTATGTTTGTGCAAATATTTGGAAACAGTTACCTGATATATTAGGAAAATTTTTTGACTATTCAATAAAAAATAATATACTTTGTCTTCTTTGAGTTCTAAACTTTCATGGTTTTTAAGTATAATAGCTCTCTACTGTACTCATCTCTTTAAAGAAATATCTAGAGAGACAGACAAAGGGAAAAAAACTTATAGATAGAAAGATATGTAGATAGATGATAAATTCTCTTCTATTCAAAAATTTTCATTTAAAATTAGAGAATTTCTTTCTTAAGGATTCCTATGAATTTGGGGGTGCATCCTACTTCTACTATTTTATTATTTAGCACTAACCCTATTCTTTCCCTTAATTATTTTAATTTTCCTTTCTAAAATTTAAGGGATATCTCATTCTCAACATTCCATTATTTATTTATTACAACATCTAAAATAAAGTGATTACCATTTAACTCCTTTGTTTACATTATTCCATCCCCACAATTTGTTATGTTCATGATTATCATATAATGGATAATAATCCTTTTTAAACTCTTTTATTCTTTAGTAGGGCAGGGTTGTTATCTGCTCAAGTCATTCAATTATTGAATTCTCTACATTTTTTCCATAGAAAAATATTCTAGTAAAGATCTTAGTAACTGAGTTCCTGTCATGAATTCTATGCCCTATCCATATTCCAGAATTATCATCTATCTTCTATTTGTTTAAATCCTCATCTATTTTTCGCATTAAAGGTTATACCTTAAAGAGGTTAACATAACATAAGCAAGATAAAAGCTTTTTATTGTAAATAAAATGTTGGATATTTTATGTTATTTAAAAAATTAATCATAGAAGTACATTTTATTATTTAGAAAAAAAGAGAAAAATGAAAACTGAAAATGACTGAATGGATTATGGTTTATAATTAGAATGAAATATTATTGCCCTTTTAGAAAAGATGAAATATAAAACATTGAAAACCATGGAAAATTTCAATCAACCCTGACAAAGGAATGGAAATCTAGTAAAATATCCACAATTACAGAAATTACACAAAGGAAAATGATACTATTGAGCATTCATATATATTAAATTCTTTGAAAATATTATTTTGATGACAAGATAGGGAAGTGTAATCCCTTTATTGATATAGAGTTTGATGGAATGAGACTAATTTTGCTCATGCATGAAAATTGTATTGACATTACATTTGGGGAAAATGTTTTTTAATTGCTGATGAAGTAAATCCAAAAAATCCATCATTTCTCTATTTATCTCTTTATCTATCTCTGATTTTTGTTGATGGTGAAATTAGTGTTATGTACAACATATGGTCATTTTAAATGTTGTCTTCACTCGCTGAAGCTTCTGTTGTAATAGAAAAATCCTTAAATATAATAAAAGGGAGAAAAACAATTGTGACAACAAATATGAAAACCATCCTTCTTAGATCTCCACTTCTGATCAGAGGAAACAGTTATTCTTCATCAACTTATCACTAGCCTCGACCCATTAGTTTTATTTTCATTTATATTATTGAAGTCATTATTCATATTTTTCTCATATTTATTCATGACTTTTTCTGGAATTTTTACTATACAAATTTACCATTACTTACAATCCTATCCAAAACACCAGAAGCAAGTATTTAAAATAAACATGCCTAGGCACATCCACAGGAGAATGTCTATACTGACTTTTGGACAGAGGAGGTAGATGGCATGCTACAATTAGCTATCCTTTATTATGTCTTCATAGTCTTCTCTGGAAAATTTGGCTAAGTTTTATAAGCAAAAGGAAATCAATGGTGGGATATATTTACCTGGTGTATCTGGGACACAAATATTGTCTGGTTTCCTGGTTTTCATGGACAGTTGACAGACTTAACAAATGAAAGCTGCAGAGGTCTACTTCTTGTGTCTGTAGGTATTGGAGGTTTGTCAGTTCAGATGTCTATTGTGTTCCCACTTCACTACATTCAAGAGTTCAAGAATATTAGTCTTAACATTCTGTCATAATTGAAATTAAGTAAACTGAGGAACAAAATTCGAAGCACATTACATTTATTGGTAAGATATAATTCTCCCTCAACTCTTCAATAAGTCAAAATACCACAAAGTATGGCTTACTAACCAATATGATTGGTTACAAAGTCTAAAGTATCATAGATGATGAAAAACAGTATGAATGGATGGAAGTCAGAAATACAGGACTAGAAATCACAACTCATCCATCTTGTTTCTATGGAAAGCATATTGGTGGTATCTACTTTTATGGCTAGTTAAAATAACAACAATAACAGTCCAGACTTTCTTGAAGAATAGCCAGAATTAGAGAGAAAACAGACTTCTTGGCATCCACCTGCATCTTTCAAGGATAATCAATGAAGTAACAGATCTCTCTTTATTATGCATGGGGAGTAAGATGTGGAGAGACAATACATTTCTTTGAGTTTAAATCATTTATGAGACTGCTTAGCTCAAAGAGGAAAAACTGAACTCCTGAACTTGACTCTGAAATAAAGAAAAATGCAGAGACAGTTTTACATTTTCAGGATGAAATAGAATAGAATTAATTACAAGTAATCTCATTTTATCAATACTCTTACTGTAAAGAGAAATAATATAATATACCTAACTTTCCTCAGTAAATACATAGTCCTTTAAAGTCACTGAATGTATCTTTTCATTGATAAATTTTCCCTCTCCAAACTAAAAATGATCAGGAAATTGTTTATTTTTCATATCCTTTGTTTATTATTTATGACTTTAAAAAGTACTCATGTTAATAAAATATTGACTTTTGTAAATATGTACATTAAAGTAATGATTCCTTATCTTTTTTTGGCTTATGTTAATTTTATTTTTCCTTGTCTTTTCCTAGTTATGATTTTTGGTCTGATTAGGATGGAAATTAAAAAAAATTACAAGTGCTATATGAGCAAAATTGTCTGTTTAAAATCCATGTTTTTTCTAGCTTTAGAATTGCTTCATTTTTGTTCTTTAATTCTGACCCCACATTTTCATAGTTTAAACAAAAACAAACAAACAAAGAAACAAACCTTAAAGATTACAGGCACAAATAAATCTTCAAATCAGAGAAGACAAAGTTAAGGTAATACAAAAATACACACTTACATTTCAGAGATGGAAGAAATGCACAGATACTTAATAGAGATCATTAAAATTATATAAGCCTATAAATACTGAGATAAATATGATACTTTAAAGTTTGAAACTTTCTTTGGACACATCAGTTGTCCTACAACTCTTAGCACACTTGGAAGCTCTTCCTACAATTACTTCTGACACAGAAATAAAATATGAAATTAGAGATGACACAGAAATTATATATAAAACCATTAATGCAAAACAAGTATTAATGACTTTCACAAGGTCTCATATTCATTGTTAGATTCAGGCTTCAATCTCTAATGACTAATTGTCGGGTCATTCATCTTTCTCCTAACCATATACTTTGCCTTCTTGGAGTTCTCAACTCGCATTGTTCTTTAAATAAAATGCCCCCCTGATCCATTCTGCTCTTAAGGGATAGCTCCTTTTCCAGATACCTTTTTACTTTTTTTAATGAGAAGCAGAATTTTCCAAGTATAAGTTCAATATGTTCAACAACAAAATTTAATGAGGCATATTGTAGTAGATAGAAAAGTAGATTCAGACTCAAGGGACCATAGGTACATTCCTATCTGTGAGAATATTTGCATGAAAGTTGGAAAGTCACTACAAATACTTCTGCCTATACATTTTTTTGCTTTCAAAGTCTTTTTTCTAATTTAAAACATTACTAATAATTTCCAAATACTTCCAAGGCAAATTAGTTATTAAATAAATTAGATGGTATTTTGGAATACAAAGGGCATAAGAAATGAGGTTATTAAAAAATCAGCGTGGAGACTTTCTGGGAGCTCCCTGCTAGAATCTCAGAACTAATATTATATTCTGCTTTTCCACATGCCAAAATCTGGTTCCAAAAGTATACACTTGGGAATTAAATAATTCCTTATATCTTCCCCAAACGTTCCCTGCTCAGAAGAATATGGACAATTCATATAGGAGTGAGGATACTATTAAATTAAGTCCCTTCAATTCCTCTAATATCCTAACACTATCCCTACCAATACTAATAATATTAATGATAAAGGTGATCAAGTTGAAGGAGAAGAGGAAAAACATAATATGAAGGAGGTAATATAGGAGAAAGAAGAGAAAAATCAGTTCTTTGAGGAACTAAGAATATTCTTCAATAATCAGTCATTTCTCCATACTATCTAGGTAAGAAATAAATCCTTACAGAATATTCTGAAGATTTATAATAAATGTACCATGGATTTGGGGCTATAATAATACATAAGGGCAACAGTTTATGAATCAGAAGAAATACATTTGAATTCCCATTGTATCAAATATAACTCTTTGTCTTTGGGGAAATTGCCTATCATTCAATATCCATTTTTTTTTGCTCTAAAGGAAATGGTTTGGGGGCAGCTGGGTAGCTCAGTGGATTGAGAGCTAGGCCTAGAGACAGGAGGTTCTAGTTTCAAATCTGTTCTCAGACACTTCCCAGTTGTGTGACCCTGGGTAAGTCACTTGACCCCAATTGCCTAGCCCTTATCACTGTTCTACTTTGGAGCCAATACACAGTATTGTCTCCAAGACAGAAGGTAAAGGTTTAAAAAAAATAAAAAAATAAATATAATAAAGGAAATGGTTTGATCTTGAGACCTCTTCTGTTTTGTTTTTATTATTCAAAATTTCACTAAATAATAATCTCAGTACCAAATAAAGTACCAATTACAATGGGAAGATTAAAGAATTGCCATTATTTTTATTATTAAGCTCCATAATATTTTAATTATTAAAAATATGTTTTTCCCTATATACCTAGTGGAAACAAGAAAATATGTAAACCCTGATTTAAAAACATATATGTAAAGTGAAATAAAATGAATACTTTCATTGACCAAGTTATATATATATCTGAGTGTGACTATTTATACAGATATAGATATGAATGTTGCTCAAATGCCCATTATTTTAACTCATATGCAAATATGCTATTGTTTTTCCTGGAAGATTTGCTTCTTTCTTTTGACTCTTTAAAGAAATCCTATTCTGTGTCTTTCAGGAAAAATGCTATTGCAAAGCATGCTTGGAACTCGGAAACAACTGTTTGAATTGATAGAGCTAAAAAGTGTAGTTTGGATCTGCTTAATTCTTATCCTGGGACTTTTTATTTTCATTGGAGTTTTCCCATTTTATTTCCTTCTCCTCAACAATATGCCACAAGCTAGGCTGCTTATGCTACAAATCAACCTGAAATATTTTGAAAAAGTTCGAAGAGTCCTAACTGCTATCAACAAGCAGAGAAGAGATTCTGCCCTGTGCTTCTATGAAGAAATTCAGACTTCTGACAAATGAAATCCAATTGGATAATAAATCTAGGGGTGGGGGAAGAAACTTTAAAAGAGATCTGGAAGCTTATTCCTGACTATTTTGAGTTTATTTTCCTCCTATAATAGTGAACAAGTCTATTGGGGTTGGGGAAAAGGATTTTGACTGCCCTGCCTGTTTACACGTTCTCATTGGTTTATATTATTTTATTTACTGATTGCTTTAAGGTTTAAATTTTTTAAGCTTATCTGTTTAAATTTAATCAATTATCTTTCTGTTATACTAAATCATTTTAAGTTATATTTTGCCTATATTGATCTTTAATTTGTACCTTTACTTTTGCTGAAAAACAAAAAATATCATGTAAGCCCATGAACATCTTGCCCAAGCCATTTTCACTAGATCCATCAGAGATGACATGTTGTCTTTGTGTATTGTCACATAGATGATGATGGATGGACTTCAACAAAAGCTATATACAAACTTTAGAGAATTTAACAAGCTACCATTAATTCCATTTGACTTTAGTAATTCATTTTTGGCATTTAGAAACTAAATCCCTGGCAAGCAATTAAATATTCAGTCCAACCATAAAACTAACAATCTGGCTCAGCATGTTGGTTGTGATGAAATTCCCTCTATGTTCTTAAGTTTCCTAAACTTTTCCTTTATTTTGACTATCTCTAAGTCAGCTTTTAATAGCTTATTTTGATTAGCTGTAGAGGTTAAATGCATAATTCCATAAATCATTTTAGGGTTAAATCATTTTAGGGCCCTGATTCAAGGACCAGTTATAGATTTGTATTTCCTTTACTTAGATATTTTTAGACATGAGACTTTTACATTTTGTTTTATATCCACAAGTTATTTTTCTGTTTTATTTGGATTTTTTCATGTTTTTTTAATTTTCTTTTGCAAATTGATTCATATACCTCATAACTCAGCCATGCATTCCTGAGTGATCCCTTGTTATTAATCACCTCAGGGGGTCAAGTTACTGTTTTGAACTTTCATTTAAATTTGAGCAATTTTGCTCAACTTGCTACCTCCCAATAAGGATAAGAAGAAAAGAGAACAAAACCAATAATTGCTAGGTGCATTGACAAAAAGCCAGTGATGGGACAGTCCCCTTTGTCATGAAATTATACATAAAAATGTATTTAAATCCCACACAATTCAAATCACCACATCCCAAAGTTCACTCTGGAACTTCTGGTGCAGCTTGTGGTCTGTGGAGGCATCTTCATGGTGTCTTCTCCAAACAGTTCACTTTCTGGAATCAGAGAGGTAGCAAATTTCTTAACCTAAAATTTCTCTCATGGAATTTAAACTTTGCAATTTGAAATAATAATATTTTTTACATTAATTGTCCCCCCAAAGAGCATGATTGAAAAACACAGCAATCACTTAGGGATGCATGGCTGAGGTATGAAGTATATGAATCAATTGGTAAGAGAAATAAAAAAAACATCAAAAAAATCCAAATAAAAAAAGATAATTTCTGGATGAAATATAGACTATCAAAGTCTTATGTGTAAAAATTTCAAGTAAAGGAAAAATAAATCTATAACAGGTCCTTGAATCAGGGCCCAATTAAAATGATATAAGCATTAAGCATTTACACAGTCAGTAGCCAGGACTACAGAAAGTTGCCATATTATGCTTATTTTTTTTTACCTGGGTGCTCTTTTGGCACTTATTCAGGTTAAGTCTCTGCTTCTTTATTGGAGTTGCCAGGTGGGAGCCAAATTGGAGATATTTGTCACAAGTTTTTTAGGTATAGCAAATCTTTCAACCTTGGCAAACTTATTTTTAAACAAAGTAAAACTTATTTGAGCCTAGAACATCATCAAGAAATCTAGATATCATTACAAAAGGTGGCAGAGGAGTCTAGGAAAAACCCAAACCCCTGAACTGTTGATGTTGGGTAAAGTGAGCTGAAGAATAAAAGATGCTCCTCTTTTGGGAGTCATCCATTGGGTAGCATGCCCTGGGATTAACTTCCCAGCTCCTTTGGTATGAGACTCTAATGTCCCATCCATTCACATTTTTTATAAATGTGGGAGGCAGGGATTATAATTGTATTCCACTTCAGCTTCTAAAATGGAACTTACCTCCTGTTAGGGGCAGGAAAAATGATCAGAGTTGTTGAAAAAATCTAAAAATCATGTCTAAAGAACCCTTAAAATTAATTTGAGATATTTAGCTCATTACATTCTCCAAAAGTTGTTATACAACTATTACCAGTTTTCATGAATTATATCCATCCTTTATGTGACAATTTACAAAGTCAAAAATTTTAAAAAGCTGTTTTTTATATGAGCTTATTCAATAATATTTGTTCAGTATCATTATAGGGGAAAAATAACAGAATATAACAGTAGTTAAAACCAAATACATTAAAATGATTCAGTGTAACAGAATAGTATTGAATACATTAATATATTAACTTCAAACCAACAAATTTAAATCTTAAAAAAAAACAATCAGCAAAATGCAATAAAATACAGATTTTTATAAAACATTAGAGTCTGAAAAGTCCCAAAAAATAGAACCTCCAGTCTCTTTAAAGTTCCTTATTTTTTTTAATCTATTTAGATACCTATTATCAGAAGGCAGAAGATTGATAAGGGGTAGGCAATGAAGTTCAAGTGACTTGCCCAGGGTAACACAGCCAGGATGTGTCTGAGGCCAGATTAGAACCCAGGACCTCCCATCTCTAGGCCTGGCTCTCAATCCACTAAGCCACTGAGCTGCGCCCCCCACCCCATAGTAAGGGTGGGTTTTAGGAATCTCAAATTGGGCCAAAGAGTTGCAGGGAGATGAGATTCTCTCCTGAATCTCAGGTGAGATATATAAAAGGGCCAGTGCACTATAAAGATACCCTTTGAAATAGACCATGCTTATAACTTCCTGTTTGGAAAAGTCTCTTCCTTCTCCTCATTCCCCCCATTATCCCCTGCCCCTACCATGTGGAGGCTAATTGTGGCCTAAGAAAGAACACTCTCACTTTTACCAGCTGGTTAGTGGGGCTGGGCCTGCAACAA
Organism: Monodelphis domestica; assembly: GCF_027887165.1. Classification (NCBI taxonomy): domain Eukaryota; kingdom Metazoa; phylum Chordata; class Mammalia; order Didelphimorphia; family Didelphidae; genus Monodelphis; species Monodelphis domestica. The sequence goes on along the minus strand of NC_077232.1, from coordinate 23,744,915 downwards.
TCTGCTTCGGAGGCTGGAGATCAGCTGGGGCTGGGGCTGGGCCAGGGCCGGGGCCAGGGTTGGTTCTGGGGTGGGAGAGCAATATGGGTCAAGCAGGTCTTGAGAGGCAATTGCAGATTGCAAGAAGCGGGAGCACTGTTGTGGTGAAAATTTCATCTTTTAAGATTGTTATAATATTGAACAATGGCCGCCAAGCAATTTACTTATGAAATTCCTAAAATGAAACACTCAAGTCAGAATGGAGTTTATGGAGGTTTAATCACAATGGGAGTAGGGAAAAGGAGAGGGAGAGAAGGAGAGAGGATAAAAGGGAAAGGGGCTACTCAACCTCTGACCAAGGCAGAGGGAGTTTAGGCCCAAAGGGCCAAGGGGAAGGAATCAGTCCTTGTCTCACGTGACCCATCTGAAGGGAAGCTGTCTGCTGGCCTCCTCCCTCTCCAAGCTCCTCACACCAACTCCCATCTAGCCCTATCCACAGGAAGTGAGCGAATTCCAGAGGCTGCTTTCTCCGTCACTTCCTGTGCCTCACAAGTGCCAATGTTGGCTCAAGCTTGGCTTAGGACAGCCCAGGTGGGCAGTTAGTTATTTCTGATTTGTCATTGACTAGCACATGCCTGTGTAGTGTGGGTGTGCACAATTTTTGGGTGCTAGACCAAGATGGAGACTTTTAAAATTCACAGCAGGCGGCTAAGAGAGATTTGTGAGGATAGACCAAAAGCTTGGGCTGGAGAAAGTGTGGCTTAAAAAAGAAAATTATCTAGGCTATCTTTAAAAAAAAAATGAGACTTTTTCTTTTGTCCCGTTTGATCACCAAACGGTTAAAATTAAACTTAGTCTCTAGTAATAAAATATTATATTTTATGAGGTTTATTAAGGATTAAGGATACAAAATAATAACCATGGGTCCATGCCTGATTAGACCATTCAAAGTCCCTGTGCTTAGCTTACTTACTACATAGTTGCAAAAGGAAGAGTAGAGAATTGAAGAGGGTGAGGTAGGTGTTTACTGCCAGTTAAATATTCATTGTGATCTTGCCCAGATGGAGACTCAGGTGAGATTATAGGGAATTCTGGGAAATAACAAAGACTTCTGGGGATTAAAGTCTAGGGTTCAAATCTCCATTTTACATACCCTCATACAAGGATTTATATAATGAATTTATTCTTGTTTATTAAAAATTTTATATACATAGATTTTGATAATTTGATTCTGATTTGGAATTGTTTTCTTTCACATCAAAGTTTAACTTTCTTCCATTTTTTTCTTTTATATTTTCTTGTTTCTCTCTTTTGATAATTGACTGATACACTCCCATAACTCAACATTGCATTGTGAGCTCAACTGGGTGTTTCTTAACACCCACTTCATGTGGGGGATTGTATTTTAATAAAAATATGAGATTTAATTTTTTTTTCAATAAAGGTCAAAGAAAGAAGCTAAAATACACAGTTGGGAAATGATGAGTAGGGAAAATTGTCCCATAACTAAAAAGTCTAAAATGTTTTGAGAAATTTTTATTAAAATTAGGAACTTGAGTGTTAATAGTTGAAAGCTACTATTTTTCCTTGAAAAGTATTATTATTTTTTAGCTATTTTTTGAGATTCCCCAAATTATTTTGGCTACTGTATATTGTATGAATTTAACATAAATTTGAATCTCTATTTCCCTTTTAAAAGGAAAGTTTTAAAAATTCACTTTAATCTCACCCCAAAACTTTAATTTGTTTAAGAACAAGGCCTGTGGTTTATTTGTATAAGGAGGACAACTCATGACTTCTTGGCATCCCAAGAGATACTTACCTCTTGCTTAACCTGACTCTTGGCTTACAGAAGACTAGCCTCTGTCCAGTTTGAGGTTGTCTATCTAAATAGGGAGAGCTAGAAAAATGATCTTGCCAGGAGTATAAAAACTTCTTTTGCAAAATCTTGCGGGAAACACTTCATAATATTCCCATGAAATCTTTTTATTGGTCTTTAATGTTTGAAGTTTCTCATAATCTTATTAGTCTTTTTTCATTTCTTTTTGTTAAAAATATAGTTAAAAGTTAAAATTTTAAATAAAATAATTTATTAAATTAATTTAATAAATACTACAGTTTGTAAAAAAAACCATTAACTTAACTGTATTTTCCCAACATTTCCTTCTAAACAACTTTAAAATAACTTTTCAAATAAAATATTAGAACATTAGATTTTAAATAAGAATGACATAGTTTTTCAGTTTAAGACAATTTAAGATGTACAAATTATAAATCTGTGTCACTGGTGTGGGTGCCAGGTAGAAGACAAGTGTGGTAGCACCAGTGGTGGAAGTTCAAAGTGGATTCAAAATTCATATAAATTTCACAACACAAAATTACCTGATGAGCCAAAAAAATTAAAGATCAAATGAGAGTTAGAAGAAAAATTGGGAAAAGAAATGAGAGTGATTCAGGAAAATCATGAAAAAAATAGTCAATAGATTGGTAAAGGAGGCACAAAAATGTTGAAGGAAATAGTAACTTAAAAAACACAATAGGCACAAAAATCCATTGAAGATATGAATTTCCTAAAGAGGAGAAGTGACTAATTAAGAAAAGATAAAAATTAACTGAAAAGTAAAAAAAAAACCTCCTTAAAAGACAGAATAGAAAAAAATAGAAAAAAGGTATATAGGGAGTAGAGCCAAGGTGGCAGCATAGTAAAAGGAATATCTTGGAGAGACTCTGAATTTCCTTCCAAATCAATCATTTCAAAACAGCTCAAAAGGACAATTTTGTTTTTTAACCTGCTTAATTTAAGGGCTTAAATAAGGTCAATTTGATTGTATTCCTACATGGAAAAATGATATATGTAACTCTTAAATTTTTTTATCATAGTGAGAGAATATATATATATATATATATATATATATATATATATATATATATATATATATTCCTCATAGTTCTAAGAAAAAAAGAAGCAGTCCAAGGTCCTCAGTCAGATCTCTTCCAAGATCAAGGTGAAAATAAAAGATGAAAGACCTCTTCATAGGAAGTTCTTGGAATTTTTAAAGATCATTATTTTTCTTCACTTCCTGTGACTTCCTTCCATTTGACATGGAGCAATTCTAGCTAAAGCTTTGCTTAGGACTGCCAAGGGGGCAGTTGGTCAATTCTAATTTGTCACCCAGGATGCCACAGGTGATTCACAGACCTAATCACTCGAGTGTAATCGTGTATATAGTTCTGGTGAGTCAATCTAAAAATGGGCAGGGTAGAGTTTATTTAATCTTCATAATATTAAAATTATACTAGTGGGAGAATTCAAACTTCCTCTATTAGATCTAGATAAATCAAATAAAAAAATAAAGAAGAAAGAAGTAAAAGATAGGAATGAAATTTTAGGGAAAAAGAGTTTATATATACATATATAGAGAAATGTGAAGAGGAATAAAAAGAAATAAGTCAAAATGATAAATGAAATATTTTCAGATAATATTGTAATATATATTTTAGTTCTCAAGAGTACCTGGAGAGATAAATTAAAAATTATTTGGATATTAAATAATCTAGTTCTCAAAAACTGGTGGGTTAAAGAACAAATCATAGAAAAAAAATACTGATTTCATTGAAGAAAATGACGATGAGGAAACAAAATATCAAAGTATATAGGATATAGAAAAAGCACGACTAAGGCAACAATTTGTATCCTTGAATGTTGATATATTAACAAAAAAAGAGAAAGAGAATATTAATGAATTGGGCATACAACTTAAAAAAATTTTTTTAAAACAAGCTTAAAAACCCTCACATAAAGACTAAATTGAAAATCTTAAAAATCAAAGGAGAAATTAATAAAGTTGAAAGTAAAAGAACTATTGAACTAATAAATAAGACTAGGAGATGATAGTTTAAAAAAACATGAAATAAATAAATTATTGGTTAATCAAATTTTGAAAAAAAGAAAGAAGAGAACCAAATCAATAATATCATGAATAAAAAGGGCAATCTCATCTCTAATGAAGAGGAAATTAAGGCAATTATTAATTTTTCCATAATTATATGGCAATAAATATGACAATGTAGACAAAATAGATGAATATTTACAAAAATATATATTCCCTACACTAACTAAGGAGGAAATATAATACTTAAATGATCTCTTATAAGAAAAAGAAATTGAAAAAGCCAGAAAGGAACTCCCTAAGAAAAAATCACCAGGATCAGATATATTCCTAAGTGAATTCTATCAAGGACTTAAGGAACAATTAATTCCAATAATCTATAAACTCTTTGACAAAATAAGCAAAGAAAGAGTCTTACCAAATTCTTGTTTTCTTACAAATATGGTACTGATTCATAAGCCAGGAACACCAAAAAACAGAGGAAAAAAATTAACTAATATATTTAATAAACATAGATGCAAAAATAGTACATAAAATATTAGGTAAAAGGCTAGAACAAGTTATCACAAGGATTATTCATTCTGACCATGTAGAATTTGTTCCAGGAATGCAGGGCTGGTTTAATGCTGGGAAAACTTTCCATATAATTGAACATATCAACTACCAAACTCGTAGAAATCATGTAATTATCTCAATAGATACAGAAAAAAAAAACCTTTGCAAAATACAACACCCATTCCTATTGAAAACACCAGAAAGAATAGGGATAAGTCAAAATAATAAGCAGTATTTATTTTAAACCATCAGCACGTATTATCTGCAATGGGGATAAGTAAAAAGCCTTTCCGATAAGATCAGGAGTGAATCAGGGATGACCATTATCACCACTACTATTTAAAAATTGTACTAGTAATGCTAGTAGTAGAAATTAGAGAAGAGAAAGAAAATAAAGGGATTAAAGTAGGTAAGGAGGAAACTAAACTATCACTATTTGCAGATGATATGGTATACTTAAAGAATCTTAAAAAATCAGCTAAAAAGCTAGTGAAAATAATAATTTTAGCAAAGCTGCATGGTACAAAATAAACCCACATAAATCATTAGCATTTCCAACAAAACCCAACAGCAAGAGTTAGAATGATAAATTCCATTTAAAAATCACTCTAGACAATATAAAGTATTGAGGAATCTATTTGCCAAGACAAATTGAGGAATTATATGAACATAATTACAAAACATTTTTTCACACAAATAAAACTAGATCTAAATAACTGTAAGAACATTAATTGTTCATGGATATGATGAGCTAATGTGAAAAATGACAATCTCACATAAATTAATTTACTTATTCAGTAATATACCAATCAAACTATAAAAAAACTTTTTTATACAATTAGAAAACATTATCACAAAGCTCATTTGGAAACACAAATGATCAAGAATATCAAGGAAACTAATGAAAAAAATATTAAGAATGTAGGCATAGCAATACCAGATCCCAAACTGGTCATCAAAACAAGATGGTACTGGTGAAGAAATAGAAGGGCGAATCAATGGAATAGACAAGACAAATAGCAGCAGCAAAATAGTGTTTGATACAATGAGACATGTATAGCCCAGTGCAATTGCTCATCAGATACAGGAATGGTGAGTAAAGAGGGGAGGAATGAAAATGAATCATGAAACCATGGAAAAACATTCTAAACTAGTATTTTTTAAATGATAGTGTTCTATAAACTCCAAAATCTCAGATTTTTGGACAGGAACCCAATATTGGACAAAAATGATTTGGAGAATTGAAAAACATATAGAAGAAATTATGTTTATATGAATATCTCACATCATGTACCAAGATAAATTCAAAGTGGATAAATGGCTTAAATCTAAAGATGAAAATTATCAACAATTTAGGTAAGCATAGAATTGTATTCCTATAAGATCTGTGGGAAAGAAAGGAATTTAAGATGAAATAAGAGATAGCAAACATTACAAAATGTAAAATAAATAATTTTGATTATGTTAAATTAAAACATTTTTGTACCAACAAAACCAATGTAACCAAAAATAAAAGGGAAGCAACAAATTAGGAAAATATTATAACAAAAACCCCTGACAAAAATCTAATTTTTCAAATTTATGAGGAACTAAGACAATTTTACAAAAAATCAAACCATTCCCCAATTGAGAAATGATTAAGGGATATGAATAGATACTTTCAGATGAAGAAATTAAAACTATTATTAATCGTATGCAAAAGTATTCTAAAATCCTTCCTAATTAGAGAAATGCAAATCAAAACAAAACTGTGGTACCAGTTCATACCTAGCAGATTGACCAATATGACAGTAAAGGGAAATAATAAATGTTGGAAGGAGTGCAAATTGGGACACTACTGTATTGCTGGAAGAGTTGTGAAGTAATTCAATCATTCTGGAAGGCAATTTGGTATTATGTCCAAAGGACTTTAAAAGATTGAATGTCCCCTTATCCAGCAATAGGACTACTGGGTTTGTACCCCAAGGGGATAATAATGAAAAATATTTGTTCAAAAATATTTATAGCCACTCTCTTTGTGGTGTCAAAAATTGGAAAATGAGGGGGCATCCCTCAATTGGGGAATGACTGAACAAATTGTGTTATTTGATGGTGATACCTCAGAGTTATTTTGATTTGCATCTCTCTGATTATAAGATATTTAGAACACTTTTTCTTATTCTTATTAATAGTTTTGATTTCTTTGACTGAAAATTTCCTATTCATGTCCATTTCACATTTATCAATTGGATAATGGCTTGATTTTTTGTACAATTGATTTAATTGTTTGTTAATTTGAATAATTAGACCTTGTCAGAGGTTTTTGTTATGAAGATTATTTCCCAATTTGTTGCTTCCTTTCTAATTTTGGTTATATTGGTTTTGTTTGTATATAAACTTTTTAGTTTGATGTAATCAAAATTATTTATTTTACATTTTGTGAATTTTTCTAAGTGTTGCTTGGTTTTAAATTTTTTTCTTTCCCAAAGGTCTGACATGTATACTATTCTGTATTCATATAATTTACTTATAGTTTCCTTCTTTATGTTCAAGTCTTTCACCCATTCTGACTTTATCTTGGTGGAGTGTGTAAGTTGTTGATCCAAACCTAATCTCTCCCACACTGTCTTCCAATTTTCCCAGTTTTCTAATTCCAATTTTCCAATTTTCCCAATTTTCTAATTCAGTAAAAAAATATTTTTTAGTAGTTCAATGTGTATGGCACTAAATAAATAAATAAGATTGGGTAGGATGATCATTTTTATTATGTTAGCTCTTCCTATTCATGAGCAGAAAATGTTTTCCCAGTGGTTTAGATTTATTTTTAATTGTGTGGAAAGTGTTTTGTAATTGTATTCATATGGTTCCTCTGTTTGTCCTGGCAGATAGATTCCTAAGTATTTTATATTTTCTAGGGTGATTTTAAATGGAATTTCTCTTTCTAATTTTTGTTTCTGTGATGTGTTGAAGATATATAGAAATGCTGTTGATTTATATGGGTTTATTTTGTATCCTGAAACTTTGCTAAGGTTGTTGATTATTTCCACTAGCTTTTATTTGATCCTCTAGGATTCCTTAAGTAGACCATCATATCATCTGGAATGAGTGATAACTTGGTCTCCTCAGTGCCCATTTTAATATATTCAATTTATTTTTCTTCTCTAATTGCTACTGCCAGTGTTTCTAATACAATGTTAAATAAAAGAGGTAATAATGGGCATCCTTGTTTCACTCCTGAACTTATTGGGAAGGCTTCTAGTTCATACCTATTAAAGATTATGTTGGCTGATGGATTTAAATACTGCTTATTATTTTTAGGAAAGGCCCTTCTATTCCTATACATTCTAATATTTTCAATAGGAATGGGTGTTAATATTTGTCAAAGGCTTTTTCTGCATCTATTGAGATAATCATGTCATTTTTATTGGTTTGCTTGTTAATATCATCTATTATGTGGATGGTTTTCCTAATATTGAACCATCCTTGTGTTTCTGGTATGAATCCTACCTGATCATAATGAATTACCCTGTGATGACTTGCTGGAGTCTTTTTGCTAGTATCCTATTTAAGATTTTTGCATCTATGTTCATTAACGAAATTGGTCTATAGTTTTCTTTCTCTGTTTTTACCTGCCTGGCTTTGGAATCAGTAATATATTTTTGTCATAAAAGGAATTTGGCAGAACTCCCTCTTAGCTTATTATGTCAAATACTTTGCATAATATTGGGATTAGTTGTTCTTTGAATGTTTGATAGAATTCATTGTGAATCCATCAGGCCCTGGGGATTTTTTTCCTTGTTCAATTTATTTTTCTGATATTGTATTATTTAAGAATTCTATTTCTTCTTCTGTTAATTTAGGCAATTTAATTTTTTTTTGTAAATATTCATCCATTTCACTTAGATTGGCATAGTTATTGCCATATAATTGGTCAAAATAGTTTTTAATGATTGTCTTAATTTCCTCTTCATTGGAGGTGAGGTCTCCCTTTTCATGTATCATACTGTTAATTTGGTATTCTTCTTTCCTTTCTTTCATTAGATTGACCTGTACTTTGTCTATTTTGTTTGTTTTTTTTTTTCAAAATACCTGCTTCTAGTCTCATTGATCAGCTTAATAGTTCTTTCACTTTGAATTTCATTAATTTCTCCCATAATTTTTTGGATCTCTAATTTAGTTTTCTTCTGGGGATTTTAAATTTGTTCTCTTTCAAGTTTTTTGATTTGCATGTCCAATTCATTGAACTCTGCCCTCCGTAATTTGTTAATGTATGAACTCAAGGATATAAATTTTCCTGTGAGTACTGCTTTGGCTACATCCCATAGATTTTGAAGGGATGTCTTATCATTGTCATTTTCTTCAATGAAATTATTAATTCTTTCTATGATTTTGTTGTCTTACCAATTTTGGAGAACTATATTATTTAATTTCAAATCAATTTTTGATTTGGCTCTCCATGTACCCTTACTGATTATAATTTTTATTGAATCATGATTTGACAAGTACACATTTATTATTTCTGCTTTTCTGTATTTGTTTACCATATTTTTATGACCTAATACATGGTCAATCTTTGTGAATATACTATGTGTTGCTGAAAAGAAGGTTTATTCCTTTTTGTCTCTATTTATTTTTCTCCATATATCTATTAACCCTATTTTTTCTCAGATTTCATTCATGTCTCTTACCACTTTCTTATTTATTTTTTTTTCATTTCATTTATCTAAATTTAATAGTAGTAGATTCAGGTCTCCCACTTGTATAGTTTTACTATATACTTCCTCCTTCAATTCCACTAGTTTTTCCTTTAGAAATTCAGATGTTATACCATTTGGTGCATACATGTTGATTACTGATATTTCCTCATTGTCTATTCTGACTTTTATCAGGATGTAGTTACCTTCCCTATCCCTTTTAATCAGATCTATTTTTACTTTGGCTTTGTCAGATATCATTATTGCAACTCCTGCCTTCTTTCTATCAGTTGAGGCTCATTATGTTTTCCTCCAATCTTTAATTCTAACTTTTAGAGTGTCTACCCTCTTCAGGTGTGTTTCTTGTAGACAACATATGCTGGGATTTTGAATTGTAATCCACTGTCCTTTTCATTCATCCCATTCATGTTCAAAGTTTTGATTGACATTGTGTATTCCCCACCATTTTGATATTCTCTACTAGTTCTGTACTTCCTTCTTTTGCTCTATCCTTTTAAACCAGTGGTTTGCTTTTAATCAATCCTCCTAATCCCCACCCTTAAAATGCTTCCCTTTCTGCCTGCTCCCTTTTTGTTCCCTTCTTATATTTTTATGGTCTGTTATGTTCCCTCCCCACTCTCTTTCCCTCCCTTTTTGTGACCCATGTTCCCCTATGCCCCTTAGTTTTCTCTTCTCACTTTCTCTGTAGGGTAAGAGAGAATCCAATATCCCAATGAATCCAGATTCTCTTCTCTCTCAAAATGGACTCCACTCAGAGTATGGTTTAAATATTACTTATTAGCACTCTCTTCCTCTCCTTATAAGAGTATTCTTCCCCTCCCCTTCCCATGTGTATCTTTATGTGATAAAGATTATTCTATTTATTTTATTTCTTAAAATATCTCTTGGTGCCATCTTCAATTTCCCCTCCCTTTTTCTTTTTTTTTTTGCATATCATATTATAGTACTTATTACCCCAATCTCTTCCTGTGAATGATTCTTCTGTTTACTATAAGAGTGAATATAATTTTTGAGAGTTACAAATAACACTTTCTCCATGTATTAATATAAATAATGGATCTTATTGAAGCCCTTAAAGAAGAAGTTGAATAAAAAACCCTTTCCCCCCTTTTCCCTCTCTTTCCTATTTACCTTTTCATGTTTCTCTTCATGTTTGTGTTTGGATATCAAACTTTCCAGTTCTTGTCATTTCTTTAAAAATACTTGGAAATCTTCTGTTTTCTTGAATGCCCATACTTTTACCCTGGAATTATATAGTCAGTTTTGGTGGTTTGGTGATACTTGGTTGAAGACCCAATTCTTTTGCCTTTCTTAATATCATATTCCAAGCCTTGCAGTCCTTTAGTGCAGAAGCTGCCAGATCCTGTGTAATCCTGATGGGTTCTCCTTGGTATCTGAATTGTCTCTTTTTGTCTTCTTGGAAAATTTCTCCTTAGCTTGGAAGCTCTTGAATTTGGCAATTATATTCCTGGAAGTTGTCATTTGAGGATTTAGTGTAGAGGGTGTTCTATGAACTCTTTCAATGTTTATTTTGCCACCTTGTACAAGAACATCAGGGAAATTTTCTTGGATAATTTCTTGTAGTATGATGTCAAGATTTCTGTTTATTTCTGGGTTTTCAGGTAGACCAATGATTCTCAAATTATCTCTTTGTGCTCTGTTTTCCTGATCTATCATCTTGTCAGAGATATATTTTATGTTTCCTTCTATTTTGTCAGTCATTTAACTTTGCTTCATTTATTATTGCTGTTTTTCAAGGTCATTGGCCTCCAATTTCCTAATTCTGAAATTTAAGGACTGGTTTTCCTTTTCGGTTTGATCTATCCTGATTTTTGTGGTTTCCAGTTGTTTCTCTAATTGGGAGTTCTTGTCCTTTAAACTGTTATTTTCTTTTTGAACTATTTCCCAATTTTCTTGCCAGAAGGCTTCCGTCTTTTTTGATAAGTTCCAATTTAAATTTTTCAAGAGCTTGTGGATAATTTCCATTTTTTGGAAGGTTATGGTGTATTAATTTGTACTTCTTCTATTTCCTCTGTAGCCTGTGTTTTTCCTCTTTAAAAATTATCCAGCATCAAGCCCTTCTTCTTGTTTTTCTTGGTGTTGGGAAGTTGTTGTTCCTGGCACTATTTGCCATCACTGTGGTTGATCACAACTATACATATATACATGCATAAAAATAAAGCATATATGGAAAGATATACCCAATGTTTGATAAAGTGATATTAGGTCAAAAAAGGGTGTAAATAAAATTAATTTGCAACACTGAGAATTATTCCAATCATAGGGAGATGTACAATTTTGGAATAATCTCAGAGAAGAAGTGAGCTGTGCTATAGTGATATAGTAACTTGGCAAAACAAACAAACAAAAACTAAAAACAACACTATTAAGCCTTTGTTTGAATATGACTAATGGGATCTGCAGGAAGATAACATAATTAAATATTTTAAATATTTTATATGAATTTATTTAAGAGTAAAATCTCTTCATACCAGAGTAAAAGCAGTTATAGATATTCCTATATCTCTTAAGGATTCTCAATAGCAGAAGCCAATACTCTTTGTCAGACAAAAATTATATATATATATATATATATATATATATATATATATACAGAAATACATTAGATGGATTGCAGTTTGATTAGTAGTATTCTTATTCATAAGTCAAAATCTTGGCTTTCCATATTAGCTGTACTATTAACCAACTGCTTAAGCAAATAAATAATAAATTTCAAACAAATAAATAAACTCACTTCAGTGTACTTCACATTCTTCATTTATGAAAGAAGGTAACAAGTAGAAAATATTGAAAGCAAAATAGATATAAATTTAAAAGGGACCTATGAGGAAAGTTGGCTTGGGAAAATAAATATATCTTTCAGAGTATCTTAAGTATATAGCTTGAACTTCAGAAATAGCTTCTGTTAATTCTGTACTCAAGACAACAGTTTATTTTACTATGATACCTCAAATTCAACAATGGCAACTATGTTGTAATTTTTTGCTGTCTCCTTATTTATTTCAATTAGCTTCATATTAATGATTTTTATCCATTCACTTTGAGACCAAATGTCATTTAACTTGGCTTAAATCAAAAGAATCAAAATGAGAATTTAGTAGCTATGCTTTCTCTCTGTTGTGTATTTTAATTGTGACCCACAAAAGCATTCTTGGTAGAGTTGTGAATTTGTCCAACTATTATGGAGAACAATTTGGATCTCTACTCTAAGGTCTATATAGCTATGCCTACACTTTAATCCAGCAAAACCAGAACTTGGTATATATCTCAAAGAGATCAAAGAAAAGGGGAAAGTCCTATTTAAAAAATATTCAAAGCAATTCTTTTTGTAGTATCAAAAACTGGAATTTGAGGGGATGTCCATTAATTGAGGAATGAATTGTTGTATATGATTGTGATGGATTACTATTGTGTTATAAAGAATGATAAACTGGATGGCTGCAGAAAAACCTGAAAAGTCCTTTATGAATCGATACAAAGAAATATGAGCACAACTAGTAGAAGATCATATATGTTAATAGCAATATCATATGATGATTAATTGAAAGATTTTGCTATACTGGATCAGGTAATAATGCAAGAAAATTCCAAAGGGCACATAAATAAAAATATCATCTACCTCCAGAGAGAACTAACTAATTCTTAATGTGGATTGAAGCATAAATATTTTAATGGGGTTTCTAAAACACTCATCATTCCTGTCTTACCCTTCTTTGTTTTCTTAAAGTTCTCTAATATACCTAAAACAAAACAAGCTTTTTTGAAGAAACTATTTTTGGTCGTTTCTTCATTCAGTTTAACACATTCTAGACTGTACCACAATTTTAGCATCATTATGACATCCTTTCATTTTTAATTAGTCACCAGGTTTTCCATTGACTTGATTTGTACATTTCTTCTGACTAATCTGATTTGGTGAGTTCTCTATTCATGACACCAGTTTCATCAGAAATTTATGTTTTCTCTCTCTACAATGTAAAATCCTTTTCCATCTTTAATATTTTACAGTTGCTCATTTTCCATTTATGTCCACAGAATTCGGCTAAAAATATATACCATGAAAAATTACCTGATATTCTTCTACAATTTTAGTGTATTTTCTGCTAATATTAGAATTTTCCTTTCAATACATTGAGTTTTCCTTTCTTAACATAAAAGGTACATGTCATATTATAACATTCATTATGTCTTTTTTATGATTTATTTTTCTAACAGAAATTTAACTGAGGAATAATAATTTCAAAAGAAGTTTCTTTTCATTTCTACCCTCAAAAACCATTTACCCCCTATTCATAAAAATGAGAAAAATATACCCAATTGACCAGATAAAAATCTATCAGCATTGAATTTCACTTTTAATAGTTTTTCATCCCATAAGCTGATAAAGTTATGAATTGGGAAATATAGGAAAGCATGTGTTATTCAGTTTTCATATGATAGGAAGACCCAGAAGATGGCTAGATTATTGGAATTACTCATCAGTATTATACCACATCAATATATGATACAAGTAATCTATTTCCTACTTTCAGAATTCTTCTTTCTTTCTTGTTGCTTAGTCATATCCAACTCTTCATGACCAGAATTTTCTTGGCAAAGATACTAGAGTGGTTTGCCCTTTTTGTTCCCAACTTGTTTTACAGATAAGGAATTGAGGAAAACATAGTTAAGTTACATACTCAGGGTCAGACCACTATTAAGTGTCTGAGGCTAGATTTGAATTCATGAAGCAGAGTCTTCTTGACTCCCAAATCAGTGTATATCTGCTACTCCAACTATCTGCCCTCTTCTTTCTTTACAATTATTCTGTATTTTAGCAGCAAAGTCAAATATAAACTGTGGGGGGGGGGAGGCTCATGTGACCTGTAACTACTTCAGAGTGCTAGAAAATCAGATGAAAAGACAATTGTGAAATAATTAATGAAATAAATAAAAAAGTAAAATTAAGTATAGATGATGCATATATATGATTTTCTAATTCAATATATGGATTGAGGAGACCTTAATATGTTGTTGATTGCCCTGTATTTATGTACCATAGTTCTATAGTATAAGATGTTAATACAGCTTCTTCTGTTTCTCTTTCCATATATATCAACTCAAATAACATGATTCCTCATCTATTGTGTGAGTTACAAAGACCCCCATGATAGGTGGAAATCCACACAGTAGTGGTATTATATTTATTTTATTATTTATATACATTTTAAGACTTTATAAACCCTTCCCACTCTCCTATAAACCTTTTTTCATATTCTTATTAACCTTTCCCACACTCGTATAAACACCAAGTCAATCAGAGACCAGGATACAGAACATAATAAATACTGTGGTTGGTAGCCTTTCATTACATCAGTCAATACAGAAACTCACACTTTGAGCTAAGCCATGTACAATTTCACACTGGCAAACTTGTACAAGGGGTAGCGGCATACTGCATTTACATTGTGTACAGTTCAGTATCCATCCATACAAACTGTGATATGGAAAAAGATATATCTTTATTTTTTTTAAACCCACAGTACAGTGAAACCTCATGATGAAATGACAAATCCTCTTAGATCTCAAAATCCTCTATCAATATTTTCTTCTTTCTACTTTATTCTTTTCTCTCTTTCTTTCTTTCTCTCTTTCTTTCTTCCTTTCTTCCTTCCTTCCTTCCTTCCTTTCTTTCTTCCTTCCTTCCTTCCTTCCTTCCTTCCTTCCTTTCTTTCTTTCTTTCTTTCTTTCTTTCTTTCTTTCTTTCTTTCTTTCTTTCTTTCTTTCTTTCTTTCTTTCTTTCTTTCTTTCTTTCTTTCTTTCTTTCTTTCTTTCTTTCTTTCTTTCTTTCTTTCTTTCTTTCTTTCTTTCTTTCTTTCTTTCTTTCTTTTTTCTTTCTTTCTTCCTTCCTTCCTTCCTTCCTTCCTTCCTTCCTTCCTTCCTTCCTTCCTTCCTTCCTTCCTTCCTTCCTTCCTTCCTTCCTTTCTTCCTTCTTTCTTCCTTTCTTTCTTTCTTTCTTTCTTTCTTTCTTTCTTTCTTTCTTTCTTTCTTTCTTTCTTTCTTTCTTTCTTTCTTTCTTTCTTTCTTTCTTTCTTTCTTTCTTCTTTCTTTCTTTCTTTCTTTCTTTCTTTCTTTCTTTCTTTCTTTCTTTCTTTCTTTCTTCTTCTTCTTCTTCTTCTTCTTCTTGTTCTTCTTCTCCTCCTCCTCCTCCTCATCCTCCTCTTCCTTCTCCTCCTCCTACTAATCATTTATATTTTATAATATTAATATGATTAAGGATTATAAAATGATACTTTTTAAAATTATGTCAACATTCATCTAGAGGGAAAGATGTAGCTTATTTATTTCATTTATTTGCATAGATTGTAATTTTTTTTCATCGCATTTTATAACTAAAGTATTTTACAATTTTCCATAGAAAAATAAGAGAGAAATACTTCTAAAAAGGGCTTTGACTTTTCATGTCTTCTGGATACTTGCAAGTAGAAATGAATGGAAATTGAATTGATATTTATAATGGAGTTCTTTGATGAGTGAGAGGCAGTTGGGCATGAATTACTGACTTGGAAAAATCTTCATTAAAATCTCAAATATGAAACATATTTGTTATGTGACCATTAGAATATCATGATCAAAATTATATTTAATTTACACTTGTTAGTGTGTGTGTGTGTGTGCATGTGTGTGCATGCATGTGTGTGTGTGTCTGGGGTTGGACATAAATTCATATAGCTAATTCCCTAGGATGAATCTCCTTTTACCAACAATCCACCAAAGCACATTAGCAAACATTTTTTTAGCTTATTTTTAACTTAGATTCCTGAGGAAATCAGAATTTAACAGAAAGTCTCAAGGTCAAATAGCCAGTAGATGCTAGAGGTAAACTCTGAATAACAGTTTTTTGATAGCCAGCTTTCAATATATTGGGGCATATTGCCTTTAGAGTAATAAAGCAGATTATTTGATACATTGATAGCAAGTAAAGACTGAAAAAATAATTCTTGTAATGGAAAGATGTTCGTTTATTGATAAGGATTACCAAAAAAGGAAAAATAATGATTATAGAGAACAGCTGGAGAAAAGATGGGAGTCATATTCCATAGGAATTGGGGGTGGGGATGAGTAACAATAATGGTAAATCAATCTATGTGTTTCTTAACCCCACACATTTAGGTAATAATTTTCTCATTGCTACAATGAAATCTTTGTTCCTCAGACTATATATTAGGGGGTTAAACAGTGGAGTCAGAATGGTATAGAAAAGAGAAAACAATATTTCAGTTACTGTTGAGTGACTGGAATTGGGCATCAAATAAGAAATACCAGCAGACCCAAAGTACAAGGTGACAACTATGAGGTGGGAAGAACAAGTAAAAAAGGCTTTGTATCTCCCCTTGGATGATGGCAACTTCAGAATGGCAGCAATTATTTTGGCATATGATCCAGATATGAAAAGAAAAGGAAACATTCCAAATATTCCAGCATCAACATAAATACTGTACTCTTCCATAGAAATGTCCCCACAGGCCACCTTCAGTAATGGTGGGATATCACAGAAGACATGTTCAAGCTTGTTTGAACCACAGAATGGCAGAGAGAAAATCTGGTATGTGAGACCTATGAGAATTGGAATCCCAATTATCCAAGAGCCAATAACCAGCCAAACACACATTGTATGGTTCATTATTAGAGTATAATAGAGAGGCTTACAAATTGCCACAAAGCGATCATATGCCATAACAGACAGAAGAAAGCACTCAGTAACTCCTAGGATAAGAATAAAGAAAAGTTGTGTAGCACAGCCCAGGAAAGAAATTTTTCTTTTCTGTGTCCAAAGATCTATTAGCATTTTGGGAAGAGTGACTGATGTGTAACAGATCTCCAAGAAAGAGAAGTTTCCTAGGAAAAAATACATAGGAGTTTGGAGACTTGGTTCTAGCTTAGTTATCACAATAATGAGGCCATTTCCTATCAATATACTCAAGTAAATAATAAGGAAAATCAGAAAGAGAAACCCTTGAAGATTAGGAAGGTCAGCAAATCCAAGGAAAAAGAATTCCACTGCCAATGTAATATTTACTTCTGCCATTTTTTTCTAGGTAATATACCTCTGTAAATAATGAATTCAAAGTTGATTTCTCTTCATTTATTTTCGACTCTGCTTCCTCTTCTATAAAATAAAAGAGATTTGGTTAAATTATTTTTGAATAAATATTTACTTTATATGTTTTATGATTAATTTCCTAAATTCTTTTTCATGTCATTTGACAATTGAGCAGACATTAATGGCCCAGTTCATAGACTATTAGAGTTGGAGTAAAGAAGAAATGAATTCAAAACAATCTGAAACACTTATTCGCTGTATGACCATGGTCAAAGCCTTTAATCTCTTAAACTCTGTCTCAGTTTATTTATATATATATATATATATATATATATATATATATATATATATAATATGGATCATAATAGTTTCTTCCTTCTAAGATTTTTGGGAGATAAAATGAGAAAATATTTTTAAATCACTTTACAAACCTTGCTGTACTGTATGGAAGTTAGTTATTATTAGCAGTAATGTCTATACACTAATGCCTTTTGGTGAATTGACCAACAATTCTAGAGAAGAATTTGAAACTATGTGTAAGGGGTTGTAAAATAGTGAATAGCCATTAAACCAGTACTACCACTACTAGATCTGCACCTCAAAGACATAAAGAAAAGGAAAAAAGCTTCTATTTACACCAATATACTGATAGTAGATCTTTTTGTAATGACAAAGAATTGCAAATTGAGGCAATTCCACCCAATTCATTGGGGAATAACAGAGTAAGTTGTAGAGTG
Source organism: Monodelphis domestica (assembly GCF_027887165.1). Lineage (NCBI taxonomy): Eukaryota > Metazoa > Chordata > Mammalia > Didelphimorphia > Didelphidae > Monodelphis > Monodelphis domestica. Next base: position 23,726,956 of record NC_077232.1, on the reverse strand, counting down.
ATTCTGATATAATACTATTGTGCTATAAAATGATTAACAGAATAGTTTCTCAAAAAGTCTCATAGGGAAATCTTACATGGACTACTGCAAAGTGAAATGAGCAGACCTAGGAGAACATTATATATGGTCATAACAGTATTAGAATGATAATCAATTATAAAAGACATACCTAATCTTAAAAAGATAATGATCCAAGAAAACTGGGAATGACCCAAGATGAAAAAAAAAATCTGCTTCCAGAGTGAGAGAACTGATGAACTCTTATACAGACTAAAATATTTTCTTTTTTTTTACTTTCTTTATTTTTAATGCTTTTTTGGATGTTTTCTTTTGCAATATGGCTAAAAAGGAAATGTCATACATGATTTCACATGTAAAATCAATATCATTTTGCTTGCTTTTTATGAAGTGAAGGAGGAATGGGAGAAGAGAGAAATTGGAATTCAAAATTAAAAAATGTTTTAAGTGTTTAAAATGTTTAAAAGTGTTAAAAGTAATTGTATTTGGGAAATATTTAATGAAAAATATACAAAATATTAATAAAATTATTCGAGTCAATTAAATTTTCATGTGCCTTATTATGTCTATAATATCAGTTCCAATTTTCCTGTGCCGTTTTATTGGTATTAATGTATCACAAAGGTCAAAGATTTTCTCATATTTTGAGACAAAGTTTAATTTACATATCATTAAAAAGTTAAAAAAAATTTCTGAATCTCAAAAATACAAAGGAATATTTGTCTATTTCCTTAAATGTGCATATTGATAGATAAAAAGATATAGTTATGGCTAGGTACAGATAGCTATCGTTATACATAAAGATAGTCTAAAAGATGATAGGTTTTGCAGTTGAAGGTGATTTTAGAGTACATTTTGAACTATCTACACAAAATATCTATGAAGATACTGAGTTTCAAGTAAGTAAGAAATTCTATCCCGACTTTATGGCTCCTAAATATTGTTTTTCCCTCTCTATTCCATTCTGTTCTTCATTATGAAAGAACCTCCTGGAAAAAGAGGTACCTATTTGAAACAAGTCCTAGAGTGGAGAATAAAGAGATTGTATGAATACTGCTTACTTAGGGCTGAATATAAAAACTATTAACTGTTTGCCAATTCTTCCTGCCATCTAGTTGTCCCTCACTGCTCATGTTTTCCATGTTCTAGAAAACTTCCTTTGAACTTAGTCTACCCAACCTAACTGGTACTTTGGAATCCTTTATCAACCCTTTTGTTTTCTAAATTCTATTCTATTCTCTTTGAAGATGGGTGCCCTCTATTATAACTAGGTGGCCCAGTAGAGAGAAGGTAAATAATGAAGTCAGGAAAGATTGGGTCAATATTCTCTAATGGACACTTCTTCGTTGTCTGAGCCTGGGCAAAATAATTCACCTCTCTGAATATTAGTTTCCTTATCTATAAATTGGAGAAAATATTAGCATCTATTTTACATGATTGTTGGGATAGTTACTTTTGTAAAGTGCAATGAAAAATTTTAAATACTATGTAAATATTAGCTATTATTGTTAGCTACTATGTTTATATATTTACCAATTGTGTGTATAGTAGGTACTGAATAATGAATGTTTTCTTATATAATTGTCACATATTATTCTTTTTAATAAATCCAAAGTCAAACTAAATTGACCTCACCATTTCTCACACTCAATATTCTGTCACTCTTCTCTGATCTTAGGTACAGACTGACCTTCAATTCTGGAATGCATTCCTTCCTTAATTCCACCTTTTAGAATCCGTAGTTACATTATTACCATGATCAAGTACAACCTTCTATGTAGTGTTTCCTGAACCTTCCAGTTGCTCTTAATACTCTCCATCACAACTAAAATTCTTTATTTTGACAACACACATTTATATATAGTCTCTCCAAAATACAATCTGGTTAAGTACAGGGATTCTTTTCTGATTTTTCCTTCATATCATTTGGAACAGAGTAGCAGTTTAACAAATGCTTATTGTTTCACTGATTCTTAGTAGATTAGATTATAATGGTGGAATAGTAATTAGAAATATCTTCTAATACGTGTTTCTTGTATTCAGTGATAATTGAAATTCTTCTATTTTGATCTTTATAAAACTTCCACTGAAGACTTTCTGTCAACATTTCTTTTTGAGCCTATTAGGAATTTTTAGTATTTAGGCATAGATTCTTTAAGATCTTTTCCAAAGTGCCTACTGGCTGAGAGAATAGAATCTAAACAAAGTTCAAATTCTATAGAAGCTAAGTGGCAGAGTAAATTGAGAGACTGGCTTAGAATCAGGAATATCTGAGTTCAAATCCATCGTTAGGCAGTTACTAGGTATGTGACTCTGGTCATTTAACCCAGTTTGCCTCAGTTTCCTCATTTATAAAATGAACTGGAGAAGGAAATGGCTAGCCACTCCAGGAATTTTGCTAAGAAAACCCCAAATGGAGTAACAAAAATTGACTAAAAAACCTGAACAAGAAGAATGTAATGAGAATAAAGGTAATGCACTGCCTGTAGAAATCAGCACTAGAAAAGTGACCTCAATATAATACCTTAGGAAAATAATTTCAGTATGGCTTCAGATTCTTAGAGGATGGCAAAATAGACAAGCTAAGAAATATGGGCAGTGTAAGGCAAATGATGGTATAATAAAATAAATAGAACTTTTAAGATGGATTCAGGAAATTTTGGGGTTTGAAAATCTTGCCTCAACATTTATTTGTTTGACCCTAGGCATGTAATTTAATTTTTCTGTGCCTCAGTTTCCTCATTTGTAAAATGAAGGGATTGGCTTGTTGGTTACTAAGATCATCATCATAACTAAATCTATTAGTGAGAAAACATATTATAGATAATACAAAGCCATTATGCTTATTATGTTATTTTTTAAAAAGTTGACTTTATCACCAAAATATCATATTTTTCATGACTGACTTGCTCTGAGTTTCTAAATTATGCATTTTTTTCTTCTCTAAGATTTTCCTCATAGAACCTCAATGTCTCCCTCCTTTCCCCTTCATGCTCTGTCTATGCAGACAGATAATAATGCTGTAGTATTTTAGAGAGGATCTCTTTACTAGAAATTAGTAGACATGAAGTCTACACATGGATGTCACATAAGTTGTGAGGCTGGGTAGTTGATTCACTTTTACTTAACTAAGTGGGGTGTATTGGATATTCATGGAGAGGTAGCTAGCATTTATGGTGGGAGGGGAGGTCTCGCCAAGCTCTTTTCAGGGTTGCTTACCTACCTTGAGTATCTACCTTTCACCCAGGTCTCACCTGTGGCTCCAAGAAGCCGTAGCATGCTGCATAGCAGTCATACCCTGGTAACAGCATCTCAGAAGGCAGGCTAAACCAGGCTGAGGATAAACAACAGGACACAAACCCATTGGTGAGCTGGGTCAGGGTGGTGTTTACCCCACACATGTGAAGATTTCCTCTGGTGGATTTGGGTAGATGAGAACAATTTATGCCAATGAAGCAAGTTCAGTGAAGTCCTTAGATGTTGATAAGAAGTGGAAGATGCCAAAGTCATTTACTGTAATATATGCCATTGTCAGTCATTCTGATATTTGCATGCCACTGGACTTCAATGACTCTGGAAGAAAGATTGAAGCTGAAGATTTTATGCAATCATAACTGATTTAAATCAAATTCACAAATGAGTCAAGATATCACCCTGCAATAGTTTTGGTACTGTTCAAAATAACAGATGAATGACTTAACCAAAACTCAGTTTCCCTACCTGTAAGCCATGAGCCCCATGTCAGATGAGTCAATTTATTGAAAAGTGCTCTGAAAAAATATAAAAATCTATTATGATCATGATAAATCAACTAATACTTAAATGAATTAAGTCAAACTATTCACTAGAATATCAAATACTGAAACTTAAATACCTTGGCCACAAAATGAAAGAGAGGACTCTTTGGAAGAGACTGTGATTTTGGGAATGATTGAAAACAAGAAGAAAAATGGAAGTCAGGTGATGAGATGGATAAATAGTGTCATGAAAACAGTAACCTGAGATTGGACAGACTTTGGGAGATAGTGCTATAAAAAGACCTGACATGTTATCAGACATAGGGTCACAAAAAATAGCACTCAACTGAACTATTGAATTGCAGCTAATGACAAAAATTGTCATGTAAATTTGATCTTCAAATTTCCAATTTGATATTAGCTTTTATATTTTATAGGAAGTTTTCCATCTATGAGATATTAAACCAAATTATCACAATCTATTAAATAACAGGCTTTAAAAGGATAGTTAATCTCTAAGTTTGACTCTTAGGCTAATATTCAGTGTTCAAATGAGTTATTTGCTCAAGATCAAGGAACTGGACAAGGACAGAGGCAGTTTTTGAATCTGTGTCCTTGGACATTCATAATATGAGCAACACAATGATACTACCAATTTAATTTCATTAGAAGGGATCTGCTAGGGGGCAGCTGAGTAGCTCAGTGGATTGAGAGCCAGGCCTAGAGATGGGAGGTCCTAGATTTAAATCTGGTCTCAGACACTTCCCAGCTGTGTGACCCTGGGCGAGTCACTTGACCCCCATTTCCTAGCCCTTACCACTCTTCTGCCTTTGAGCCAATAAACAGTATTGACTCCAAGACAGAAGGTAAGGGTTTAAAAAAAAAAAAGAAGGGATCTGCTGCTAGAAGGTAGATAGAAATTCCCTGTTATCAAGATGGTCAGAGACTATGTAATTAGTATAGAGTCTTTGAGTACTTGCATTTTATTTTATATGCATTAAGATTCTTTGTGACTGGCATTATCTTAATTTCAACCAATCAAGAAGCATTATTTATTATCATTATAATATAATATATTATCGGTATAAGGCATTCACTTTTAGTTTTTAAATATACCAAGGTAAGAATAATATACTAATTGCTCTTAAGAATGTTACAATCTGTCAGGGGAGATAACGTGCACATATAAAATGTTTATTATATATATGCATGCATATATGTAATAAGTACATTCAATAGCTGTATAAGGAAATCATGTACATATGCTGCATACATATTGTATACAATTTATATACACAGAGACACAAGCAATACTGAGAAAAGATTTATTAGTCACAGAGACTCCAAGGAGAGTTGTCATGCAGGAACGGTTGTTAAAGTTGCATCTATAAGGATAAGAAAGATTTAAAAAAGAGTAAAATCATTGGATCCACAGAGGGAAGCTGATCTACAACTTCAGTGATGAGATATGAAAGGTCATTAGTGAAGACAACTGAGACCAATTTGATTTAATGTCAGGTTTTAGCAAGCTGAATAATTTATAACAAAGCTGGAAAAATAAAAACAGAGGAACCATATTGGAAAGGTTTTAGTAGTCAACAGAGGATGTTCAAGTCAATGTGAAATAATTGCAGTTCATTTCCTCATTAAAGGGTTACAATTGAGTAGATCTGCACTTTGGCAAAACCCTTTCATTAATCATACAGAGGATAAATTTTATTAGCAAAATGCTGAAGAAAAGAGAACAGCCACAAGGCTACTGTAATAATCCACATGACAGGGAATGCCAGGCTGAACCAGAGTGATGGCTGCATAGAGAGAAAGAAGGTAATAAATATGAAAGTCAGGGGATATCAAAACAAGATTTGTCAAATAAGTGAATACATGTTTTAAGGGTTAATGAAGAGTTGGGGTTGCAACTCAAAGCATGGATAATTGAAATGATGATGGAGATGTCATAAAATCCATTGAGGATCTGACATTCTGTGGTTACATAGCACTTCTTGCCAGCAATTAACAACAAAGAAAAAATCTTCAATATTTTCCATAAGTTTTTTAAGTGGGGAAGTGGGGATTATAGAATAAGAATCAAGGAACTGTTTTCTTCTACTCCAAAAAGTCAGCATCTTCATTCCCTGCCACCCCACACCTTGATAATCATTTCCAGGTCACTGAAAAATTATTCATTGTAACTCCTAGGGAAATACTCAGGGGAAAGCAGAGTAGAGTAGAAAAATACTGAGCGGGCATGAAATCAAGCCCTAGCTCTTCGCTAATGTACGAGTGTGTCTTTGGACAAGTTTCTTAAACTGTATGATCCTCACTCTCCCCTTATGTAAAATGTGCGGGTTGTTATAGAATTTAAGTATAGATTGTATCTCAGACCACTAATGTGATCACTTCTACCCTGAAATTTATTAGACCATATGTTAAAATATACATATATAAATACACACACATATGAATAGATACAAATAAACATACATGCATGCATACACACACACTTACATATAGACAAATTAAGCCATAAAGATTTGAATAAGGGACAGAGAGATAAAGACTCCTACTCTGAGTGCTGTAAAATGTCTGAGGAAGGATTAGAATCCAAGTTTTAATGACTATAAGCTCAGTCCTCTAGTCACTCTACTTCACTGCTTCATTACTATTCACCATATTTCTAACTAAATCTTTTCAAGTGGTTTCCAGGTAACTAGATTGAAATAATTTGATCGGCATTGTTGAATCTACTCAATCTAATGGGTAGTTCTCTTTTTATTTCTGGCTATCTGAATGGGCAAGGAGGATCAGAGACCAAAGATTAGTGAACTTGGAGACAAGTAGGTATGACCCAGTAGCTAGAGCCAGGCCTGGAGACAAGAGGTCCTGGGTTCAAATGTAGTCTCAGATACTTCCTAGCTGTTTGATGCTGGGTAAGTCACTTAAAACTCTTTACGTAGCCTTTACTATGCTTCTGCCTTAGATCCAATGTATAGTATTTATTCTAATATGGAAGGTAAAGGTTTAATGTTCAGTGAACTACTAAACTCAACCCTGCCTCTGTGCCAGTATTCTTGTGTTTCATATTTTTTTAACCAAAGGAAAGTGGACCAACAACAATATATAAGGAAAATTCAAGGCATAAAGAAGAACCTTTGGTCTAATTCACTTAAAATGACCAATTGCCTATGTACAGTTGTTCTGAACATTTTTGAAGACTGTATAAGACCTCTCTTTATTCTCCTACATGACTAGAGTATATAAGCTTCTGTGGAGTTCCGTGGAGTGGAAAATATATTCTATATAAGTTCTATAATTCTATGTAATTTCTGTGGAGTGGAAAATAGATCCATTTTATTGGCTGAATCATGAAAACCAACCTTTAATTAGTTGAGGCTTCAATTTCCTCTACCAGGAATCTATGAAGAAGGAGAAAAAAAGCTATTTTTCTTCCTGTGGCAAGTGCAAGATCTGACCCACTGACTTATTTTCAATGCCACATCTATTATAAGAGTTGGATTCAGCAAAGCAAACTTGTTGTATATAGATCAAGTCTTCTAAACCTTGTTCTCTTGTTTCTAATTATTACATATGATTTATAGATGTGAACATTAACCTAAGTATCTCTTCCACATATGAGTCTTTTCCTACTCATGATATTATTTGGTCTGCTCAGACTTCAGTTCTGAAAACTATAAATGACCTGTGAGAGTGGAAGGTCATGTCTTCCCATAGTTCAGAACATAATTGTCACAGTTTTATTATTTCTACTAATTCTAAAAGCTTATCTAAGTTACAAAAATGAAGCTCTCAATGAAGAGAAATAGAAACTATTTATTATATGCTTACCTTTCTTAGGTGGAATGAAATAATAATCTAGGCTTTTTCCTTGAGAGACTTAGTTTAAAATTGATATATAAATGTGATTCTGCATGCATGTATACATATCAATCAAACATGAAAATTTCTCCTCTATAGTAAAACAAGAGGGGCTAGGCTGCTTCAAAAAATGCCCATTGAATGCAGTCTCTTGAGCTTGTTAAGTAGAAAAGATTCCTGCCCTGATCTACTCTTTGGGGACAGTTCCTCTCTCGTGTCATCACCCTCTTTTTTAATGAGAGATGATGGCTTTTTTCCCAAGTCCAGGATTCCCAAACATCTGTTAATGAGACACTGCAATGTCATGGTGAGAGTTCTGGGATTAGAGTCTGGAGACTATGGTTCCAGAATTTGCTCTACAGCTTACAAACTGCTGCAAATTGTTACCTAATCTAAGAGACAGTTGTAAAATGGAAGTCATTTGTGCTCCCTGACATCCAAATTTGACATAAGGAGAGTGTTTTTTTCTCAATACATATGTGCAAATGTAAATTATTGTTATTTAGGGTTGCTAATGTTCATACCAATAAAATGGATTTATTAACTTTTTTGAAAAACTCATTCAGAGTATATTTGACCCATTATTGCCTTCTTGGGACAGCATTTCTCACTTTACGACATGATTTGGCAATTAGGATGGCATTCTCTCCCTCTCCTTTATTCTGCCTACTCTAGTTACAAAAACATGCCCTCTACTTATAGATATGGCAGGATTTCAAATTTTGGTTCTTCTAGTGAAAACCTTTAATACCTTAGACAAATCACTTCTTTTTATCCTTACCTTTTCAATATATAGGTTGGCTACATAATTCATCAAGTCTCTACTTTCTTCACATCTTGGGATTATATGATAGTAATCTCAGAATTTGGTAGAAAACGGCTAGATATTTATTGGTGAAAGAGAATATTTCAATTATATAATCAATTTAGCTCTATCTAGATGGAAATATCTCCCAATTATATCTTGGGATAGTAACAAAATAAGAATATATTTTCTTGATTTATTCAAGTACTCCACATCATCAAATTCAATATACATGAATTGGATTGAATTTAAGGTAATGGCTCTATAGGACCTAAATATCATCAAGATTATACTTTCAAATTAAAACCAAATAGTATATGTATTTATGGCTGGAAGGACAGGACTACAAAGGGTTGGAAAATCCTATGTTTGTTATGCTTTTTAGTCATTTCTAGAATTGTGAAAATCTGTTGATTCCCCCAGGGAGCAATGCCCTCTTTTGGATTAGTAGTACTTTAAGAGGCAATTTATATTTTTATTAGGCTCAGAGATTGCTAGGTAGTTCAGTGGATATTGTTCTCAGCATGGAGTCAGGAAGACTTGAGGGGCAGATGATTGAAGGAGAAACTTACAGCTAGGAAGCTATAAGAAGAAACTTTATCTGTTGGCAAAGCCCCATCTCAGAGAATCTGAACCCACAAAATTGAAGGCCTAGAAGAAAAAGTAGGCCTGGTGAATTTGGTGTCCTGATGCTGGTGGTGGTGATGTCCATTCAGAGTAATGGGATTATTTTTATTGTTCTGTAATTTCATCTTTGGGGGAATATTTACATGTTGAATCCTTTTTTAACTTTGATATTTATTATTCCATTGTGGTATAGATGGACTTGCAATAACCTTGTAGCAATCCAGTTCACTCTTCCAGTGTTATTGTTGGAGACCACATTTTGTGTCAAAATGATTATAACAGGTGATGCCTTTGTTCCTTGTGGGGAGGAAGTGGAAGTCTTTATTAGGAACCAAAAAACTAGACGTTGTAGAGCTACCGTCAGACTAGAAAATCTGCCTCAAAGCTAGCCCCCAAATTGTTCCTAGTTTTTGTTGGGCAATGCAGACTGCTGCCCATATGTACATTTATACTAGATGGAAGGATGATAAAAGTCTCTGTGAAAACATGCTGAATTATTTCTTCAATATTCAGGAATCACTTCCACTCCTCGTATCCCAATGGGACTGGTTTCACAAAACCGAGCAGGGCGAAAAGCAATGAGTTTGCCTAAAATTTTGAATGGACTTGAGAAATGTGAATTTCTTACATCTAAGAACAATATGCTTTACTTTTGTAGCAGAAAACCCAAGAGATGAGATGGCATTACTATGGAGTACTCACATAACATTCCTCAGAAAGAGAAGTATTTCTTAAGTGAAACTGCCCCAAAGGGTTTCATTTTTTCTTAGAAATTAGAAACCCTACCAGATTCTAAGAAGGAACTTCAGGTGAGGAGATGCAACTCTATATTCTATGCAGGTCCAAAGAATTTTAACTTCAAGAGAAAGACGATGATTCTACTTTACAAACCATGGTTCAGGGTACTAATGCTCAATACCTATATGATATAGGACCTTCTTTATCTCTGATATATTTATTTTATTATATTTCTACAGCATTGCTTGGAATTTTTGTGCTATAAGAGAAAGTATTTAGTGTACATAAAGTCAATGGATTTGAATTTACTGATTCTGAAGAAACAACAATATAGATGAAAAGAAAAGAGATTGAGAATATAGAAATTTAAGGATTAAAACATTTCTTCTACATAAAGGCTTTGTAAACTGAAAAGGGTTTTTTATGTGAATTTCAAATCTTTCTTATAAAAGCATGTTAAAAAGTATTTTGTATTTGATTTTGTGAAAAGAAAAATTTTGTTTCATGTGAAAATAGTTTTTAATCTCTGTAAAATTGAAAATCTGTTACCCTAAAATGTAGTTGTTTTTAGGGTAACAGATTTTCAATTACACATCTCAGAAATAATTTTTGCTGGATTATTAAATGATTGTTAGACTTTGGATAAGAAAAGTAGGGGTATCTGGGTGGAATCGGGGTAGATCCAGGTGTAAGGGCCAGAATGTAAGGGGTTAATATAAATGGTAGACTACATTATTTAAGAATAGGGCCACCAGGAATTTAATCAATTCCAAGTTACTTTTTTAGCAATTTATTTATAAAATATAGAAAGAGTGAAAGTAAGAAAATCAGAGAGAGGATAGGGTAAGATCTCTAGCCTAACACACTAAGAATTTTGCTCCCGCCCTTGGCTCAACTGAGGCAGGGCAAATTAGTACTCAGCCATAGGGGTCTCAGCCTTGAGTGGAGGTCCTGGGGATGCAGGGAGCCTCTCTCAAGAGGGTAGGTCTCTCCTGAGCCTGGTCCTTTCAGAAAATCCAGGAAAGGAGTCAGCCTTTCACTCACCCACAGGGTAGTTCTAAGGGAAAATTCCAAGAAGAGTCTGAGGTCCCATGCTGGAGTTCCATCAAGATCAAGTTTTAGGTGAAAGATGATTCACAGGAAGTTCTTGACATTTTTAAAGACCCTTCCTTTACATCATTTTGAGTATACCAATTATAGCTAAACCTTTGCTTAGGGCTGTCCATGGGGAAGTCAGTCAATTCTGATTCATCACCCACTATTTCACACGTGGGCCATAGACCTCCCCCACTCAAGTGTAAGTGGGGTGTATATGCTTCTGGTGATTAAATCTAAAAATGGGCAGGGGAGAGTTAATCCTATCTTCACACAGGCCTGGAGGTAGAAAGTACTAGGTTCAAATGTGACTTCAGATACTTCCTAACTGTGTGACCCTGGGCAAGTCACTCAACCATAATTGCCTAATCCTAAGTACTCTTCTTTCTTGAAACCAATACGTAAAATAGTTACCTCACTTTGACTGGGGAGGGTCTCAGGCCTGGAGTTCTGTGAGGCTTCCTGTAATGTCTGTTCTAATTAAACACCTTTGTTATAACTACCTTGTTAGTTTTGATTTATTTTTGGGTACTCTTGACTGCATTAAAATTCTCAGATAGTATTTTAACTTACAGAAGGAATGATTAATAGCCTTTGCTTTTTAGTTGTCCAAATGTCCAATTTTAGAAGTATTATTGTAAAATTGGAAAAAATTAAAAAGTCAGCTTAATTTATACACATCATTGAATAGGATTTTCTCCAAGAAGCACAAGAAAAGTTATTAATTAAATAAGGATCCTTTTTTCTAGACTCAAGTAAAAGCTTGGAAAACCTCCTTAGTTTGTATATTCATTAAAAGATCATGGAAAATTCATCCTCATTAAAGATGAAATTAAAAAAAAATAAAAATGGGGGCTATTTTCCCCAATTATATGGCAAAAATATAACAATTTGAATGAAATGGATTGATATTGACAAAAAATATAAATTTACAAGAATTATAGAAGAAATAGAATACTTAAATAACCCCATCTTAGTAAAATACATTAAACATGTCATCACTGAAATGTCTAAAAAATAATAAATGAAATAAATTCTATCCATCCAGCATATTAGACAGTATTTGGTCACTTACAGGAAAACAGACAATTCTTAGTAAAGAACTTTAAAGGCATTCTGAATTATTTCTTGAATGATTTAAACACAAGGTTAACATCAAATTTACAATTTGAAAAGATAGGAAAGAAAGGTTTCTAAGGCTGATGATGTCTAAAGGAACTTTCCGGTGAATATAACTATCTATTCAGCTATTTTCTTAATTATCACAGTCTCTTAGATAGTATTTTTTTAATGCCACAACATCTTTGCTGTGCAAATTGTGTATGATGGGATTAAATACTACAGTTCCATTGGAATAAAAGATAGAGAACACTTTATCTAGTCCTGCTAAGTGGCCAAAAACTAGGTTGCAAATATGAAATACTTAATCCAAAGTATAGCACCACAACCATAAGATGAGAGGAACAAGTAGTAAAGGCTTTAACTCTCCCCTTGGTTCCTAGAACCTTCAGAATATTTGTGACGATTGTCATATATGACCAGATTATTAACATAAATAGAATTGTGCAACTACCGAGACAATATCATAAAACAAGAAATCATCCATAGAGCTGTATGCACAGGCCAACTTCAGTAATGGGGGAATGTCACAAAAAATGTGATTAAGTTTTTGCGACCCACAGAAAGGTAAAGAAAAAATCAAGTAAGCCAGCAATATAAGGTTTGGCATCCCACTTACCTAAGAACTAACCATCAAATGCATAGATACCTTGTGTTTCATGACAAGAGGTTAATTCAGGCACTAACAAATGGCAGTCCATTGAAGTCAGGAGACAATTTTCAATCATAGTCATAACAAAGAAAGAACAAAATTGAATTTTCCAGGAGGCAAAAGAAACATGTTCTTCTCGGTTCACAGATTAAATAGAACTCTTGGAAGGATGACTGAATCATAGCAGTGTAGACAATTTCAAAAAGTCAAAACAGAAAACTCTGAAGATTGGAAAGGTGAGAAAATTTCAGAATTGGGAATGCTACCATGAGAGAGAAATTTGCTTGTGCTGTTTATTATGAGTATTCTGTCCCTGGAAATTGTGAATCCTTGTGGCCAAAGCCCTTTCTCTGGACCTCAAGATTCCATTTAAAAAGAAAGGTTCACAGTAGACCATTTGAATTTTCTTACAGATCTCATTTTCTTGGTTCTATTAACCAGACCATCTTCCAGTTCTAACATTCTATTATTTATGTACGAAGGCATTTTTATATATTTAGTCTTATTATGTATATGAGTTTTCCATATTCTTAAAGCAAAAGGCAGAGAAAGGATCTAAATCCTATTTTTCTTTCAGTGCATCAGGAACTCTTTAATAGCTATAGAGCATAAGGACAGATGATAATATATCCCAACTATATGCAACATTTTTAACCCTCCCTTACTGTTTTACTAATAATTCTTAAAACTGAAGGGCAAGAACTATACAAATGAAATTGACTTGCCCAGGGTCCCATAACTTGGAAGTATCTAAAGGCAGAATTTAACCCCATTCCTATGGACTCCAAGCCTGGCAATTTATCCACTGTGCTAACTAACCTCCCACATATATAACTTTTTGAGTCATTATCTTTTCTTACTCTCTGATTTAAATTCATATATTTAAATTCTTGCTTTCTGTCTTAGAATCAATACTAAGTATTGATTTCAAGAAAGAAAAGCAGTGAGGGCTAGGCAAATGGGGTTAAGTGACTTTATCAGGGACACACAGCTAAGAAATGTCTAAGTCCAGATTTGGTCCCAGGATCTCCTGTCTCCAGGCCTGATTCTTTAACCATTGAGACACATTGTTATCACCTGCTAGATTCTTGTAACCTGGAATATTTCATTGGCTTTCTTTACTTCTCAATGACCTGTCATCTCTACTACACATTGAAGGACTCCAATTTTTATTCTTCATTTTATTTATTTTTACATATGCATATGCCCTAGGTTAAAGGTAGGGATTGTTTCTAGGGATTGTTTCTTCTATTAATTTTTCTACCTTATACTGCATTCAACTTGGTAGGCACAAAAATGTATACTTGATGGTACACTGGTTGAGCTGATTTCATAGGATTATTTGCAAAAAGGCCAAGAATACTTCCATTGCATTAAGATACTGCCAACCTGAACCTTTCCTGAGTTTCTGGACCTACGTACTGGAGTCAAATTGACTGAGAGAGAGACACTGAGCCAGAATGAGAGGCAAAGGTATTTCAGTTTTTAATTGTTAGCAGAGCAGCATGCAAGTGGAACTCCATTCCTAAGAAAGGAGCCCTTCCGCTATAAGGGGTAATAACTCACTTTTATTCCTCAAAACCACATCGCTCAGGGATGGGGTCTAAAGTCAAGTCCTGGAGTTGGCTTAGGGTCTCCAGAAACTGGACAGCTGGGGTTTTATATTGTCTTGAAAGTCTCTGACGTTGCTCCTGGTTACAGTAAGTTTGCTCTACCTAGAAATGTCCCTAAAGCTGTTCCTGGTCAGATTTCAGTTTGGGATCTGGTCTGATTCCAGTTGGTTGTTGATCAGGCTTCCACTGATAGACTCCATTAAGTTGGCAGCTGCTGTTTCTCAAAGTCAGCTACAGTCACAAAGTATTATGTCAAGGTTCCGCAGGATCAGAGGTCCTGGGGAAAATTGAAGGATTGTGCAAATCTATTTGAGCATTATAGTTACTATTGCTATCATTGTCATACTAGTTTCCACTGATTGATGCAGAAATTCCAGCTCAGATATTTCTTCATTTGGGGTAAAATAACATACTGCACACACACACACACACACAAACACACACACACACACACACACACACACACAAACTACTCATTTCTCTATGAGGTTTATTCTTCTCTGTTAGGAACTTCTAGTAGAAATTAACACAAAACACAAGATCCTCATATCCTAGTTTCTATCTCTGAAAGATGAATAAAAGCCCTTATTATTCCTACCTCACAGTGATTATGTGACAAACATGAGAGAGAATTTAGGTGAGAGTTCATGGACTAATAAGTAATATAGAAATGAAAATAAAATGTTACCACTCTTAGACAGTTTACTACTAATGGAATTTCCCTCTTTCCTGAAAGGACAAGGGCATTGGAACTCCCACAGTGAGTGTTCATTCATCCATTCCTTCTCAAGATACATTCATAGAGTGAGAAAAAGGCAGCATGAATTCTCTGACTTTCCCTTTTAAAAGTTGAGTACCTCTGGGCTAATCCTTAGACCTCTTTAGGGTTTAAAATGATCATTAATAAGTGCATTTCCCACAAGGATATTGGCATAGATGATCAAGAAAAGTCAAAACAGACAACTCTGAAGCTTAATAAGGTCATAAAATCCTATGCATGTGAATTCTACTATGAGAGAGAAATGCTTCTGCCATTTGTTCTGAATATCCAGGCTCCGGGAAATCAATTCAATGGGCTAAATACCTCCTCTCTCTCTTTCTTGACCTCAGGATTCCCTATGAAAAGGAAAGGGTGGCAGGAGATCATTTATCAATTTTCATGAAGCTCATTTTCTTGGTTCTATTTAATAAGACATCTTCCAATTCTAATATTCTAATATTTATTTATTTAATTATTTTTGTTAATGGATACTTTTAATTTTTTTCCATGATTTCATGATTCTTGTTGTCTTCTTCCCCTCTTCCCTCCCAGCTCCCAGAGCTCACAAGTGATTTAACTGGGTTTTATTGATAATATTCCATTATTTAAATCCTTAGTTCTTTCCTAGCTCTCAGAAGTAATGTACACATTTGAAATTCCTTTAAATTCTCCAGTATTCTTACTTTTAATTTATTCTAAGACTAATTCCACTTCAAACCTTCTAGATTTTTCTTATTTTATGACATTTAAAGGAAAATTTAGAAATAAAGGAAAATTAATAAATTATCCTAACCTTTAAAAATAAAAAAAATATCCATTTGGAATCCATAACTTAATAGAATCAATACTTTAAAAAATTTTAAGATTAAAAAAATTAAAGTCATTACTTCCAACTCTCATTCTTGCCTTTATTCATTTTGCCAGTGTTCTGAATTTTCTACCACTCATACAAAACATACACGCATACAATTATTAATTTATTTATGTAGTTTTTTTCCTGTCTCAGAAACTTCAAATATAAATTGCCACAAAATATGATGTCCTTGTGTCTTCCTCCCTCTCAGAAATATGAATGAAAATTCCTGTTATTCTTCCTAAAATGATTCAAGTAGCATGTAAGAGAATTTAGGTGAAAGCCCATAGACTAATAAGTCATATATAAACAATAACAAGATGGCACCACTATCAGAAATAATTAACCACTAACAGAATTTTCTTTTGTCTTGAAAGTTCAAGGGCATCAGATCCCTCCCACAGTGAGTGTTCATTCATTACTTCCCAGGTAATATTTCTAGAGTGAGACAGATGTAGTGTGAATGCTTTTGGCTCTCTCACTTAAAAATTGTATAACTTTGGGGCTAATCATTGTATTTCTTCAGGGCCTTGATTTTCTCTATAAAGTGAGATATCTTTGAATGGTGAATTCAACACAAACAGTTACCAAGTACTGCTAAAGCCTTTTCTCCAAAGGGAAGTGGATCACAAAATATTCGTTCAAGCTACTAGGAGCATTTTGCAACAATCGTTTTTAGATTTTGGAGTTCAACATAGATCATTTGGAACTCTGTAGCTAAGGAGTTCAAATTTTTGACAGGAGTCAGAAATACTTATATTAGTTGTGTGACATTTAAAACATTTCCATATTAATTAGGTTGTGAAAGAAAACATTACAAAAGAGAAAAAAATGCTTTGATAAGCATTCAGACTACATCAGTTCTTATTCTGCTGGTGTATAGCATTTCTCATCTTGAAATTCTTCAGAATTTTCTTACTTTTCTCAGGAATACAATGGTTTGCCATTCCCAGTTTATCATTCTAAAATATTGTTGTTGATACGATGTACAATGCATCACATCAGTATATGTAAGGTTTTCTCAGTTTTTCTTAAAGCATGTTGCTCATCATTTCTTATTAGATAATTATATTCCATCAGAATTATATAGTACAATTTCATTGATCATTCACCAGTGGATGGACATCTCCTCAATTTTCAATTCTTTCTCACCACAACAAACTATTAAAATTGTACTTGTTTTACAAATCAGTTCTTTTCCTTTAAAACATTTTTTTGGATACAGTCCTAGTAGTATATATTATATATTGAGTCAAAAGTTAGGCATGATTTATAACCCTTTAGGTATAGTTCCAAATTGATCTTCTGAGTGTTTGAATCAATTCATAACTTCACAAGTATATTACAGTAGTGTTCCAATTTTCCCACATCACCTTCAATTTCTGTTATTTATCTTTTCTGTCATATTAGCCTAAGCTCTTAAAAAGGACAGATTCAAGTCTCTCCAAGCCATGGCACAGAGTGAGATCAGGAAGATGCAAGACAGATGGTGGGAATAAAAGGCAGAAGAAATCCAGTGGTTTGCTGATATGAAAAACTACAAACAATTTTTCAGGGCCCTCAAGACTGTCTATGGGCCATCAAAACCCACCACCACTCCCTTGCTATCCTCTAACAGTGACACTCTCAAAAAAGATAAAAAAGGCATCAGAAACAGGTCGAAAGAACACTTCAGTGAGCTTCTAAACCGACCCTCTTCAGTCAACCGAAGTGCCCTTGACCAGATCCCTCAAAACCGCACCATTGAACAACTTGATGCCCCTCCTTCAATAGAGGAAGTCCAAAAAGCCATTAAACAAATGAGTGCAGGCAAGGCACCCGGTAAAGACGGGATCCCAACCAAGGTGTACAAGGCCTTAAATGGAAAGGCACTCCAGGCATTCCACATAGTGCTGACCAGCATATGGGAAGAGGAAGACATGCCCCCAGAACCCAGAGATGCCTCCATCGTAGCCCTATACAAGAACAAAGGTGCACGAGCAGCCTGTGACTACTACAGAGGCATCTCACTATTCTCCACTGCTGGAAAAATCCCCGCCCGTTTTATACTCAACAGACTTCTGTCATCTGTTTCAGAGCAGAACGTGCCTGAATCACAATGTGACTTCCGACCTGATCACAGCACCATCAACATGGTCTTCACAGTGAGGCAAATGAAGGAAAAATGCCTTGAGCAGAACCTGAGTCTCTACATTGTCTTCATAGAGCTGACAAAGGCGTTCGACGCAGTGAACAAGGACACATTGTGGGTGATCCTCAGCAAGCTCGGTTGCCCAGCAAAATTCATCAAACTGAACCAGCTCTTTCATGTCGACATGACAGGGGAAGTCCTATCTGGTGGAGAGACTTCTGATCGCTTCAACATCTCCAATGGAGTGAAACAAGGCTGTGTCCTCGCTCCGGTACTATTCAACCTATTTTTCACCCAAATATTAAGACATGCTGTGATGGATCTAGACCTGGGTATCTACATCAAATACCGACTGGATGGCTCACTATTTGACCTTCGCCGCCTGACTGCAAAAATAAAGACAACAGAGAGACTCACCCTGGAAGCTCTCTTTGCAGATGACTGTGCTCTCATGGCCCACCAAGAAAATCATCTCTAAATCATTGTGGACAGGTTCTCCACCACAACAAAACTGTTTGGCCTGACTATCAGCCTCAACAAAACAGAGGTGCTGTTCCAACCTGCACCAGGGAGGCCAACGAACCAGCCGTGCATTACAATCGACAGCACGCAGCTTTCTAAGTTCAACACTTTCAAGTACCTGGGCAGCACCATCTCCAAAGACGGGTCCGTAGACCACGAGATTAATGCCAGGATCCAAAAGGCCAGCCAGGCACTTGGGTGGCTGCGCTGCAAAGTCCTCCAACACAGAGGGGTAAGCACTGAGACGAAGCTCAAAGTGTATATAACTTGCAGTAGTCCTCATCTTGCTCCTGCATGGTTGTGAAACATGGACACTGTACGAGAAGCACATGAAATAGCTGGAGCAATTTCACCAACTCTCCCTCCAGTCAATCATGAGGATCCGATGGCAGGACTGTATCACCAACCAGGAAGTCCTCGACAGAGCCAACTCCACCAGCATCGAAGTCATGGTCCTCAAAACCCAGCTACGATGGTCTGGACACGTCATCCACATGGACCCACAGCGCATACCAAGACAGGTATTCTATGGTGAACTGTCAGCTGTACTCAGGAAACAAGGCCGACCAAAGAAAAGATTCAAGGATCAGCTAAAGTCCAACTTGAGGTGGGCTGGCATTACACCAAAGCAATTAGAACTTGCTGCCTCTGACAGAAGCAGCTGGCGAATCCACATTCACCATGCCGCCACCACCTTTGAAGATGAACAACATCGACATCTTGCTGCTGCACATGAACGCCGACACCAGGCCACAACCGCACCTCCTATAACAACTGGCATCCCATGTGCCACAAACTTTGTGCCTCAGCCTTTGTATTCCAAAGCCACATGAGGGTACACTGTAGATGAAACTGCACAAAGACAATAGTCATTCTCGATCACCGAGAGACTACTACTACTACTATATATTAGTCTATCTAACAGGTGTGAGGGGGGTACATCAGAATTGCTTTGATATGAATTTCTCTAATCAGTAATGTAGAATATTTTAAAATGACTTGATAGCTTTGCTTTCTTCATCTAAAAACTGTTTATTTATATTCCTTAGAACACTTGTTGATTGGGGATGATCCTCCACACTTTCCCCTCCTGTTTATCCTTCTTTCTTTTTTTCTCTGTCTCTATCTCTCCTTTTACCCTCTCCTTCCCCAAATATTTTGTTTCTAATTCCCACCTCCCCAATACATCTTCTCCTCCATTGATGTCTCTTTTCGTGATCCCAGTGCCCTCATATTTCCCTGTAAGATGGATTTCTATCACCAAATTCTAATGTATATTATTCCCTCTTTGGGTCAGTTATGATGAGAATAAGGTTCAAGTGCTGTCCACTCCACCTCTCTCCATTTTCCCCTATAATGTAAAGGGTATACCACTTTGTTTTTATGTGAAATTAGTTACCTATTTCTACATTTCCCTTCTTCAGTGCATCCCTCTTTCTCACTTATTATTATATTACTATTATTGTTATTATTATTATTATTTTGATTATTATCCCGTCATGGTCAGCTTATGCTGCATCTGCTAGGTATACTCCTAACTGCCCTAATAATGCTAAAGTTAAGAATTCCAAGTATCATCTTCCTTTATAAGAATATGAACAGTTGATTCTTGGTTGTATCCCTAGCTGCTTTGCCTTATTAAATATCATATATCAAATCCTCTGATCTTTGTGTGATCCTCACTGTGCCTCTACAATACTTACATTGTTTCTTTCTGGCTTTTAAAAATATTTTCTCTTTGATTGGGAACTCTGGAGTTTAACTCTGATATTCATGGGAGTTTTGTAATTTGGAAACTTTTTCATGAGGCAATGGATGTATTCTTTCAATTTTTATTTTAACTTCCCATCAGCATCTAGGATAGTTTGGCAGTTTTCCTTGATGTATATTTGCAATATAATTTCTAGTGTCTTCCTGGCCCCTGAAGGAACTTTTAGTGATCAAAGTATTGTTCATGTATTCATCCTGTATTTTCACTTTGAAATTTATGTAAACATTTTGCTCTACCCAATACAGGGAGAGAAAGCATTGTCTTAAGTTTCAAGATTTTTTGATGCTGCTGTTTTCAGAGATATTTCTGGAGAACCAATTGGGAAATATTTAATAATAAACTAATACTTTAATATTAAATCTTAAAAATTAAAATTGGACAAGTGCAAACTAAGCCTCTGAGACCTCAAGAAACAAGAAAACAAGGTCAAAAGAATGAAAAATCTGGATTATTGCAATAGCTTCCTGACTTGGTTTCCTGTCAAAAGCCTCTCCCCACTCCAGTCTATTTACTTATTCAACTGTCAAAGTGATCCTCCCTAAGAACAAAACTGACTTTGCCATTCCTACTTCCATCTAACAACTTCTTTTCACATATGTAATCAAATATAAATTCCCTTCATTATTTGCCACGTATGCAATCTTTCTAGACTTGCTATATCTTATTCCCTTCTATGTATTCTCTGATCCAGTGATTGACAACTTTGTTTTTGCTTGAATAAGACAACAGTCTGGTTCTCTTCCATGCATAAAATTGTCCCCTTCCTTTTCTCTTGTCTCCAAGCTTCCTTGGCATTAAGTCAGCTTCTACAAAAAGTCTTTCCCAATTAATATTAATACTATTATTCATGATATTATTCCCTCTACTAATTAGCTTTGATTTGTTCTGAATATATTTTGATTGTAAATAGTTGTTCATCTTGAGCAATTATAAGCTCTTTGAGAGCCGAGACTCTTTTCCCTTTATCCCCCCATAGTCCAGTGCTTGACATACAGTAGGTATTTAATAAATATGTATGAATTATTTTAAAATTCTAATAATGTAAAAAATATTTTTGAAGTTCACCTAGAATTTAAACCCATCCTTTCTGAGTGAGAATACGATTCCAAGATTTGCCTCCCCAACATGATTCCCTTCAGCAAAAAACATTCCTACAGTTTCAAAGGACACTGGTAACATATACTCCTTAAATTGTTGGTCAAGAGAATCCAGTTTTGCACTTACCCTTAATGCTCAGCAAGTAAATCTAATTACCTGAAAGCAAAGACATTCTGGAAAATTACATATTAAGAACAATAACTTCATATTATAAACACACAACCCTATCATAATGAGCCTAGGGGACATTCTCCTATAGATTCTGCACTGAATGGGAACAAATTTCTTTCCTTTTTTTAAGTTTGGCCTTTTTATTTTTACATTATAAACTCTTTTAGGTGATGTGTATCTTTTTGAGTCTCCTTGAAATATTCCTTGAAAAAATAAATTCATCTATATGTATATCTACCTATATATTATTTTTTTCTATTTTATAAGTACTATTGCTTATTTTTACTAGTAGGAACATTGCATTTCTGCTTGAAAAGAATGTATGTGTAAGAATCGATAGATAGGTATAAAGATTGCTGTACTAATTGATAGATCATCTATTATATGCTTACTATGTTTGAAAATTCCCTAAGTAGTAGAAAGACAAATAATTTTTCCAGAATATGCTTCCTTCACTTTATAGCTTTCTCATTTTAAAATCTGACAGACTATTGAGGGATACACAATACTAATAAAAGTGTCTTAAACATTTGTAGTTCATCATGAGAGGATCATTTCAGAAGAAACAAGTCTGTTTCTTCTGAACATTGAAAACTCATAATGGAATATAGTTTTAATTTCACAGTTGTTTCTCATTTATGAGTATAATTGATCAAAATTCCTTATTGGTTTTTTTGTCTTTGAGTTTTAAATGGGAAAAAATACTTCCTTAACATAAAAGGAAGAATAAGCAACCATATTTAAAAATATTAAAACATCTACAATTTATAAAGAAATCAACATGTTTATATTGGTACTAGAAATATCATAGATATATTGAAGGGACATTTTGACAATAGTTCTCACTTAGGATATTTTTATACCATTCTTCACATTCTCATCCTGAGCTTATCAACAAAAGTGAAAAGTCTAGTCCAGTATATCTGTGTGTAACCACTTTCAAAAAACAGACAACTCCTTTATTGTCGAGCTTGAAAAATATTCTGAATTATTTCTTGAATGATTTCTACACAAGGTTGATACTGAATGTACTCAAGAGGTTTCAGAAGCAGATGATGTCTAAAGAGACCTAGGAGCCAATATAACAAAGCACTTCAACTATTTTCTGCATGGACAAGTCACTTAAATAGTAGTTTTCTTATTGCCACAACAACATCTTTGTTGCGCAGACTATATATGATGGGGTTAAACATTGGAGTTACAGTGGTATAGAAGATAGAGAGCACTTTGTCTAGGCCTGCTGAGTGGCCAGAACTAGGTCGCAAATACGTAATAATACCACATCCAAAGTATAGTGCCACAACCATGAGATGAGAGGAACAAGTGGAAAAGGCTTTAAACCTTCCTTTGGTTCCTGGAACCTTCAGGATGGTTGTGATGATTTTCATATATGACCAGATTATTAACATGAAAGGAAACATGCCAAGAATTAAGACAACAGCATAAAAAGTAAATTCATTCACAGATGTGTCTCCACAGGCCAACTTCAATAATGGGCGAATGTCACAAAAAATGTGATCAATATTTTTGGAACCACAGAAAGGCAAAGAAAATATCAGATATGTCAGCAATATATGTATCGGGATCCCACCCATCCATGAGCCAACTACCAGTCTGACACACACCTTGTGGTTCATGATGAGAGGATAATTCAGTGGCTTACAAATGGCAACATAGCGATCATAGGCCATTACAGTCAAAAGGAAGTTTTCAGCAATTGCCATAACAAAGAAAGCACAAAATTGCACAGCACAGGCAACAAAAGAAACATTTCTCTTTTGGGTCCATAGATTAGCCAGTATTCTTGGAAGGATGACTGAGGTATAGCAGATTTCCAAAAAGGAAAAATTCCTAAGGAAAAAATACATAGGGGTTTGGAGTGCAGAATCGACCTTGGTTATTATAATGATAAGTCCATTTCCCATTAGAATACCAATGTAGATAATCAGAAAAAGTCCAAACAGAAAGCCCTGAAGGTTGGGAAGATCAGAAAATCCCAGAAGTGTGAATTCTACTATGAGAGAGAAATTTGCTTTTCCCATTCTGTATCCTGTCCCTGGAAATTGTGAATTTTGGTGGGTGAAACTTCTTTCTTTCTGGACCTCAGGATTCCCTATAAAAGGAAAGGATTGAAGTACATCATCTTGAAGTTTTTTTCTTTTTTTTTTCCACAGCTCTAATTGTCTTGGTTCTATTTACTAGGAGATCTTACAATTACAACATTCTATTATTTATGTACTAAAACCTTTTTTTACACACTTAGCACAATAATCAATGTGCATGTTCTAAACCCCATAATGTCTTCCAGTATGCTTACTTTATACTGGGTTCTAAGGTTTCTTCCACTTCATATATTCTATATTTCTATAAATTTGAGATATTTAGGTTATACACCTAGCAGATTGGCCAATATAGCAGCAAAGGGAAGTGATAAATGCTGGAGGGGATGTGGCAAAATTGGGACATCAATGCATTGTTCGTGAAGTTGTGAGTTGATCCATCCATTCTGGATGGTAAACTATGGCCAAAGGGTGCTAAATGATTGCCTGCCCTTTGATCTAGCCATACCACTGCTGGATTTATATCCCAAAGAGTTCATAAGGAAAAAAGACTTGTACAAAGATATTCATAGCTGCACTCTATGTGGTGGCAAAAACAAATTGTAAAATGAGAGGATGCCCTTCAATTGGGGAATGGCGGAACAAATTGTAGTATCTGTTTTATACTAAACATATATAATGCTATTGTGCTGAAAGAAATAATGAACTGGAAGAATTCCACGTAAACTGGAACAACCACCAGGAACTGATAAAGAGCAAAAAAAGTAGGACCAGGAGAACATTGTACACAGAGACTGATACATTGTGGTACAATTGAATGTAATAGACTTTTCTACTATTAGCAATGCAATGATCCAGGAAAATTTGGAGGAACTTGTGAGAAAAAAAAATGCCATCTACATCCAGAGAAAGAACTTTGTGAACAGAAATGCAGAAGGAAAACATTATCAATCACATAGTTTGATATGGATATGATTAGGGTTTTGATGTAAAGAGATCACCCTTAACAAATATAAATAACAGGGAAATAAGTTTTCAACAATGATATCATTTATCATTCCCAATGGGATTGCTTGTCAGCTCCACGAGGTGGGAGGGAAGATGGGTGGAAAAACTCATGAATCATTAAACTATGGAAAAATATTCTAAGTAAAAATATGTTTATGTTAAGTTTTATATTTATTAAAGAAATTCACATTTCCCTAGTAGAATTGCATATTTCAGAAGAGAAGAAAATTTAAAATTGACTATTCCAATTCCATCTGTTTGTAGATTATGGACCAATTCAGATATGGTTTCTCCCTAAACCCAAAGGAAATAATTGGCAGAGGTAAGAATTAAACTGGAATTCACTGATTCCATTTCTTGTGTTCTTTCAGTACAACAGGCTGCCTTTGAAATCCAAAAGTGAAAATAAAATTATATAGATGATACTATACCCTAGTCAAATGTGAATTTGTAATTAATTACCTTTTCTGCCTGACTTCATACTTGCTTTATATTTCTCATCTGAATTTTTTTAACCACATAAGTTCAGACATTTAGAGGCCCTGAAAGCAAAATGCTTCTACTTATTTCTGAAGAAATTCCAACTATATATATTCTTTCTTTTGGGGGAAAGTAGTAGATTTTTTAATGAGCATGAGGAGAAAAATCATTATTCCCTTTCATCAGAGAGTAATAATTTAGTATGAATTCATTATCAGATACAGTGTGGGAGAAGTTCACTGAAACATTCAAAGATAAATGGTGCTAAGTTCATTTAAAAAAATAATGGAAACTAAAGACTTCTGTCATTAGCCACAAGGGCCAGTTAGATCCCCAGGTGTTGTGATAAGAAATCAGGATCTTAAGTGAAATCCCATGGACTGATAAATTACATATATACAATAATAAAATGATTCATCATGCTACCTCTGTCAGAGAGAGTTTATCACTAAGTGGAAATTTTATCTTCTGCTTTCAAAACTCAAGGGCATCAGAGACCATCCCACAGTGAATATTCATCCATTTCTGCTCAAGTTATATCCCCAGAATGAGAGAAATACAATGTAAATGTTCTGTCTCCTGTTTAAAATTTGTGTAACTTTGGGTAAATCATTCATCCTCTTAAGGCCTCAGTTTCCTTCTCTATGAAGTAATTGGTGGTCCATATACTCTTCATCTCTAATCCAACTCTAAATCAGTAATCTATTATTGCTAGGGCTTTTGTATTCAAATGGGAGTGGATAATGCAAAAGAAAAATCAAGCTGCAAAGAACCTTTCCCATCAATCCTTTTTAGATTCTTGGTTTTACCACAAATCCAGTCAGAACTCTTCAGTTAAGATGTTCAAGGTTGGGAAAACCTTTCTGGCAATATCTTTTACAGTTAAACCATGTCACTGTGGAATGGGAGAACTATTAATAAACACACAAGACATGAGTAAGCAAACATAATATTATTTATAATTTTCTCAGTGAAGAAGCTTTGAGTTTAAAAAGGAAATGTTGCTTTTATTCATTTAAAATGAGTCCCATTTTTTGAGATTTACTTTTTAGTATAGCAAGTCATGGCAAGACTCAATAAACTGTTCCCAATTACCTCCAAGATCATATTTAAACTCCCCTGTTCAATATAAAAAATTCTTCTCAAAATGATCCCAGCCTTCTTTTGCAGCTTGACAAAATCAAATATCCTTCCACACAATCCCTTTTCAATGCAAATCAGGTGTCTTATTGCTTGACAGCTAGCATTTTTTGTGCTTTAAGGTTTGCAAAGAATTTTTAAATATTTCATTTTATAATCAAAACATTCCTTGGAAGCAAATGCTATTATAGTTTTCATTTTTAAAATAAAGGCAACTGAGGGGTACAAGCAGACAGAAGTTAAGAGACTTGCCTATGGTCAAAGAGGTAATCAATGGTGATATTTGAACTGAGGTCTTTCTGATTCTAAATCCAATAGCCTATGCTTCATAGACATTTTCTTTTCTCCAAGTGAAAAACAAAAGAATATTATAGGACAGAAAATGTTGCCTTTTTGCCTTTCATCCCAAGATATTCACAAATTAATGGTTTAGTAAATTGTAGATGATTAATTAGAGAATTATTATCATTACATAAAACTTTATATCATGACATATTAACCATGATCTGTTCTTTGTATGGATAATAATTCTGGCATTTGGTGTATTAATTTATGGTTTTGAGAAAGAAATACATGACTGATTTTTAAAAAGAGATAATCATGATTCATATCTGACAATGAATTGCACCCAAATAAAGTTGCTTCTTTATAGGTATTGAGATTTCTCACGTAAATGTATGTAAATATCTAAGTTCATTTTGGGGGATCCTCATCCACTAAAATTTGAATGTTATGGTGAAAACTTTTAACTCCAACATGTCTTTAAGTAAGAAAATTGAGACAGTAAAATAACTTCTACATACCTTCTGGGAGAAAGTAAAATAATCTAGCTATTTTATTAACATACACATATGCATGCATAAACATATGTCTATATATTATTGGGGAGGAGGGAATGTGGTATAATCGATAGAGGATTGACCTTATATAGAGGAATATCTTTTCTCAAATACTGCTTCTCCCACAAATACAGGCTGTGTGACACTAGACCTCTGGGTTTACCCTCTCTATGAATTTTAGACCAATTAAACTTCTGTATTAGGAGGAATTCCCACACCTTGAAGCTTCCTATTATATATCCAGACGTAAAGAATATTGATGTATACATACATCATAGTTGATCTTTAAAAGTTTTCCTTTCCCATTTTCTCTGATGCGACAGCCACCAACATCTTTCTAAAAATGTTCTTTGGCTTCAAACCAGTCAGATCTCTTTAAGTAGAAAATATCCCTGCTCTGCTCTATGGAGACAACTCCTTTCCCAGGCCACTTTTTATTTTTTAATGAGAAGCAAACTATTCAGGCTCTAAGTACCATGTTGTAAACATACTTTAATGAGACCATATGCTTAATGAAGGGGTTTTGGCACTAGTGTCATGAACAAGTCAGGACCTGATTCCTAAAAACTATGTGGCCTGGGGCAAGTCATTAAACTTTTCTGAGATCATTTCTGTTTCAGTATTTTTTTAAAATTTGGAAATGTTTATTTAATTAATTTAGAATATTTCTCCATGGTTACAAGATTCATGTTCTTTTCTTCCCTCACCCAAACCCCTCCCCTACCCAATGTGCAATTCCACTAGGTTTTACCTGTGTCATTGATCAAGACCTGTTTCCATATTATTGATAATTGCTCTAGGGTGATTGTTTAGCGTCTACATCCCAACCATATCCCCACGAACCCATGTGATCAAGCAGTTATTTTTCTTCTGTGTTTCTACTCCCACAGTTCTTTCTCTGGGTGTGGATAATGAGTGTTTTTTCTCATAAGTCCCTCAGAATTGTCCTAGAAGAGAAGCCCATTACATTCAATTGTACCACAGTATATCAGTTTCTGTGTACAATATTCTCCTGGTTCTGCTCCTTTTGCTCTGCATCACTTCCTGGAGGTCATTCCAGTTCACATGGAATCCCTCCAGTTCATTATTCCTTTGAGCACAATAGTATTCCATCACCAACAGATACCACAACTTGTTCAATCATTTCCCAATTGGAGGGCATCAACTCATTTTTCAATTTTTTGCCACCATAAAGAACAAGATTATAAATATTTTTGTACAAATATTTTTTACTTATGATCTCTTTGGGATATAAACCCATCAGTGCTATGGCTGGATCAAAGGGCAGACAGTCCTTTAAAGCCCTTTGGACATAGTTCCAAATTGCCATTCAGAATGATTGGTGTTTCAGTAAAATATAATAACATTTGTTTATCTTGGATCCCAGGTTTGTCATGAGAATACCACTTTGCAAAATCTGGAATGACGTCTACTTAGAAATTATTATTAATGGAAGCTATAATTAATCTTTTTTTCTCCAATTAAAAATCAAATAAGAAGTCTAAATGATCTTGATCAACAACCCTCTACTGTGTTTCTTCTTTCTCTTTGGAATGAAAGACAAGGCGTGATTTCTCCTCTTACCCTGTTTCATTTGAGGGAAGATAAAGTTGATACTATTTTATAAGACAATGGATTGTACTTGTGAAAGCACTCTATTTAGAGTAAAATGCCTTAGACCCAAATCTAAGCTATACTATATGTTGCCTACATGACCTTGTTCTAGCAATTTTCTCTTTCATTTTTATTTTTCTACAATCTTTTCAATTTTGATTTAATAAAATTCTATAATGATTTTATGTTAATTCATAATTATTTATTAGTAAAGGTCAGAGAGAGGGAGAAAAATCACATGATCACCTGGCCTCACCTAACTAAAAACTGCTCAGTTGTATCCACTTAAGTGGCTGGCTGTGAGATAAGCCAGTGCTTGCGAAGAGAAGAGGCTGAGAGTGGCTCAAGTCCAGCAAGAAAGAAAGCAACTTCTTCTTTTCCTTTTTTTTTAAACAATCTGTTCTTGGCACTCCTGCTGAGACCCTCTGATTGGATGAGCTAAGCTTCAGTCCCAGTCTGAGACTTGACTTCCAGACATGCAACTGTTACAAGGGAACATCTAACCCTTTCCATAACTCAGGACACCACATAGGCAGTCACACTTTTTTAAACCCTTACCTTCCTTATACTGTGTATTGGTCTCAAGGCAGAAGAGTGGTAAAGGCCAGGTAATAGGAGTTAAGTGACTTACCCAGAGTCACACAGCTGGGAAGTGTCTGAGGTCACATTTGAAAGCAGGACCTCCCATCTCTAGGCCTGACTCTCAATCCACTGAGCGGCCCAGCTGCCCCCAAGCAATCATACTTCTGATTTCACCTATAGTGAATGTGTGTGGTCACTCAAAGGGAAGGACAGGAATCAACCAATAATGGGTTTTCAAACAGAATTAGTGGGCAGAATTTATATTAAATTCACACAATCTGGTACTAGAGATAAACTGGATATATTGTATCATAGGATAAATATCATTATATAATTCATCTATGGAAAATAATGTCATGTTGTCTGAATAATTGTTTTAATTGGTATGAGAAAATTCAGCATCAACAAGTTTAATTGATTTTCCTTTATATAGAAAGGTATAATAGCTAATTTCATAATGTTTTGGTTTTTGAAAGTAATTCATATTATATATATAATATATGTTACATAGTATTACTTCTGATGCTAATAACAGCTGTACAAGATACTATTATTATCCCTACTTTATCAATGAAACTGAGGCTATGAGCTTCAGGAAATTTGCTTTTGGAAGCACATCATTATGTGATTCATATTTATAACATATGTTTGACTTTATCTTTGGAATGAAAAATTGTGATTTATTTTGCCTCCCTCTGCATCTTTGGAGACAAGATTGATATTGATGTTGTTTTATAAGATGGTAGAACATAAGTACAAATGGACAGGATTTTGAATGAGATGCCTTGGACCCAGCTTGATGGCATAGCAAAAAAAGACTGCTGAAATTGGAAATAGAAAGATTTAGGGTCAAATCCTTCTTTAGATACTTAATAGTTGTATCACTGAGTGCATCATTTTTCACAGCCTCAATTTCCTTCTCTGAAAAAGGAGTTTAATATCACCTGACAGAGTCTTTTGGAGGATCAAATGAAATGACATATACAAAATAATTTGACAAGTTTTAAAGACTAAATGAATATTTACTATTATTATTGGTTTCACTTCTGCTGTTGGTCTCTTAAAACTAATCTTTTTTCTAAAATCCCTTACATTCTTTCTCAGAATCAATATTAAATATCCTTTCTAAGGCAGAAGAGAAGTGAGGGATGAGCACTTGAAGTTAAGTGAGTTACCCAGGTTGACACCACTAGCTAGTATCTGAAGCCAAATTAGAACCCAGGTCTTCCCATCTTCAGGTCTGGATCCTTATCCACTGGGAAACCCTGTTGTGCTTTAAATTAATCCTTCCTTGATACTTAAGCTTCATTTTATTATATTATTACATGCATCAATTAAACTATAGTAAATTTGTCTCTAATGTAACTATTCCAAAGGTATTCATTGGGCAATTTTTTTTAAAATGGTGATTACAATGGCAAAAAAAGACTGAGTTATGTTTGGATGTCTTGTGGAGACCTAGATTTGACTTATAAACTAGTTGTCTTCAATCAGAAACATTTTTATTTTCAAAAACTGGGAGAGAATAATATATTCAAAACATAATCAATCAAATTAGATTTTAATTCCTATGTGACAATACCAAGCCTCGTTTTCTTCATCTGAAAACTGCCTGTTTATATCATTTGATAATGACTTGTATTTTTAGAAATTGTCTCAAATCTCTATATTTGAGAAATAAGGCCTTTATGATACTTATTTGCTACATTTCCCCAAGGTTTCTCTTTTTCTTTTCATCTTCATTGTATATTGTTCTGATTGTACAAAACCTTTTTAATTGATTGTAGTGAAAATTATCCACTTAATATATTGTAACTTTCTTGTTTGACCATAAAACTTTTCCTTATCTGTAAATTTGACAGATAAACTCTTCTATGCTCCCCTCATTTGTTCCTGGTAGCACCCTTTATGTATAAATCATGTATCCATTTTGACTTTATCTTCTTAATGATATGATATGTTGACCTATTTATAGTCTCTGAAAATTTTTTTTCAAGTTTTCATAGGATTTTTTGGTCATATAGTAATTTCTTATCCCCATAGTTAGGGCCTTTGTTTTTAACAATTACTAAATTTCTATAATCATTTGTCAAAATGTTGTAGTGTAGTTAATCTATTCCACTGATGCACTATTCTATTCTTAGTACTAGATTGTTTTGATGATTACGACTTTGTGATTCAGTTTGATGACTTATGCTTCTAGGATAGCTTCTTTCATATTTTTTTTTGTTGATTTCATTGATATTTTTGATCTTTTGTTCTCACAGATGAATTTTGGTAATATTTTTTCTAGATCATTAAATTATATTCCAGTCAATTCAATTGGTAAATCACTAAATAAATAAACTGACTTAGGTAAGATTGTCACTTAATTACATGAGCTTAGCCAACCCATTATCAATTAATATTTTCCCAATTGCATAGATTTGACTTGTATAAAAGTAATTATAATTTTCTTTATATGATTCCTGTATTTTTCTTAGAAAATAGATACCTGGTTATTTTATATTCTCTCCATTTCTTTTGCTAAAGGAATTTCAAAGAAGAAAATTAAATCTTTACATGAGAGAAGGACAAAGAAATAACAATTAGAAATTTCCAAAAGTGGAATAGAATTGGAGAATTATTGAGATACTATTTTCTTGGATTTATTCAAGTTATTTTTTTTCAATAAGAAATATACATATAAAGAATTTAAAAAAGATAGTCACTGAGACCCCTTCCAAGTTTCAAAATACTATGATTCATAGATGTGTTTATGTGTGTGTGTAAATATATAGATAGATAGAAAAAATATTACTCTCTACTAGATTGAACAAAATAAATTTAATTACAGTAAGAAGTAAACAGCAGAATGATTGGTATAATAGAATAAGATAGGATATGATAGGATGATATTGGATAGCATAGGGTAGGGTAGCGAAGTTTTTTGGAGTAATGAGAATGGGTTTAGAAGTATTAGAAAGAGATAACAAGCTTAGGAGTTATCCAAATAGCATTTCAAAACTCTGGATTTTGCAGTTGATTAAGATATAAATGACTTAAATCATGATATACCATCATAATGAATATTTTTTTCTATTTCACAAAAATAATTGGTATAACAGATTTAGAGAAATGTAAAAAGGCACTATGTAGATTAAATTGAACTCTCCCCTTATTGTGAAAATGGAATTAATTAACTCTCCCCTGAATATGAAGATTAACTGTCATCCCTGACTATTTTTAGGTTTAATCACCAAAAGTGTAACCAGCCTACTTAAAAGTTGAGTAAGGAGATCTGCCCATTTTTAGATCTAATCACCAAAAGTATAATCATCCTACTTAATTATTATTAAGTGTGAGGTCTGTGACCTATTTGTGCAATAGTGCATGCCAAATTAGAATCTACTGCCTGCTTCCTGGGCAGTCCTAAGCAAGGCTTTAGACTATGATTTGTCCATATAAAAATAAAAGGAAGGCACAGGAAGTGGTGCAAAACAGCCTTTAAAAGGGAGTTACAACTTCCTGAGTGCAGTTCTACTGGCAGTACTAGTGGAGAATCTGATGACTGGACCCAAGACCCTGTTCCTGGTGAGGCTGTTCTAAAATCTCTTCCTTTCTCCTAACACATGTTGAGTGAAAAGCGGACTGTTAACTGCTGGATTTTCTGAAATTAAAAAAAAAAAAACTAGTCTCAGGAGGGACTTACCTCTTGAGAGAGACTTCCCCAAGTCCTCAGCTTTAACAAGACCTAAGGACTAACTCTCCCTGCCCAGGTTGATCTAGGGGCCAGGAATAAATTACTTAGTGCTTAAGCTAGATATCTTACCCTAACCTCTCTCTGATTTTCTTACTTTACTTTGTCTATATTTTGTAAATAAATTGTAAATAAATCTCTTTAGAATTAACATAAATTACTGGCAACCCCATTTTAAAATATATTTAATTGAACCTTTTATAATATAAACCCCTATTTTCTAGCCTTACAGTACATATGAAATGGTACAAAGTGAAATCAGAAGAACTAGGAAAAAATATGCAATGGCTTAAAAGAGTTGGGTTTGACTGAAATAAGTGAACAACAAATAGAAATGATATAATCAATAGGAGTCAGGATATTAGTGTCTTTGACTAGGTAGAAATGTATTGATATAAAAAAGGAACATTTTAAAGGAGAATAAATATAATATCTTATATTTTAATAAAAGAAATCAAAAGCCAACAAACTTGAAGACAGAAAGATAATAATTATTGTTCTGAAGTACTGTAATATTTTTACCCATTTTAGAAAGGACATCAATAGACCTGGTATAATAATATCCAGGGAAGGGCAAAGATGATCATGAAGGGGCATAAATCTATGACTTATAAAATTCTAATACAGGGACTTTCATTGTTCAACTTAGAAGAGATATTATTATGAGGGGAATAGAGAATGAAAATAGCATTCCTTTTTTGAAAAATTGATATTTGCAAGAGAAATTTAGCTTGTTCTGCTTTATACAAAAGAAAAGAATTTCATTCTCAATGTAAGAACATAGATCCTCCTAAAATTAGATCTATTTAAAAGTGGAAAATAATTATTCACATTTTTTCTCAGTAGAGGTCTTCAAACAGATGTAACATGAATATTTTCAGGAGCTGAGTCATAATGATGATCTTGTTTCCTTGAATTTGTCTGTTGTGGTTGCAGTTATTGAATTATGTGATCTCAATTCCATTCCAGAAAATATGCTCTGGAAGGCAAAAAAAAACTGTTTATTTTTAGTTAAAAGATTAGGACACCATTTAAACAAAGTTCTCTTTTCTTTTGGATCATTATTTGTATTACTTGTCAATTTAGGTAATCTGAGGACTCTCATCATCTTTTGACAGAGCACAACAAATTGTTTCATATAGCTATCTGATAACTTCCCCCTCTACACATAATGAAAGTTCTACCTATCAAATCATTCAAAATTTTTACTGGTCATTCCAGTGCTTTATTGTATTATATCTTTCTACTCTTCAATTACCAACAAATAAGAAATTTCGCTTTGCCATTCCAGCATTTCCCTTTTTTGGTTTTCCCCTTCAGGCACTCTTCTTATCCCTTCCAGCAATAAATCATTCTTCCTGATGTGAATAGTGGATCTGTACCACATTTCTCTCCCATTTGTATTTCCAAATTTCTAGCACATGACCATAACAAATAATCTTCCTTCTCATCCTGGAAATTACCCTAGAGTTTGAGTCCTCTTATTGTAGAACATTCTGCTCTCATGCCCATTCTTCAATAGTTGAGTTACTTCAAGGGGCTTCTATTTTTCAGAAAGGCCCATATTGGCCATATTTTGCTCCTGGCTATATTTCTAACCCTCTTGAACATCATACTCTCCCATAATCATCTCCACCCCTTTATTCTTGATTTTTCCACTCTCTGATGACCAGCTCCATTTTGTTATTGCTCACCCATTAGAAGGTAATTTCCCTTGAGTGCAAGTATTGTATTTATATCTGTAATTGAATCCCCAAAGGATTTGTACAGTGATTATGTAGTAAATACTTAATAAATGATTTGGGGGTCATTTTTGCCTACTTTTAGTCCTTTGTCTTCCTCCTTTAGCAGACAGACCAATATGTCCATGGACATACATTGTGGTTACATATAATTGGAAGAAACAAAACTATAGAAAAGCTAAATTCTATGTTATTTCAATACTTGCTCAAAACATGTCAAATGTTTTATTTTGTTTTTATAACACCTTTGCTAACTTTAGACTTAAATAAATTTAGTCCCACCCAAGTCTTTTCACTTTGAGAATGTTCCACAAAACTTTTCTTCTAATTTCCTGGATTCTAGACTTTTGAGTTCCATTTGTTGTTGAAGGTTTGACTCATGTAAGAGATAGAGGGTAATAAAACATGGCATATAAAATACAAAGATAATAGACATAAAGATTATTTGTAATGAAATCCCATGCATTAATAACATCTATACACATCATTTTTCTTATTCTGATCTTCAATTTCTTTTCTTTACTTCCTTAGACTGGCTACTCTCACCATTTGGGAAGTAAGGTTTATTCTTTAAGCACATAGAAGTAGATAGGCACAACATACAGGATGCAAGGATAGAAGGAAAAGTCACTAGATGAAATCCAGTAATCTAATAATATTCATAAAATACATTTCATCTCCATAATCTCCCATGGAATTCCAAGGTTAATTTTACAGAACTATTAAAGTTATCATATAAATTGATGGACTATTTCATATTCCTAGATAATATTTCCAAATGTGTTTCCTACTACATGATATTTATTTCTCTTGGCAATGGGCATTGTGTTATAATAATAGAGTAAAAATAATTGCACAGAAAATTACATTCACATTTTTTCTTATGCTATTGTATAATGAAGGCAAGTGAGAAATACGGTAACAGAAAGAACTCTCAAAGGTGAAGATATTGACCTTTGCAATAGTTTGGAAAACTAAGAATACCCTGGATGTGTTGAAGAATTGTCTATTTTACACTTGATATTTTATACATACAATAAAATTGTATGAGAATACACATATTTTTAAATTCTATTTCATTGAAAATTTATTTTCTCAGTCAGGATAAAGATTATTTTTGCTTTTAAAATGAAGTCATTCTTTAAAATTCTTCAAATAGTCTTATCTAAAGACTAATAGATGTAGTTATTAGGAAAAAAAAAGAATAGGAAACTCTGGGGATACATTTCTTTTCAACCTTATGGGATATATTAATATAAGTGCTTCAGTTTCTTCCACATTCATGTGAAACATTTGAAAAAGTTGAATCATTATTAAAAATGATATAAATAATTTGCTATTTTATCTACAAAGATACCAGTGGGAAAATATAATTGCACATGAGGGCACCAGAGAGGCTCCAAATTATTTTTAAGGAGAAAAAACTTAGAGAATTTTCTTGGGGATTTATTACTCAAATCAAAAATGGAAAAGAATCCTAATCTATTTTTGGAAGTAAATTTATTAGTAACATTTCTTTGCTAGCTCAAGGATTACTTAACCCATTGATCCCTATAGACCTTTCTGTTCAAAGTTCACTTTCAATCCAAATTAATGAGCAAAGTCAGAATACTTATTAATAAGTCCTCTTGGGCATCTGTTTCAAAAGGCAAGTGTACATTACAGATCTGCTACTACAGACACAGAGAAAGAGTCTACATTGTACTACAGACAATTTACATTGAATATTTGAAATGGGGAAGATGACAATATGAAGAATCTAGTCTTAATGGTGATATAAGAAGTCAAAATAGAATTAAACAAGGCCAGAATATTAAAATTATGTTATTTTTTCTTTTTCCTAATATTTCCAATTGATAATTATAAATAGAATATAGCAAATTGGTTCAAGTTTCCTTTCATCTGTCTACAGTAGGAAGGGAACAAGCAATACCTGCAATGAGCTCTTTACTAAGCACTTCATAAATATTTGATTTTATCCTCACAGCTACTCAACATTCCTATTCATGTTGCAATTAAAGAAACTGAGGTGGGTAAAGTTTAAGTGAATTGCCTGATCTCATCTCACAGGACTATTAAATGCCTGAGTTCAAATTTGAAGTCAGGACTTGGTGACTCCATGCTCAATACTATCTTTACTGTATAACTCTAAATATAATAGAGACAGTAGAGTTAAATCCAGATGAAATAATTCACAGAAAATATTAATTATATTGAATCAGTACTTCAAAATACCTTGAACTGCATTTTCAAAATTTAATACTACATTTTTGGTTACAAAGCTAATTTAGGACACATCTGCTACTAGGTAGTGAATGACACAGATGCTTAAACACAAATTTGACTTAGTATGCTTTCCACTTTTAGGAATATAAGTTAGAGATGGAATGATTTCAGGGATTAGCTCAAAGAAGGGAATTTTGATACAAGCTCTGGGAGAGGATTCTGGGAAGGAGAGAGGAATTGTGGGAGTTTTAACTGACAATAATCTACTTACTTCCTTCTTGAATTTCCACCAAGCTGGAAGGAGGCTTGACTCTCTGCCTGGATTTCCACCAAGCTGGAAGGAGGTTTTGCTCAGAGAGATTGTCCCTAGATAGTCAAATTTTCATGGAGAAATTATTAACTTCTTGGTATAGAATCTCTGGAGAGCACCCTTTTCCCAGAGTACAGAAATCATCTGCCAGTGGTCCTTCTGCCAGAAATCCTCTTGGACTAAGGTAATCCAAAGATTTTTATCTGGGATTTTGGGTTACTTAATGTAGCCAAACCAAGGCTTTTCCCTTTCTTTGTTTTGTTACTCACTAGTGGGCAGATGAGGTTAAAGTCAGATAGTGTGTGGGTTTTTTTAGATAGAGCAGGAAACTGTAGGCAGGGCCCAGAGAAGAAAAAGAAGGCTCTCCTTTCACAGGAAACTTAGAAGTTGGGTGGAGTTTAGTTTGTAAGAGTGTTAGGTCTTACCTACCAGTTTCCTTTACTCCCTTTATAAAGTAAACTTTGTTTTATCTAAACCAAAGGGTTTGTGCTTTACTGGCCCTGGGGAGTTCCTATGTGGGTTGTATCATATCACATTCCTCTAGGACAGTTCTCTATTACACTCTGCTTTAATAACTACCTGAGATTCCTGAACAACCCTCAGAACAACCCAATCAAATACTGCAAAGTACAACATCCATGTATGGAGCATCTTTTTGAAACAAAGAATGTGTAATATAGAGAATGGAAATTATAAAAACCTTAAGATCACCTTAGGACAATAACTAGCTATTCTTCACCAGGCCTCAGTTACTCCATCTATAAATTGGAGATTACTCTCTCATCTACTTCTCCAAATAGCATTGAGTATCTAATGGAATAACACGTAAAAAAGTAAAGCATTGCATAAATATGTCAGTATTATTATTATATTCTGTCTTATCAACTGATTTGAGACTCAGGAATTAGCGATAGATAATTCCACACATCCAGATATGGTTAAGCTATTTCAGTTATGTCTGACTCTTTGTGAGCCATTTGAATTTTTCTTGGCTAAGGTATTTGAGTGTTTTGCCATTTCTTTCTCCAGGTCATTTCATGGATAAAGAAATTGAGGCAGAGTTGTGACTTGCCTCGTGTCACATAACTAGTATGTATCTGAGGCCAGATTTGAATTCCAGAAGATGAGTCTTCCTGACTTGAGGGCTAGTACTCTGTTCACTAACAGCTACTGCCTCAGATAGATGTCCTTGTATACCTATAATCCAGAGCTCTTATTTCAAGGCAACAAACATTTATTGGGCACTAATAATGCTCCAAGCACTGTGTTAATCATGGATGATGAAAAGATACATTAATAGAGTCCCTGTCCTAAGGAGGACTACATTCTAATGAGAATTAAAAAAATAACAACGCATGTAAAATGAATGCTAGTGCTGTCTTGATGAGATTTAATTTAGATTTTAGAAGAGAAGTAATTTTGATTACTTCTAAAGCAACCATGTGGCACAATAGATAGGGTATTTAACTTGGACACAAGAAGATTAATTTTGCTTAGTTTAAATCTGACCTCAGACAGTTACTAGGTATATTACTCTGGACAAATTACACAAACCTTTTTTGACTCAGTTTCTTCATCTGCTAAATGGTGAAGAAAATAGCAAATTACTACATTATCATTATAATGATCCTAAATGGGGTCATGAATAATCACACACAACTGAAAAATGACTCAATACCACCACCACCAATGAATAATAAAAAAGGATAAGAATAGCATTTATATAGTGATTGCCATGTATTGGCATTGTATTAAGTCTAAGTAATTCACAATATTGATTCCCACAATAAACTTGGGCAGTAAGTGCTATGATTATCCCCATAATAGACAGATGAATAAACTTTAAAGTGATTTGCTCAACTCCTTTTTTTAACTGAAAAAAGCTTTTTCAACAGCTGTTTTCAGATTTGAGCCCAGGAATTCTTGTCTCCATGCCTACTATTGTAACCACTATACCACCTAAATAATTTGGAATTAATTTCAGAAAGAAGGACCTAATGTGAGGGAAATTGGGGATTTGGGTTAAGATATTAAGGAATCTAAGAAGGAAGAGATGGGGATATAAGGTATTCCTAGTCAAATGGATACCCAACAATGAGATACAGTGTCTGAAGAATATTTCCTTCCCAACACCATTAAAATAATGCCTCATATTGAACTCTGGAGTGACAAAAAGTCATGGTGAAAAATTCTTCCAGCCCAAGACAACTTAAAGAGTTTGGAAAGTAAAGGCTGTAGCACACAGTATTAGAAGTTGATCTGGACCCCATGTGGAAGACACACCAGGTGGTAGGGCTATGTGGCAGTCATAAACCAGCAGTAATTATGGGAAATCACAAGTTAGAGAGATGGTAAGGGAACCTGGAAACTGGTCAGAAATAGAGAGAACCCCTATGTCATGACTGAATGTAGGACCAGATGCTGTTTAGAAACTCTATTGCCTAGACCCACTTCTAAATCATAGCTGAAGTGCAGCTAGGAGCTCTTCTGGTCAAGAGAAGGCAATAATGAAAGACAGTTGCTTGGAAACTCCAATATCTTCATCAACTTCTGTTTTATAGTTGTAATAATTAAAAATATTATTTTCTATTCATATATATTACAAAGTTTATGGGAAAGGTAGACAATGTTCCTATAAATAACCTGACCACGTGGTGCCTAGCCTCCAGTATCTTCCTCATTCCCCCTCACCTGCCTTCATTGTCTCTTCTTCTTGTGGTTCTCCCCATTCCTCTGAGGTTCTCCCCGGTTCTGCCCCAAAACTTAACTTTTATTGAAGTCCAGAATGTACAGAGAGCCAACCCTTGCCTAACTGTGGTATATCAGGAATGTTTGATAGACAGGTAAAATTACTCCGAATGGGGAGTGGATAAACTTCCTTGTCACATAGTTCAAGGGCAGAGAGAAACACTTTTGGTCAAGAGGAAGTGGTAGCCTTATGGGGCAGTATTGCTTCTAGTCCCAAAGGGTCAGGGACCCTGAGAAACAGTATTGATTTTAATCCCAAGAGATCAGGAAGGACCCTTTTTGGACAGAACAATGGCCACAGCCAGATTTATGTTTAATTCTCGCAACTGAAATCAGAGCAGTATTAAATTCTGACAATATTTGCACTTTGGGAATGAGTACATAACTGTGTGGTCAACAACCATTAATACCACTTTTCAAGCTGTTGATAGATAGACTTTACATTTTTTCTTCTACAAAGTTGTGTCATATTTAAATTTTTACATTCATCATGGCTTTAAGTAGAAGTAGGGGGAGAGAACTAGAAAATGTTAATGTAAATTAAGATACAAAAATAAACCAGTTTTTTTTTAATTTAATAGGCTTGGCTAATGATACATTTTTCAGACTTGGTATTCATAATGTGAGATGTAACATTATTTTATTTTTAGTAACACATTTGGATATAGATTGACAGGAATAACTGGATATCTTAATAAATTTAAGTTTGAAGATTTTTCTAAATCATTGATTATAGCACTTTGCAAGCATCCAAAACTTTTAAATCCAAAAAGTAGCTCTAAAAATTGTAGAGTGAAAAAATCTGATGCTTGAGATAATGCCTCTTATCCTCACTCTAGAATAAATACCACCATTTATATAGAATTCAAAATTTTAAAAATAGGGTAGAAAAATGAACAACTACAACAAAAAAGCACATGACTATAAGAACTGTTTAGATAATAGAGAAGATGACACAGACTCAGAAGAAGAAAAATATGCAAAAATATCTACAAACAAAACCTTAGAGAGGAGGAATGTGAATTGAATATAACCACCAAAGGAATTCCTTGAAGAGCTAAAAGCAATTTTTAGAATCAAATAAGTGTGGTTGAGGAATAATTGAGTAAAATTAAATGAGTGTTTAAGTGAAGACTTTTGTTTAAAATATTGCTTAATTGGTAAAATATATACAAAAATAAAAAATGAGAAACTAAGGGAAATAGAGGGAAAGTTAGAAGAAAACTTTCTTTAATAAAAGTTTCATTTACCAAATATACAGATAAATAAGTTAAATTTATTTTAAAAATAGGACATTCCCATAAAAGGTTAAAAGATATGAATAGTTTTAGAATATATATAATCTATCAATAGTTATGATTAGAAATGCTCTAATTCATTATTGATAAGAGAAGTGAAAATTAAAAATAAAAAGCTCTGAGATGCCACCTTACAGATCAGATTGGCTAGCATGACAAGAAAGGAAAGAGATGATGAAAGTTTAGAGGGAATTTCATCCCCTAACCCTCCTAGATTGCTGACCCAGTTAATTGCACTCTTGACATGCCAGCACTGAGTCCATGAACATAAATAAAAGGGCATGGGTGGATCCCACAGGGGTCATTTTTGGGGCACTCACTACTTGCTTGTGGAGGCAGGTGAGGGATGGAGATTCCTGCAGGATGGGCTACATGTGGTCCAAAGTAGAGTAAGGAAGAGACTTTAAATCTATGCTAATCTACCTTTTCTGTCTCAAGTGATTATTAATAAATTTTATGGAAAATAAGAACTTGTAGATATTAAATTAAATATAACAAAATTGATGTGGGAAAATAGAGATGCTAATGA
This sequence comes from Monodelphis domestica, assembly GCF_027887165.1. NCBI lineage: Eukaryota > Metazoa > Chordata > Mammalia > Didelphimorphia > Didelphidae > Monodelphis > Monodelphis domestica. The sequence continues at coordinate 23,685,055 of NC_077232.1, read as the reverse complement.
ACTGTTGGTGGAGAAGCCAAGTAGTTCCAATATCCTGAAAAAAATGTTGAACCATGCCAAAAGGGCTATATGTGTTCATAACCTCGTACCCAGAAATACCACTCTAAGTATGCATTGCAAAGAAATCATTGAAAAGGGGAAGTATCTATATATAAGATATATAACAGCTTTTTTAATAGTGGCAAACAACTGGACATTAAGGAGATGCCCATCATTTAAGGAAACTAAACAAACTGTGGTATATTCTTACGATAGAATATTATTGGTGTGCTATAAAATCATTGAGCAGGCTAGTTTTAGTAAAGCCTGTAAAGACTTTTGTGAACTGATGCATAGTTAAGAAAACAGAACAAGGATAGAATTAGACATATTAACAGAAATATTATAAGTATATTAACTGGAAGATTTAGTTACTGTGATACAATGATCCAAGACAATTCTGAAGGACATAACATGAAAAATTTTACATTTTCTGGAGAGAATTAAGAAACCCATTACAGAATTGAAGATGCATCATAATATGTTTTTCATCTCTTTTTGGTTTACTGTATTGGAACAAGACTAATATATTATAACATGTTTTGTGGGGTGCCACATGTATAATCCATATATAACCTGCCTTCTCAATAACTAGCGGAGAGGCCAGCATTAAGGCAATAGTTTGGATCTCAATTCTTAAAAATAATTTTAAAATCATTACATTTAATCAGGAAATATTAATGAATACACATAAATAGATACACAAGAAAGAATCCATCAATCACAATCTGAATTAGATCCCCAAAAGGAAATTCCTAGGAATATAACAGCCAGATTCCACAGATCCTATGTCAAAGAGAAAAATAATTAAAGGGCCTGGAAAAAGGCCACTTAGATATGGTGGAGACAAATTACAGGAACACACATGACTTAGCATCTGCTACTTTAAATGAGCAGACTGTTTCAATGGTATCTGAAACACAAGATACTTAGGATTAAAACTACTCAGAAAAACTGAACATAATCCAGAGGTGCAGAGAAAGAAGGTAAAGGATGGAAGAGGAAAAGGAAAAAAGAGGAAGAATGAAGAAAACTCACCTAAATGAATAACTCAAGGAAGAGCTTTTATGATTGATGGAAAAAATTGGAAGGAAAGCAGAAAAACCTTAAACATCACTCTCTAAGGTAAATGGATTCAAATAGGGAAACAAACTTTTTTGGGTATAGAAATAAAACTAACCAAACAGGGAAGTAGGAAAGGGGATAAAAGAAAAAGTAGGATAGATAAGAGGAATTGCAAAAAGGGCAGATAAAAGAAATTAATGGGTAAAAATAAAACAGACTTTAGAGGAGAGAGAGGAGGACAAACAATATATTATGATTGAGGGAAATGTATGCTTCACAATAATAATTATGAATGTGAACGTAATAAATTCACCCTTAAAACATATGTAGATAGCAATATGGATTAGAAAACAGAATTCCCCAAAAAGTTTATTAATAAGAAGTATACCTGAAACTAAATGAAAAAGAGAGTTTGAAAAGGGAGAGAATTGGCCTGAAACACAAACTATTATGATTCATCTGTAAAAAAAAAAAGGCAAAATTAGACATCTTAATTTGAAACAGAGCAAAAATAAATAAATAACAACAAAAAAGAACTAATTAAAATAGACAAGCAGGGAAATCACTTCTTGCTAAAAGAACCATAAGATATGAAGTAATATAAACACTTAGCAAATATGTTTCAAACAGTATAGCATGGAAATTTTTAAAGAAAAAGTTCAATAGAAAAGAAGAAAAAGTTAAAATAGAATAGAGGAAGAAATAGAAAGTAAAATTGTATTATTAGAGAATTTCAATTTTCTCCTATCAGTGGTAAATATATTTAATCATAAAATAAGTCATAACTAATTAAATGAGAGAAATAGAATCTTATAAAAGTTGAATATCATCCTTCTAGTGAAAATTGAACAAGAATGGAAAAAAGTTTGTATTTTTAGTGCTACAATGCACTTTCACAAAAATTGATTACCATGACATCAGAAATCATCACAACCAAATGCAGAAAAGCAAAAATATTAAATGAGCCTGTATGTGACCATGATGTAATAATAATTACATTAAATAAAAATTCTTGAGAACATTAACAAAACTTAATTGGAAACTAAACAATTTAATTCTAAGGAATAAGTGGTCTCAAGCAACCAATCATCTACATGGCTTTAATTGATAGTACAGCAGACCAGGAGAAAAGAGGATGTGAATAAAAATTTGGTCTCAGACACTTACTAGAAGTGTGATATTCGAAAAGTTGCTAAACCATGTTTTCCTCAGTATCCTCATCTATTAATTGATCTGGAGAAGGAAATAACAAACAACTCTAATATCTTTCCTAGGAAATCCACAAATGTGGTCTCAAAAACTTGATACAATGGAACAACAAATAATAACAATAATCTAATAATAAAGAAATGAGTGTAAAGAGTAAATAATAGAAAGGGTAAGTGATTCCATGAAAGAATATGGCAATAATGAAAAACATTGAAGGGGAAATAAGATTCTTGAATCCCAAATTAAAATAATATATAAATTAATATTCTTAAAATATTCATAGTTGAGAAATATTTAATTAAATAAAATCTTAAAAATAATGAAAATAAACACATAACCATGTTGAATGTAGAGAAGTATGGAAAGATCTATATGAACTGATGTAGAATGAAGTAAGCAAACCTATGGAAATAATACATAAAATGACTATAATAACATCAATGAAATTAATGGCCATGCATAATTAATTAAAAAGATAGTGGTGTGCATTATAAAGAAGAAACTTATTGTGAAGCTTAATTGATTAGGAAACAATATGTACAAAACACATTCCACATAAAGTCAAATATAAAATAAATAATTGCTAATGGAGAGGCAAAACCAATAAAATAAAAATGATAAATTTTCAAATTATATTGACCAGTTTTTTGTCTATTTTATGTTTTTTTTTCAAATTACCAGTTTCTAATCTTATTTACAAATTCAATAGTTCTTTCACTTTCAATTTTATCAATATCTCCTTTAAGTTTTAGTTTCTCTAATTTAGTTTTCTTCTGGGGATTTTTAAATTGTTTCCTTTCAAGTGTTTTTTTTTTGTTTCCAGGCCCAATTCTTTGACCTCTGCCATCCCTGATTTGTTAATATATAAACTCAATGACATAAATTTCCCCCTAAGTACTGCTTTGGCTGCATCCAATAGATTTGAAAGGATGTCTCATCATTGTCATTTTTGTCAATGAAATTATTAATCATTTCCATGATTTTTTCTTTAACTGGTTTTGGAGAATCATTATTTAGTTTCCAATTAATTTTTTATTTGCCTCTCCATGTACCCTTACTAATTATTATTTAATCACATTGTGATCTGAAAAGGTTGCATTTATTATTTATGTTTTTTTCACTTGTTTGCCATTATTTCATGCCCTAGTACATGATCAATCTTTGTGAATGTACCATGTGCTGCTGAAAAGAATGTGTATTCCTTTTTGTCCCTATTTATTTTTCTCCACACATATATTAACTCTAATTTTCTAAGATTTCATTTGCCTCTTTCATATTTATTTTTTTTTGTTTGATTTATCTAGATTTGATAGAGGACTCCTACTATTATAGTTTTATTATCTATTTCCTCCTTCAGCTCCACTAGTTTCTTCTTCAGAAATTTGGATGCTATATAATTTGGTGCATACATGTTGAGTACTGATATTTCCTTATTGTCTATACTACTTTTTATCAGGATGTAATTACCTTCCCTATCTCTTTTGATCAGGTCTATTTTTGTCAGATATCATGATTGCAACTCCTGCCTTCTTTTTCTCAGGTGAAACCCAAAGGGTCTTGTTCCAGTCTTTGATCTTTATTCTGTCAGTGTCTACTTGCCTCATGTGTGTTTTTTGTAGACAACATTTGGTAGGATTTTGGTTTCTAATCCACTTGACTATTTGCTTTTGTTTTATGAATGAGTTCATTCCATTCATATTCAGAGTTATGATAACCACCTCTGTATTCCTCAACATTTTGATAACCTTTCCTAGTTCTGCCCTTTCTTCTTTCACTATACCTAAAAATGATAACTTTATCTAAATTAATTTACCTATTCAGTCATACAAATAAAACTATCCAAACATGTAATGGAACTAAAATAATAATAAAAATAAAATTCATATGTAAGATCGAAAGGCCAAGAAATTCAAGGGAATCAGTGAAAAAAATATGATCAAAGGTGGCTTAGTTGTACTGGATCTCAAAATATATTATAAAGCAGCAACCATCAAAATAAAATTTTAGTGGCTAAGAAATATATTGGTGGATCAAAGGATTAGCAACTCAATACACAGTGGCAAACCACTATAGTAATCTAATGTTTGACAAGCCCAAGGATGAAAGCTTTTGGAATAACTTACTTTTTGATTAAAAATAAATTCTGGAAAAATGGAAAAGGTTTGGCAGAAAGTAGGCATAGACCAATACCTCATGCCATAAATGAAGGCAAAGTCAAAATGATTGAATGATTTAGAAATAAAGGGTGATGCCATAAAAAATATCACGGTAGCACAAAACAATTTACCTTTTGCACCTATGCTTAAAGAAAGAACTTACGTCCAAAGAAACTATAAAGAATATCATATGTAAAAGAGATGAATTTGACTATATTAAATTTTAAAGAATTATCATGAATAAAATTTCTGTAAGAACAATTAGATGACCTATAAGAAACTGGAAAAATTTTATATCGAGTGTCTCAAATATATAGATAACTGAGTCAAATTCAAAAATAAATAAAGCATTTTCCATTTGACAAATGATCAAATGATATGAAGTGGCAATTTTCAGATGAAGAAATTAAAACTATCTTTAGTCATGAAAAAAATGCTCCAAATTACTATTGACTAGAAAAATGTAGATTAAAATAACTCTGAGGTACTACCTCACATCTACCAGATTGGCTAACATGACAAAAACAAAAATGAAAAATTTTGTAGCAATCATAGAAAAATTGCAACATTGGTGGAGCTGTGATTTAACATAATCATTTTAGTGAATAATCTGGATCAATGCCCAAAAGGCCATGAGATGTGTACATTCTTCAGCCTATCAATACTACTTTTAATTCTGTATCACAAAGAGTTTAAAAATAAAAGTAAAAATTTGTACCTTTAGTATAAAATTTTGTACAAAATTGTACAAAAATATTTATAGGAGGTTTTTTTGTTTGTTTGTTTTTGTGGTGCCAAAGAACTGGAAATTGAAGGGAAGTCTATCAATTGGGGAATGACTCAATAAGTTATGGTATATGATTGTAATGGAATATGATTGTGCTATAAGAAAGAAAGAACAAGATGATCACACACACAACCTTGAAAAATTAATATGAACTAATGTAAAGTGAAATGGACAGAGACAGGAGAATTCTGTACACAGTAACATAATTATTATACAATGATATGTTGTTAATGAATTGACTATTATCAACAAGGCAAAATCCAGGACAACTTCAAGGGATTCATAATGAAAAAGAATATCCACCACCATAGAAGAAACTGCAATAGAGCCACAATGCATATTGAGGCATTCACTTCTTCACTTCACCTCCTCCATTAATTTTTCCTCCACTAATTTTTCATATTGTGATGAATTTGCTAATATATATTTTATTATAACAGATGTTCAATCTATATCACCACATTGTTTTCTTGGGGAGGAGGAAGGGATGGACAGAAGAGACCATGGATTACAAAATAACAGAAAATGATTATTAAAAAGGATCAAAATATAATCTGGGGAAAATATTTTTTAAAAAAAGAATAAATGTGGTTTAAAAGAAAGAGATATACTAGGAGGCACTACCAAGCAATTCTTTTGCAAAGTTTGTAATCTAAGAAAAGTCATTGAAGAGAATTTGGTCCAAGCTTTTCCTGACATTATTTATATACCAATGAAACAACTAAACTTTCTGTAACTTATTCCTTACTCTTTCCATTTAATTGGTGCAATATTTCCTATTCATACATTTCTTTGATGGCATCCTTTTACCCCACTTATCTTGAATAATTTAATGTGTTACATATTGGTCATTTCTATCATTTACTTCCACTATCACTACTCTTATTTCTGAAAGCTTCTCAAGTAGGGTGCATTTTACGACTAAGCTATAAACTTGACCAAGAGCTATTATGTAGATGGAATCAACGTCGCTGAGAATCTAATGAAGGTACACACTCACACATGCACATCTAGTCATTTTAAACATTTCCATTTCCTTAATTTAGGCATGAGTCATTGGAGTATATGGAGATTCTAAATAGGTGAGACTTCATTATTTAATATGTTTACTTTAGCTTGGTGGCATCTAAAATATGATGTTAAAATGCAGGAAGTGGAGAAATATATGACTAAAAATATTTGAGCATACTCATTGAAGATCTTTAACAACTAGTTTATATTGTATGCTGGAGACAATTTAGTTCATTTTATTGGAGGAAGAGAAAGAAGAAATACTTAAAGATAACACCAAAATATTGAAGCAATGTTGCTGGAGGATGGTTATGCCTTTAACAGAAAAAGAAAAAAAATTGCTCAGAAGAACTGTTAAGGGGTAAAAGAAGGAATTCTATTTCAAATCCATTAATGTCCAACCTTGTCATGTGATGTGGAGAAAATATTCAACAGACACTTGGTCCATTACCAATTATGCAGGGTGAATATTTAAGTAATAATGCAATAATATTATAAATATTGGTACACAATTTTGTTTTTAAAAATATGTTCTTTCTTACAATCAATATTGTATTTTGGTTCTAAGGCAGTAAAACAGAAAGAGTGAGAGTGAGGCAGTGGCAGTTAAGTGACTTGCCCAGGGTTGCATAGCTAGAAAGTATCTGAAACCACATTTGAATACAAGACCTCCCATCTGTAGGCCTGGCTCTCAATTCACTGAACCACCTTTCTGCCTCCAGTAGTATAAACTTTCAATGTGATATATAAATGTGTATGGGTTTAAATGCTTGAGTATAGAATTCCTCTACTAATATGTTTTGAGAACATATTTACAACTCTTAATATCTACAAGACTTGCCTGGGTCTGAGAAATTAAATGATTTAAGATATCCACATATTAAATATATATCAGAATCAAGACTTGAACCTAGGTGTTCCTTTTTGGACCAGCTTTCTGTTCCCAATGGCATACTTTCCCCTCTTTTTCCTCCTCTTCCTCCTTCTCCTTCTCCTTTCTCTCTGATATTGTTGATGGAGATATAACTCTATTAGATTCTGATTTTATCATTCAATATATAAACTTTAGCTTTATTCCATCTACATATTATTTTTAAAATTTTGGAAGTAGAGAAATGTATATATGTACAAACACTCACTATATATTTGTATATACATATATATATATGTGTATATATATATATATATATATATACACATATATATATATATAAAGGCTGAAAATATTTTGAGTGAATTTTTAATGACATTTGAAAACCTGAATTTATAATATATCAATGGCAATAAATCCTGCAGTTTGTTGAATAGAGTACTTAAATGACTGGATCTTTCCTTAAGGGCAATCACGTAGACTTCTGTGTGGAGAATGGATTGAGGGAGTAGGTAAAGTATGAAAATTATTATAAGGTAATTGAAATATTATAAACAAGAATTTGGCTGAGGTTTCAGTTAAGGCGGAGGTTGTATGAGTTGAGTGTGGATCAGTTAGGATTAATGTTTTACAAATAAGAGTGGAAAGATCTCACCACTGGTTTTAAATCACAAAGATTAGAAATCATGTTGCTTTAACATCTGTTATATATCTCATTTAGAACTGAGAACAGGGCACTTCTATATGACTGTGAACCATAGTATCGTTGTTATGATGAAAAAAATTGATGCTGTTTGAGATAAAAGGGGATAAAGACATTTAATTCATAATAAAATTTCATATAACAAAAATTTCTTCTGAAATTTCTGGGTTGATAATTTTTAAAATATTAATATACTTTAAAAACTAGTATAAGATATTCAAATTTTCACTAAAACACAAAATAATGTTACTGATTTATGGGATAATTTTTAAATTATGTATAATATATTTTAATATATTCTAGCATTTCCTAATTTAAGAAAATATATACCTTATAAATGAAGTAGAAAATAATAAATCTCTACTCTTTAAATAATCAGTCAATAAAATGTATTAAGCATCACTATGCAAATATTAAGTATATATACTTGATACTATATTAAACAATGAATAAATATAGAAAGCATATTCTGCTATCTGGAGAGTCACATTCTAATGGAGGATATAAGTTCACAAATTTTCACAAACAATCCTTAAGTGAAAAAATTTTGTAAAAATCAAAAAGGGACAAAATAAATTGTTACTGGAAAAGGCATCTTATAGAAGGCAGGATTTTAGGTAGAACTAGATGAGATTCATACAATTGAGGAAGTTGAGGTAAAGAATGAAGGGATTCCAGGAGAGAAAATGCTTAAAGCTGTGAGGTGAGATTTTTTTTCTTATTCAGCAAAGGGAATAGTGTTATTGAAATAAAGAGTTCAGAGAAGGAAGTTAAAAAGTATAAAAAGACTGCAGTTTTGGGGAAAATGTTATGAAAAGCTTTAAATTCTAAACATAGGATATTTTAAAAATTATAATAGTATTCATAGGTACTTACTATGGGTCAGGCACTGTGCTAAACTCTAAGCTATAGTCTAAGTATGAAGTAATGATGGTCTGCTCCAGAGTAGTGACTGTGTTAGAGAAGAGGGCATTCATAAAGTTGTTACAAAAGTAAAACCATCAGAACTAAGCAATGATTCAGAAATTTAAAAGTGGGAAAGGGTGAGAAGTTATGGATGACATGTAGACTTCATGTTGGGTTAACTGGAATGAACGTGATGCTCTCAATCATAAACATAAAGGTTATTTGAAGAAATATGATGAGTATATTTTGTAGATGTTGAGATTAAGATATCAATAGAATATCTAGCTTTGCACATAAGATAAACTAAAAAAATTAGAGGAATAAAAGGAGATTTGAGAGTAATCTGTATAGATTGAATCCATTAGAACTGAGGACATCAGTAAAGAAATTTATATATAGAGAGAAGAGATACAAAGACAGATTCTTGTGGCAGATTGTTAGACAGTGTGGCTTGGATGAAGATCTAGCAAAGTATACTTGCTGAGAAGGAATGATTAAATATATGGAGGAGAACTAGGGAAAATCATTTTATGATGAGTGAATCAGTAAGTGAATCAATGGAAAGTGAGGACATCACTAAGTGAATTTATCTGTAGAGAGAAAAGAACAGATTCTTCCTGCAAATCTTTAGTTAAATAGTTTAGATTGGTGTCTGTAGCGAATAGGACACATTTGGTTTTATTCAACAACAAAGTTGTGCAACAAAAAAGTTGAACAAAGAAAGTTTTTTCAACAAAGTTGAACAACAAAGTTATAAATAAATTTATCTTGTCATATATAGAAGTGATTGAATCTGAATGTCAATGTATTTGAAATGTTGCAAAAAGTGCTGCAGTTAAGCAAAGAAACATGGATTAGAGTAGTGGCATTAATATCTTATTTGTATAAAATGAAATATGTCTTCTTTGCTTGAATATACACAAATATTATATACATATACACACCTATCTATCTATCTATCTATCTATATATTTGCATGGTATACCACAAGGATATGAGAATAAAACTATTGTGATTTGTGATTAAAAAAGAAAAAAAGTAGCAATATTTTCAATGGAATCTTCCGTACATAGACTTTATACCAAGAAACTTAAAGTTCATATTCTTATTAGCCTTCATTTTGTAAATATATAAATTATTAAGAATTTCATCAATATCTGTTACATAATTTTCATTTAATTTTTGTTCTTGTTTTATTATAAAATATTAATCAATTTAAAAATAAATAAAATTTAATGTTATTTATTAACTAATGTTGACTTAAATACAAGCTAGTGAGAAAATTTTAGCATTTATAATGAAAAGTATTTGTGAAGATTGTGTGCATTTGTTTGTATGTTTTAAAAGAAGATAGTACAACAATTCTATTTGATGGTTGGAAACTATGATTTTAAGACTATGAGTTTATAGACAAGTTCCCAGTTTGCAACAGGAATACATACTAGGAGATATATTCCTGAATCCCAGATCTACACAAAAATAAGGAGAAAACACTCTAAAATTACTTCCTAAATGTAATGTATGAAATTTCTTTTTAACTGCTCTAATATGGTAATGGAAGTTTTAAAGATGAGGAAAATTATGCTATAGCCATTAAAAAATTTTACTCATTTTATTAGTTGAACAAAATAGGACACCTTCACTAATTTTTAAGGATATAACATTTCTTATCCTCTTTAAATTATATGGACAGTTCATTAAATTGTAAGCTAATTACTTTGATATTTATTTTAGAACTATTTTAAAAACTTTGAACTTGATTGTGCTACAAAGAAATATAATCAGATATGTGATTTGAAATATATTTCCAAAAATGCAGTAGAGCGTTTATTGAGAAGATAATGAAAGTGTAAAATTAAGATTTTGGCTTAATATGGTAGGATAAGGTTGGTGACGGTCTGAATTCAAAGTGGTCTTTTTATGAGTTGAGAAAAGTGCACAAATGCAATATTTTTTAAAATTTATAAGATTTAGAATCTAATTTTATATATTATATATATATATTTAAATATGTATACATATATATGTGTGTGTGTGTGTGTGAAACAACTGAAAAATCTAAGGAGTACCTCCAAGTTGTGCAATTGTTTAAATAGAATAGAAAAATAATAGTGCCTTCACCCAAGGAAAATTAAAATTTTGTTAAAGGAAGAATTTTAGAGAAATAGAAACCTATCCTTCCTCTGAAACACAAGAAGAAATCCAGCAACTGACAGTTGAGCACATGCAATAGAATAGGATAAATACATATTTCTTTAATTCAACCTAATATGATAAAAAAGTCTAAAATACAATTTAAAATGAGTAAATGTTAACACACGCAAATAAATTCACTGAATATTGGGGCTAATAACATTACTTGAAAAAATCATATATATGTGTGTGTGTGTGTGTAATTGCATGGTGCACCATGAAGAAGTGAAATTATTAATTGTAGCTCATAAGACTTTAAATGTCAGGATCAAGTGTAAGAAATATTAACTGTGGTATCAGTTGGGAGTGAGTGAGAATCTTAATATTTACCTACTTCTAGTCCCAAATCACTTACATAGTAATTTTTTCAGAGCAGCGATTACATCCTTATTCCTCAAGCTGTATATCATAGGGTTAAACATAGGAGTCACAGTGGAGTAGAAAAGAGAGAGTATTTTCTCTAACAGTACTGTTTGTTTGGATTTAGGAAGCAAATAGGTACTAATACCGGTCCCGTAGAATAAGCCTACAACTATGAGGTGAGAGGAACAAGTAGAAAAGGCCTTTTGTCTCCCTGTGGCTGATGGCAGCTTCAGGATGGTGATGATGATTCTAATGTAAGACACAAGTATCAGTGTAAAGGGAATCATGCCAAACAGTACAGCATTGGCAAAGACAGGGAATTCATTCAAGGTGCTGTCCCCACAGGCTAATTTTACTAATGGAGGAGCATCACAGAAAACATAATTGAGTTCATTGGAACTACAGAAGGACAGAGTGAAAATCTGATAAGTTAGTCCTACCTGGATGGGGACTGCACCAATCCAAGAGCCAACTACCAGTTGGACACATACTTTGTGGTTCATGATAAGAGGATAGTTCAGAGGCTTACAAATGGCTACATAGCGGTCATATGCCATCACAGCTAAAATGAAACACTCAGTGCCTCCCAGAATAAGAAATAAGCACAGTTGTACAACACAGTCCAAGAAAGAAATATGTTTGTTTTGGGTCCAAAGGTCAGTAAGCATTCTGGGGATAGTGACTGTCGTGTAACAAATTTCCAAGAATGAAAAGTTTCCCAGAAAAAAGTACATGGGTGTTTGGAGACTTGGATCAACCTTGGTTATTACAATGATGAGGCCATTTCCTATCAGGATACACAGGTAAATGAATAAGAAAAGCCAAAACAAAAAGCCTTGGAGATTTGGAAGTTCAGGAAATCCCAGGAGAATGAAATCTACTATTTCCGTGATGTTTGAAATGGCCATTTTTCTATGCTTTGGTCCTCTGGGAATAGAGACTTCAGGACAGGGATAATCTCTTTCTCTTTCTGGTTCACATTTTCCTCCACTGTAAATGAGATGTTTGGTTTAGATGGAACCTGAATTCCCTCTTAGCTCTAATATGCTCTCTTTTATTAAATGATTCAACAAATATTTATTAAGCATCTAATATTAAATACAGTAACATGATAAACTCTATGTTGTTGATAATATAATTATTTTACCCTCTGCCATCAGTTTTTCCAAAGAATATATTCTCTACTAAATTACTAATGATCTAGTAATTTCCTCAACCTTCATCTTTCTTGAATTTTCTTTAATATTTAACATTATCATTTACCCTGGTCTTGATACTTTTTTCTCCTTAAGTTTTCTCAACACTGCACTCCCCCCTTTATCCTCCTGTATTTCTGACAGTTTCTTCTCAGTCTTTTTGGCAGGGTACTCATCTAGGTTATGTCCAATAAGCATAGGTGACCCCGTAAACTCTGATATGGATAGTCTTCTCTCAAAATACTATTTATTCCTCTTGTTAACGTCATTAGTTCTCATAGATTTTTATTATCATTTTATGTAAAATATTCTCAAATATATTTTTCCAGTTGTAAACTCTGTTGTGAACTCTAGTTGTGTAGTTCAAATTGCATATTATGTAGATATCTTAAAATCAAAATTTTCAAAACTGGATTCATTTCCCCCTAAAAACCTCCTTTATAAATAATGTGATTATCCATTTTGAAGTATCAAATCTTCAAAGTGTTGTTCTTAGCTTGCTTATTCTTTCTAACTCACATATCCAACCAGTTATCTATACATATCTACTCAACTTTGATTTTTTACTCCATATATAACCTTGTCTGTCAAATACCACCCCTTCTTGCAGGCCCACATTACTTACAAAACCCCCTTTTTGAATACTCTGACAAGTATTACTCTACTTTCCCCACTCACCATCCCTCAGCTAATCATATTCCGAAAGCTTAGCTTTGATCATGTCACCCCACTCTTATTTAATTTAATTAAATCCAGTCTTCTCCTATTACCTCAAGGAACAAATATAAATTCCTCTATTTGGCTATCAAATTGCTTCATAATTTGATTCCTCCTTACCCTCCTAACCTTTTCAGTCTTCTTGATCTTTAATAGTTTCAGTCTCTACCAGCCAGGCACACTGAAGCTCTTAATCTTCTTGCCCAAGGCCCAAGAGTTGCATCTCTCAACTTAGTACATTTTCACTATATCCCATGTTTATACAGTTTTCTCTCTTCTGCAACACCTTCAAATTATTTGATTTCATTCAACTCTCAAGTAAAATTCTATGTTTTGTAAGAAACCATTTCCAGTCCCTTTTGGTGCTGATTCCTTACTCATTGCAATGTTCAATTTACCTTATATATCCTTTTGAACAGATTCTTTTCAGTGTCTCTCTCATATTAGATCACAAGCTTCTTTAGGGCACTGGCTTTAGCTGCCATTCTTTGTACTAACACTTAACCTAATTACTGAAACATTGTAAGCATTTAATAAATACATGGTGATTTAACATTGCTCTAAGGTCCTTTTCAACTCATACTCAACTCAGATAGTATAACATCTCTTCAGTTGGAACTTTAAAAAATGTTTATATTCTGGAATATTTTGTTAGAATTGACCTCCATGGAAAGTTGAAAATCAGTCCCAACTCTCCAGAATACAAAGAGGATTTTCTCATATATGACATTTATATCATTATAACCTTCTAAGAAAAAGAAAGCATGGACCTAAAGAGATGATAGTACTCTCATAATGACACAGATAAGAAAATTGTGTCTGATTGATTTGAAAAAAATCTAGCTTTTGAAACCAAAAATGGAATTTAATAATTGTGGAGGTACGTGGGTTATGGCATGCACTTTCTATTTCAGTGGTTGTTACTGAAAGAAGGCCTTTGTATATTTGGTAGAAGTCATTGTTCCTATATATTATCAAGTTCTAGAAAATTAACAGAAAAAAATTAGGTGCTTAATTACTTTTTGATTGGAAAATTGATTGAATGGGAGATCAATGATTTATCCTAATTCCCACAGTTACAGCTTACCTAATAAAGTATACTTCACATATATTCATCTATCTATCTATCTATCTATCTATCTATCTATCTATCTATCTATCTATCTGTCTGTCTGTCTGTCTGTCTGTCTGTCTCTCTGTCTGTCTGTCTGTCTGTCTGTCTGTCTGTCTATCTGCATCTATTTTGCCTTTCCAACTTAACTTATATTTTTCTCCTTGTTTGGATATTTTTTTCAACTTACTCTTGAAATTCATTAGATTATCCTGTGTGACTCAGTCTAAATTATTAATCCCTCATGAAGTCTTCTTTGACCATCTAATCACACAGCAACTTCTACCTTCTCTCAAATTCTTATATCATTTATTATCTACACATATAATGTTTACTCTGAGCTACCTTGAAACATTATAATGTACTTGGATCTTCAGTTTCCAAATATATACTTACCTCTGAAAAAGCCATATTCTTTCTTTATAAAAAGTACATCAAAAGCCTTAAGAGAATTTTTAGTTTAAAGACATTTAAATAAGCATTAATACACTTAAAACTACACTAAAATCTTTGCAATATCCTATAGTCCTTAGTCCAGCCCACACAAAATATGCTCTTAAAAATGCCTTTTTCTCTAATTAGTATTAGCCAGTGTAGGTTTCCTTAAAAACTTCCAAATTTTCACCTAAAAGACCTTTAATAAGTGCTGGTTTATTGACTAGTCAATCAATAGAATTTTGAGAGTACTAAAGAGATCTGTTTCAAAATATATTTCCTGTTGATTAATTCCTAAATATCCATTAACATAAAATCTTTGAGGCTGCTGGATTACATAGTCAAAGATATAACATTTATTGACTGAATTGAAAGGTTTCTTAGTATTCATCTAACTTGATTCACTGATGTATTGAGTATGAAGAAACAAAGACCCAAAAGATTTCAATTATGTATTTAAGATTATCCACTTAAATGTAGAGTTTGTTTTGTTATGACCAATGACTTCAAATTACAAATCTTGTTTTCTATTCATTGTGCATCTCAGCTTCCTATTATGAATGCAATTTGATTTAATTTTTCTTTTTATTGGATGGAGCAGCTACCTACAGTTACTTGATATCAAAATAATACACTACACAGGTAAGTCCAAATATAGAGTAAAGTTCAAAAGTAGAACTATAATTGGTCTATGCCTTCAGAGGACAGGTTACCTCTTTGTGATACTTCAGGAAAACAAAAAGAAGAAATCACTATGTAATTGTAGATTAGAAATGGAACTAAGAGAAAGTGATTTAGACAATGAACAAAGTAGAAAATGCTTAGCAGTTGCATAATATGTTTGTCCTTCATATATGTTTTATCTAAGCTGTCATACTATGTGATCACTATTATCCTTTTGCATTCTGCCTCTAGCCTAGTGATCATGATTTTCCCCACCTCTTCCATCCCTTACTACAGAAAAAAGAATACTACGTTTTAGATGGAAGATTGGCCTGAGAGTCGGTAGTTCTGAGTTCCAGTCCTGTTTACTTCTCTAACAAGCAGTTTCTGTGATCTGAAGTGTATTTCTTAACATTTTTCTACCTGAGTTTCCTTATCTAGAAAATAAGAAAAAAATACCTATTCTGGCAGTCTCCAGTCAAATGTGATCATGTACTTGAATATTCTATAAAGAGATGAAAAAATATAAAATTATTATTATTATTATTATTGGAATTCATATATGCTCATTTTGAGTCTGAAATCAACTTCAGCTATTCAAATCTTAAGTATTTCTCTACTTCTAAACTCTAGGGAAAAGTTAATGTATCTTTATAAAATGGTAAATAGACTAGAAGATCTTCAAAGACTAGAAAAGTTCTAACATTCTTTTATGCTAATAAACCTTGTTAAATTGAGTGTAGAGGGTTTGTTCTTCAAAGCAGGTCATCAGCTCAGTAGATGAGAATTTTAGAAATTTTATTTCTAATTAATTAATTAAATTTGAATTTTAGAAAAGCACATTGAATTTGAAATTAAAATTAAATTTTAGAAAAGCACATGACCAAAGTGAAACTCATTTTTGGTCTTTAACCTTAAATACCACTATTTTGTTAATCCATATTCCAAAACTGAAAATAAGTTAATGAGTATGATTATATTAGATTAACTGAAGCAATTTCCAGACAAACAAAACAAAATAGATGGAATATTACTGTCACTTTTACTCAAGGATGGTTTTGTTGTTGTTTTGATTAATAATATCAAGGGACAAATTATGTTAAAGGTCATCTTTCAGTGGACCACAAACTTGTATGGCCTTAGATAATCACCTGTAATTGAATATACTAGTCAAAGTTTCACAATGAAAAGTAAAGTAGATCATTGAACCTTGTCATTGAACAATTCAGTCCTTAATGTTTCAAGAGTCATTATAGCATCTTCCTAACTTCTAAGATGTGGGGCATCAGAGATGTGAATCCCTCATCTGTTTGTGTAAAATAGGTTGTCCCTCTATTAAATATAATGTATTAGCAGAATCATTAAAATTAACATAAGCAATTGCTACTGATCTATGCTTTGAAGCTTTAAATTTGAAGAATGGGTGTCCAAAAGAAATGGAGAGTTCCCCCTCACTTCAATTATTTGAATGAAACATATTTTCCTTCATTTCACAAAGACAGGAATGATTCCAAATTATTAACCTCCATTTACAATAATCATTTAATGTAGTTATTTCATTTTTTCTGCTTAAAATTATTTACCACAATGGTTAATTAACATACACATTAAAACATTTAATCTCCAGAAGATGTTATGCTATTTGAATGATCATGACTGAACCATGCTTTTTTTGCACTTAATAATAACATATATCAAAAAAATCATGAGTCCTATGAACATGAAGGACATTTTTTTTCTGAATCAGAAGATAAAAACCATTTCATATTAATATTCTTGTTTCTTTTGCTTAATATTTAATACTGAAAAGAATAAAATTTTAGATATATGAGGGTGCTTTGAGATTATCTTGACTCCTAGAACCTAGAATCTTGACTCAAAGAACCTGATTCTGAGACCAGGTAATAATATAATACTTACCTTTTTTTAAAATGGCATGAAATAATGTTTAGCTATTTTTCCTTTTATGAAAAAAATTAAAACAACACATTATACACATGATGTTCTGCATCCAATTCCTTTAAAAGAAACTATATGAATAAATATGTTTATTGTGAATATGTGCATGTGATTTAAATCCTCTGCCTCCTACTTCAAACATTGAAAGAGTGAATAAACTTATAATTTTTTTTTCTTTTCAAATCCATTAGTTCTTTAAAACAATAATCCCTGACCTGCTAAAATCTGCAGGGAGAAGTCTTTTCCCTCCTGAGTTTCATTTTTAATGAGACTCAAGGTCTGCTAACTTTAAGTCCAAATTGAGGACTTCAAGATTGCCAATTGAATGTTTTAATTAATAGAGTTCTGGGACTAGAGACAGATGTACTTAATTTTCACTCTTTTCTCTTTTCTCCTAGCAGTAATTCATACACATTGTTGGAGTTCAAATTGCCAAATGTGGAAAATAGGGATAGTATATGTTATCATCACTGACTTTCAGTATTGTCATGAGGAAAGATCAATAAAAAGAAAATTAAGTGTGGAGGTGGGAGCATATGATTGCTTGGATCCTTCATCAATTTATACCCCATGATCAGAGAAACCTGATCAGATGACCCAGATAATATTATATACAAATTCCCAGAAAATATTAGATTGATCTGATAGTACATGAAACATCACATTTCTGTTTACCTTATGCCCAACCTAGGAGTAAATGTATGGATGGGGCCTGGGCTTTTAGATTATTATTCCAAATCCAGTATAGGTCTCTTGTAAACAGGATTGATAAATGTATGTAGTAAACTATAAAACATCTGTGCTAATCCAGTTAATAAGTCAGCAAAAAACATTTATTAAGTACCTACTGTATACCAGACATTACATTATATTTTGGGAATATAAATATAAATAAAATATATAGTTCCTGCTCTTATTTTTTAATCTAATGGAGAAACACGACATGTAAAGGAACCCAGCAAGAAGGTTTTCTGAAAGGTGGGGAGGCATTATGGAGATTATCAGTGAAGCGCAAAAACAATATAGCAGCTGGAGAATTATCAGAAAATCTGTTCTGAGCCACTTCGTTTTTTCTTTGTTAATGTTTTATTTTTCTCCCCTTATGCATAGAAAAAAATATTTTGCATTAATTTTCTACCATTTTGAGTACTTCATTCTCCCCATCCCTCCCCCTCCTTTTCCCTCGCAGAGAAAATAAATAATGTGATATTGTCTATACCTGTGTTGTCATACAAAACCCTTTTCCACATTTTGTCACATTGTAGAAGAAAGCACATAAAAATGAAGAAAATAAAGTTATGAATTGTATTCTTTGAATCTGTAAATGGACTTCATCAAATATTGCCTTTCAGATAATAACATTTCTCATTATAAGTCCTGTGGGATTGTCTTCAATAATTGTATGGCTGAAAGTATTAAAATCCTTCATAGGTGGACATTGTAAACTATTGCTATTGCTGTGGATAATGTTCTCTCTATTCTTACTTTAACCTGTTCATGTAGGACTTTCTATATTTCACTAAAATCCTCCTGTTCATCATTCTTAAAACACAATAGTATTCCATTAAATCATGGACCATAAATCATTCAGCCATTCCCCAACTGATCAAAAGTCCTTCAGATTCCAGCTCTTTGCCACCACAAAAAAGCTTCTATATTTTGCACAATATGTCCTTCCCCCCTTTACCCCCTTTTAAAATCTCAATGGGATACAGAAGAAGTAGTAATATTGCTGTATCAAAGGATATTGACTTTTTAGAACCTTTTGGGCATAGTTCCTGATTGCTCTCCCGAAGGATTGGATCAGTTTCCAATTCAACCAAAAATCCATTATTGTCTTAATCCTTCCATATCCCTTCCAACATTTGTCATTTTCCTTTTTGAACATGGTAGCCAATCTGCTAAGTATTAGTGGTAACTCCAAATTGTTTAAATTTCTATTTATCAAATTTATAATGATTTTGACCCTTTATTGTGACCATAAATACCTCTGATTTCTTCATCTGAAAAAATCCTGTTCATATATTTTAATCACTTGATCAGTTGGGAAATGTGTGTTCTTATAAATTTGAATGTTTTCTCTATATATCTGAGAAATGAGGTCATTTTTAGAAACACTCACTGTAAAATTAAATCTTGTTTCTGGTTTCTTTAAAAAAATTATCTTATTTTAATAACTAATTTCCTCATAATTCTTCCAAAGCTATATGATTCATATTGTAAAGATTAAAATTTAGGGGAGACTGATAGAGATAGAAATTAGTTTCTCTCTGCAAGGAGTATTATATTTTTAAAGGTTTATGGAAGATTAAGGATTAAAGAAAATACAGAATAAGAAACACGTGCCTAGGCCAGAGAGGCCTAGACAAGATGTCACCTACATTATGGAAAGAGCCCAAAAGCTTTTGCAATCAGGTTAAATACCTTCTCAATCTCAGCCCATGTGAGAATTCAGTGAGATTACAAAGCATTTTGGGGAAGTGGACCAAGGAATTTTGGGGATTGAAGTCCAGAGTTCAAATCCATTCTTATATTCCTTCCATTTGATCATTTTTTAGAAAAAATTAATTTTTCCCCAAAAGGATTATAAAAACATAATCCTTCTATCAGGTCCTTCTATCAGGGCCCAATCAAAATGATCTAAGCAATGATGAATTTACCCAGTCAGTAGCCAAGACTACAGAAAGTTACCATACTATGAAAGGCAGAAAAGGGGACCAGATTATAGGAGCCAAGGTTTCTGGGATACATGTCTGTGAGTATTTTCAGAGTGAGTGTGGACACAAGGAAGGCCTACATCTTATAAGTCAAGTGTCACAACCCCAAGTCTCACACTAGGTTCAAACCCTTTGTATTGGCCTAGAAGTGCATCAATACATCCTGGATTGGCTTTTCTTTGGCTCTGTGCAATGGCTCTGTTGTGTATATCTTGTCCTGGAATCAGACAGAATCATTAAGCAAAATCCCATATTTTTTTTAAATAATTAGTGGCATCATTTTTATAGTCACAAGCTTTTTTGGAGTATGCATTGGCAAATATATCTTAAACTTATAGTATTGAAAACTGACTATTCATATCCTTTGACATTGAATGTATTAAGCAGTTTTTGTACAAAGAAAACCAATACAACCAAGATAAGAAGGGAAGAAACAAACAGGGAGGGGGGAGTAATTTTATAAAAAAGTTTCTCTCATAAAGGTTTCATTTTTCAAATATATAAAGTACTAAGTCAAATTCATAAGAATCCAGTCATTTCCCAAATCATAAATGTTCAAAGGATATGAATAGTGTGTAAATAGAAATCTTGTATCCTAGGATTTAATTTCCCAGCACTCGACTTTCCTCCTGTTTTTATGTGTTTATGTAAGTAGGATATAAATTCTGTGCAGTTCCACTTTTCTCTTTCTTTTCTTCCTTTCACAACTTTGGTGGAGGAGGCTATTTGGAGCAGGTAGAAAAACTTAGTCATGGGGCTTTATTTTGTTTGATAATTACTTTTTTATTCCTTTACTTCAAGTGATTATCAATAAAATGTAAACTGTAATACATGGAGTTATTTGATTATTAATTTTAATCTTACATTTATGGCAATCCACAAAAGGATAGAATCCTTGATTTTTTTAAAGCTGTTGAAAAAAGAATAGGGAGTAGATAATCTTTGAAAAGTCTCATGTTCTCTCCTGCCACTTCTGGTGCCACACTGCTTCTTCTTACCTTTTTTTGGTTTGCTTTTTGCCAGTGACCCCACCTGCCCCTCCCTCTTGCCTTCATTTATGTGACTTAGCCTGAGGGTCCCTGACAATTCTACTGTCCTTGAACTACTCCAGTACCCTGCTGATTACCCAAGAGTTTAAGAGCAATTTAGAAGTACCTTTGTTTTTATTCTGAATAGGATAAAGTATAAATTCCTTTATGCCCCCCCAACATGGTTTTCAAGCCTATGTTAGCCTCTTTTCATCAGTGGAACATATCCACTCCACCACCAACCAACCCATCTAGCTTCCAAGCCTGGCTAACTTAGGAGGGTTTCCATGCTCTTAGCAGTGGGGGAATGGGCCTGAGTTATCACAGGGGTCCTGGTTTTATCCCTGTGTGTGGGATGGGACAGAAATATTCTCCCAAACATTCCTTGAGAGGCTTTTACTCCAAGCCAGTGCATACCAGGGTAACACTACTTACAGACAGGAAGTAAAGATGAAAGCATTGTCCTTCCCTGCCTATCTCAAATAGTTCCTGTTTCCATAGAGCCTTATTGTACTCTCACAGCTCCCAGTTTTATGGTTCCTATTTTTCCTACTGTTCTTTGCTGTACTGGTCCTTGTGATTGGTTTGGGTAATCCTGGGATTCAGAGGGGATAGTCATCTCCCTACATCTTTTGTTATTTTGGCCTGCCCAGTTTCTGTAATATATCCAGTATGGGATTTGTCCACATTATGCCCAGTGCCTATAAGGGGAAACCCAGAGGTGTGACCAAAGGAATCTAAATGGATGATGATACAGGGGAGGGGAAGGAACCTTAAAAAAAGCCTAGAGTTGATTTGGTAAGCCTTTTCAGACTCCATTGTTTTATTTATTACTAACTCTTTTCAGTTTTGTTTCTCCTCCATAATAGTGAATAAGTCTATTGGAATTAGAGAAGAGGACTTTTGAAGTCAGTGCCTATATTCTGTCATTCTTATTGTATTTTGCTTATTGTTTGCTTTAAGGTTTAATTTTGGCTTTTAAGTTCACATATTAGCCTAATCAATATTATTCTGTTACACTGAATAATTCTTAAACTGTTAGCTATATGTTCTGTTGCATTGTCTTTATTTGTATCTTCCCTATGATTGTACTGAAGAACATGCCTTTGTAAAAGCCCATACCTCAACTTTCACAAACTCTCTTCTGTGTCAAAACCATAGGTCCTTTTGTATGGGTTTGCCACCAAATCCATCAAGGTCACATGTTGTCTTAACAGTCATTTCTTCCTTTTTGTTTTTGTTAATTATCAAATAGATGATGGGTGGACTCTATCAAACTGGTTACCACCTTTGAAGAATTTAATGAGCTAAATATCTCAAAATTAATTTTTAGGGATCTTCAGAAGTGATTTTCAGATATCTAATAGCATCCCTACCTCTTACTGATCATTTGCCTGTGTCTGAGTTGTTTGTAACAAGAAGTAAGGGTCCATTTGTAGTTGAAGAAAAGGGCAATGGCAGTGTTGTATTTTCACACCTCCACATTTATTAAAAATGTAATGGATAAGACATCTGAAGTGATTTTCACTATTTATTCCTCAGCTCCATATGAAAATGGGTGGGACATATCAGAGACAGACAGTTCTTTTACACTGTTAGATAATTATCTTTTTATTCTTTTACTTCAAGTAATTATTAATAAACTTACAAAATATGACACTTGGAGTTCTTTGGATATAGATTTTAATGTTACAATAGGAAATTTTAAGATGAAGAAATAAAAAAGCTATCATTAATCATATGAAATATGCTCTTAATCCCTCTTTATTAGAGAAATATAAATTAACACTTTATATCTAGCAGATTGACCAATATGCCAGTAAAAAAACAGTCATAATTTTCTGAGGGAGAGTATCAAAATAAGGACACAAATGCATTGTGGGTGGAGTTATGAATTGATCCAACCATTCTGGAAGGCAATTTTGAATTATGACTAAAGGACTTTAAAAGAATGTGTCTTTCGTTTCAGTAATAGCACTACTAAGTCTATATCCCAAATAGATATATAAAATAAATAATAAATAAATAAAATGGGAAAGGACCTGTTTGTACAAAAATATTTTAAGCTAAATATTTTGTGGTACAAATAATTTGAAACAAAAATGATATCCCTCATTTGGGTAATGGCTGAACAAATTTTGGTATATGATGGTGATGGAATACTATTGTGCTATAAGAAATAATGAATAGTATCATTTCAGAATGAACTAGCAAGATCTACATGAACTGATGCAGAGTGAGATTAATAAAATGAAGAGAATATTATACCCAGTAACAGAAATATTATAAAATGATCAAATGTGATAAGGCTTTGCTACTAACAGCAACATACAGATCTTGGAAAATTCTTTAGGCCTTTTGAGACAGAATGCTATCTGCCTTTAGAGAAAGAGCTATAGGAGTATAAATGCACATGAAAACATGGTTTTACCACTTGTTTTCATTGTTGTTGTTTTATGATTTGTGGTTTTGGATTTATAAGCCTATTTTCTTAGAAAAATAAATAATATAGAAGTATATCTTCAGTGATAATACATGTATAACCCAGTGGAATTGCTTGTCAACTGTGGGAGAGGGAAGGGAAGAGAGGATGGAGACAACAAAGGAAAACTTATGTGTAAAATTTTTTTTGGAAAAAATTAAGTATAAAAAATAATGATCTAAGAAAGTGATATATGGCTCTTATTGCTAGAGTATAAGAAAAGCTAATTTTCTCAGAATATATTATTAATTTCCTCAGGGGGGGGGTATATGTTATTGCTGTGAACTTTGACTTGAATTTGAGTCAAATTTAGGACAAGAAACTACCTCCCAGAATCTAGAAGACACCTTGAAGATGCCTTCAGATACCACACGCTGTACCAGAAGATCAAGAATAAAGTTTGATATATGGAGAATTTGAACTTTGGAGGGGTTGAATATTTTGTTTTTAAATGTACACTCTTATGCCAAAGGGTACTGCCCCCTAATTGGCTTTTTTTCGAAGCACCTATCATTGGTTTTGTTCTTTTTCCCTTTTATTTTCCTCTTATCACCAAATTATTGTAATTTCCCTTTAAAAGCTATAATATTTATATATACCTCTAGTTCAAGTTATAAGTTAGTTATGTTTTCATGATCCATTGGGGAGACTGGTCTCCCAAAGGATCATAGGGGATTATGTTGATTTAGAATCTTGAACCCTAGAGACTACATTTCCCACAATCCCCTTTTCCTTTTCCTCTTTATGTGCCTCCATACATGGAGGGAGTTTTGAGTTCTTTTTTCCTCCCACATGGTCTCTGGTTCCATGATAGAAGAGGGAGGAGTGGCTTTTGGCTTTTGCTAGCCTTAATTCATTATACTTCAAGATAAATATTTAATAAATTTTATTAAATATAAAACTTGGAGTACTGGATATTAATTTTAATCTTTATAGAATTGTGATGGTAGAGAAGACTTTTGAGAGTCCCTAGCATGGCCCTAAGGTCAAATCAGTCAGTAATAAATGAAATTAACTAAGAATATTAACTGCAATGTCAGACACTAAAGATGAAGTTTAAATGCTTTTGCCAAATATTGGAAAGACATTACTCATTGGGAAAAAAAAAATTGAAGTTGGTATAGGTATAAAGCAAAAGGAAATGGGGACAACTGAGAATGATAAGGATATCACCATGGGAGCAATGAAGATGAACTTATATTGACTGGGAGATAGTGGAAGATAAAAATTCCTGGCAAAGTATAGTCCATAGGATCATAAAGAGTTCAACTTAACTAAATGAGGTAACAATAACAAAAGATGTCCATAACAGGTTTTTATTGTTCTTTTTCCAAAAAAAACAGGGGGGAGGAAGAGGCAAAAAAAATTGGAAGTCATTGTTATAAAGCTAAAGAAAAGGTTTTAAAATAGATATGCTAAATTTGCATATTGTTAGTTTTAAGCTTGAACAGTGTATAAACCAACAATTTCGGGTAGATGATTTCAGAGACGCAGGTCTTCTTTTCTCCATTCATAAGTCATTTATGGAATTATTTAAGTATTCTATTTCCTCTTTTGTTAGCATGGGCAAATTATATTTTTGTAAATATTCAAACATTTCATCTAGACTGTCATATTTATTGCCATATAATTTGATAAAATAGTTAATAATTACCTTAATTTCTTCTTCATTAGAGGTGAGAGCACACTTTTCATCTTTGATACTGGTAATTTAATTTCCTTCTCTCTCTTTTTTAATTAGATTCACCAGTATTTTATCTTTTTTCGTCTAAGTACCAGCTCCTAGTCTTATTAATAACTTTAATAGTTCTTTTACTTTTAATTTTATTAATTTATCTTTTGTCATTTAGGATTTCCAATTTAATTTTCATTTGGGGATTTTAAATTTTTTTTCTTTTTCCTTTTTTTTTAAGTTGCAAGCACAATTCATTAATCTCCTCCCTCTCTCTCTCTCTCTTTCTCTCTCTCTTTCTCTCTCTCTCTCTTTTGATATAGGCTCTCAGAGATATAGATTTTCCCCAGAGTACTGCTTTGGCTGTATCCTATATTTTTTGATATGTTGTCTCCCCATTGTTATTATCTTTAATAAAGTTCATAATTATTTCTATTATTTCTTTTTTGAACCAACAGTTTTGAAAAACTAGATTATATAGTTTCCAATTAATTTTAAATTCCCTTTCTATGGATCCTTGGTAATTATATTTTTACCATAATATGATTTTTAAATTTTTCATTTATTATTTCTACTTTTCTACATTTGTTTATAATTTATTGCTGCCCTAGTTCATGGTTGATCTTTGTATATATTCCATATACTGCTGATAAGAAGGGATATTCCTCTTTATCCCTTTTCAATTTTCAACAGATAACTAATAATTTTAATTTTTATAAAATTTCATTCACTTCCCTTACTACTTTTTTTTTTGGTTTAATTTATCTAGTTATAAAAGGGGCCAGTTGAGATCTCCAACTAGTATGGTCTTACTCTCTACTTCCTCCTAAAGCTCATTTAATTTCTTCTTTAGAAATCTAGATGCTATACAATTTGGTACATAAATATTTAGTGATTATATTTCTTCATTGGTTAATAGTACCTTTTAGGAAAATGCACTTTCCTTCCTTAACCCTTTTAATGAAATCAATTTTTACTTTAGTTTTTCCTGGAATCATAATTACTACACTTCCATTTTAAATATTCTACTACAATCTTTCTCCTTGAATCTGTGAATGTCACCCTGTCTCGAATGTGTTTCTAGTAGGATTCTGGTTTTTATTCCACTCTGGTATCTGCTTCCATTTAATGGGGGAAGTCAGTTCATTCACATTCAGTGTTATGATTATTACCTTGTATTGCTCTTCATCCTATTATCCACTTTAAATCCTGCTCTATTCCCTTTCTCTCTGATCCTCCTCCTCAGTATTTTCCTTTTTGTAACCTCCCACACACTTGGAACTCCCTCTAATTTCCTCTATCTTCCCTTGTCTTATTCCCTTTCTATTTCTCTGTAAGGTAAGATAGAATTCTATATCCCCCTGAGTAGGATAAGATGGTCTGGATTATCACTCAGGAATGTTTGGAAGTCTTTTATCTTTTTGAATGACCTTTTTTTTTCTCCTGAAAGAATATACTCAATTTTGCTGAATAGGTGACTCTGAGTTTGAAATCCAAAATTTGTTTTCCTTCCTAAATGTCATATTCCATACCTTTTGATCCATTATTGTAGAAAACACTAGGTACTGTGTGATCCTAATTGTAGCTTCATGGCATTTGAATGCTTCCTTCTGTTTGTTTTATGTATTTTAAGTATTTTATCTTCAACTGGGTAGCTCTTGAATTTAGCTATTGCATTCCTGGAATTTTCATTTGAGGATTTCATTCTGGAGGTGATCTGTGAATTCTTTCAATTTCATTTTTTTCTAAGTCCTCTAGGCAGTTATTGATAATTTCTTGTAATATGTTGTCCAAGGCTTTTTTCATGATCCTGGCTTTCAGCAAGTCCTAATTCTAAAATTTCTCTATGATATCTAATTTCTATGTCAGTTATTTTTTTCAATAAGATATTTTATACATTCCTCTGTTTTTTAATACCTTTGATTCAGCTTTGTTGTTTCTTGATTTCTCATGAAATTATTAGTTTCTAGATGGTAAGTTCTAATTTTTAAGATCTGATTTTCCTCTGCATTACTTTCATTTCTCTTTCCCACTTTTCCTCTGCCTCTCTTAATTGGTTTCTGAAATCTTTTTTGGGTCCTTCCAGAATCTGAGTCCAATTCATATTTTCCTTTTGAACTTTGTGTGTTTCCTCTGTTTTTACTGTCCCCTTCTGTGTCTGTACCTTGCTCTGTGTCTCCATAAATTTTTTTAGACTTAAGTAATTTTAGTTGTTGTTTTCTGCTCATTTCCCCCCTATCTAATGATAGGTAAAAGCTGTATTTTCTGGGAAGTTGGAGTATCCTCTTAAACTACAGTCCTTCCATGATATTATTTTTAGCTTATATTTTTTTTACCAGTTTCAGTTCTTGGAAGCTGATATAATGGTCTGGGAGTTGAGAACTCTGATTGTCCCCTCTTCTTCAATTGACCTTTGAGATGTTGGTGACTTTTTAATTTTCCTGCGCCTTGGGCAAAACTTTTGATCTCACTCTGAACTTGATCAGGTCAGGGGCTAATCAAATTCTAACCCCAACTTTGTGCTCAACTTTTTGGTCTCATATACTTGGTACAATCAGGCACACCCTTGATTTCCCTGTACTATAGCTCTGCCATTAGTGTTGGGCAACAAGATGGGAGGGTGCACCCATGTGAAATATATCCTCACCCCAAAGTATGAACCTTGTCCTAAACCCAAGCTGAAACTGGAATTTCTGGCTTTATTCTGAGTTCACCAGAATCAGACAATTCTAGCCCAGACTGCTCTGGGCTAGGAACATGGATTTCTCCAGAGGTTTAAAATTTCAAGGAGTATGATTTGGCTTGACCAATATTTGCTCAGGCAGTTCACAGGATCTTAATTTTGGCTTGATCTTAAGTTCCAAACCATGATAACAGATGTGGGGTGGAGGGACATGACTTTCTCTTGGCTTACTCTTCCCTCCTTGCTAAAGATTCTTGAAGGATCTGCTCTCCTCTCACCTCAGTGCCCCATATGCCTTCCTTTTGGGTTTTTATTTTCTTAATAGTTGTGTCACTCTGTTTCCTTGTTGTTTTTTTTCTGTCTTTTACTCTTTTTTTTAATCTTGGTTGAAGAGGTTTCTCTTGGTGACAAAAAGTAACTCTGGTTTACTCCAACTTGGATGAGCCCCCAGAAACTGACATTTGCTAAATTGTAATAAAAGACAATATATGTTATTATAAATACTTATGTAATAATTAAATGCAATCTGGATTGGGGATGGAGTGATAAGACAGGAAATCAAATTAGGATTGCTACTGCAACAGTTCTTGCAAGATTTAATGGGTCTGGGATTAGGTTAAAACATATGAGTAGAGAGTATATAGTAATTGGAGAGATGCTGTAGTATTAGAATACATAAAAATTCTCAGCTAAATACTATCTTTAAGACAAAAGGGAGGAGGAGTCAGTGAGATCTATTAATATACCTGGATGATTGGACAAATATTGATATTCCCAATAAGAATGATAAAAAGGAAAAAAAAAAGAATAACTTTGAGAGAGCCAAAACTGATCCTTCTTTAAAAGTACATAATGTAAGATTATCTATTAGACATATGCAATTAAGAAAGTAAATAGTATTAGGATTAAAATAATAAGAAAGTGTTCAGCATACTTAAGTAAATCTCTCTTTGACTCTCCCCCACCTCTTATATACTTACATACACACACAACAAGCAGATGTACATAATGCTACACATTACAAAGAACATTTTTATTGTAATGAGGAAAAAAGTACAATAATAAACTCAAATTAATCAGTTATCTATTTAATATAATTTTAAAATAATTAGACAATTGCTTAAACACTTAGTTCCATACTAGCAAAAGAAAATGTAAACAGATCACAATGATTCATTGTCTAAAGGAGAATTACTAGTATTTATTATGATGTATATTTTGCATTATATTGATTATTATTTAGATTATACCCTTTAAACCAAATTGGAAGAGAGTTACTAAAAGAAGATATTATAGATAGACTAACTGACAAAACAATAATGGAGATAATGTCAATGTAGAACAGAGAATAGGCATTGCAAACATTTGAGATTATTTTATTTTGATGTTTTCAAAGTCAAAAAGGAAAGATCTGAGAAAAGAATCTATAGAAATTGTCAGATATATAAAAAACATATTCTATAATCTTGGCTATGTTTCATGATCAAATCTCAAGACAATTTGAGTATGAATTTCTTTAATGCTACAATGACATCCTTATTCCTCAGGGAATATATAAGAGGGTTAAATACTGGAGTCACTGTAGAGTAAATAAGTGACAGAATTTTGTCTATTCCTGAGGACTTTTTGGACTTAGGTAGAAAATATGAAATCATTCCAGAACCAAAAAATAGACCAACAACCATTAAGTGTGAAGAACAAGTGGAGAAAGCTTTCTGTCTCCCCATTGCTGATGGAAGCTTCTGGATAGTTGTGATGATTTTTATGTAGGATACAAGTATCAGTAGAAAAGGTATAGCAAATAAGATAGCACCAGCATAAGAGTATAATTCATTTATAGAAATGTCCCCACAAGCTAGTTTTAGTAATGGAGGGGCATCACAAAAAAAATGATTAAGTTTGTTAGAACCACAGAAATGTAGAGAGAAAATCTGATATGTTTCTGCAATCTGAACTGGTATAGCACTGATCCAGGAGCCAACCACCAACTGGACACAAGTCTTTGAGTTCATGATAACTGGGTAGTTTAAAGGCATACAAATGGCTACATAACGATCATAAGCCATCACAGCTAGGAGAAAGCATTCTGTGCCTCCCAGAATAAGAAAGAAACACAGTTGTATAGCACAAGACAGAAAAGAAATATTTCTTTTTTGGGTCAAAAGGTTACTTAGCATTCTAGGAAGTGTCACTGATGTATAACATATTTCTAAGAAGGAAAAATGACTAAGGAAAAAATACATGGGTGTTTGAAGATTAGGGTCCATCTTGGTAATTACCATAATGAGACCATTTCCAACCAATATGCTCATGTAGATAACCAGGAAAATCACAAATAGAAATCCTTGATGGTTAGGAAGGTTAGCAAATCCCAAAAGAATGAATTCAACCAAAACACTATCATTGGCTTTTGCCTCATTTTTCCTGTCCTCCATCTGTTGGAATAGTAAAATCAGAATGATCATTATTTCCTCAAACCATGAAGAGTAAGTTTGACTTAAATGGAAATGAATAGATGGTTTAATTGTTATCTGAGCTCTTTTTCAAGTCTAACATTCTCTGTTTTATATTCTAGTTTTATTAAATAATCTTCAACCATTTGTTAAGTAACATTTAATTTTTTGATAAAGAAACACATAATCATATTGATATAAAGAAGTACCATATGAAGACATTGTCTACTCCAATATCAACTACCACCTGTTTGCACTTCAGACAATTTCTATATGCTTGATCTGTATATCATGAGCCCTTTGGGCATATTTCCCCATTATTATTGGACCAGTTCATTATTCCAGTAATACTGATTTACTTACTTTCCCTTATTCCTTATGTTTTTTTTTTCATTTCCTATAGGTGTGAGGTGGTACCTCAAGACATTTAATTACTTTCATTAAATTAATAGTGATTTTGAGCTTTTAATATACTATAAATATTCTTCTGAAAACTATATTATTTGAGCATTTATCAGTTGGCGAAGTGTTCTTATACTTTTAAAATAAATTTTACAGAGTTATTTTTAGATTTATTTAATGAAGTCTTTATCAGAGAAACTTGCTATACTATTTTTGTTACAGTCTCATTGTCTATTGTATTTTATAATATATATGGAAAATGTTATAAATCAAAATTGTAATATATGTACATATATACCTTTATACATATGAATAAATATATATACATATATATATAAATTCACACAAAATACATATTTATATCCATCTATAAATATATATGTTCACATAAATGAATTCAGATATACATACATAAAATATACAAATATATATCATACATATACTTATATCACTCATAGATATACATATATAAAATATAAAAGGTTTAATATGAAGAACTTTAGTGTTTAATTAGAAACTAATCTATAATTTATGCCAGTACGTGATCTATAAAATACATAAAAAGTTGATTGAGAGGTATATGCATGTATGTATGTTATTACACATATATGGATGTATTTTACTATTTATTTAATATTTATATGTATTAAAATTTAAAATAAGTTAATAGAGGTATCCAGAAAATGCATAACTTCTTTGTTTCATTGAATGAAATCTATTTAAATATACAGTCATAGAAGAACACATGAAAAAATATATGACATTTTGAATTATAATTCTCTCATCATCCTGCATAATTTTCTAAATATATATATATATATATATTTTTTATAAAACCCTTACCTTCTGTCTTGGAGTCAATACTGTATATTGGCTCCAAGGCAGAAGAGTGGTAAGGGCTAGGCAATGGGGGTCAAGTGACTTGCCCAGGGTCACACAGCTGGGAAGTGGCTGAGGCCAGATTTGAACCTAGGACCTCCCATCTCTAGGCCTGGCTCTCAATCCACTGAGCTACCCAGCTGCCCCCTTTTCTAAATATTTTTAAAGGAAATATGGAAGATAAGGTTAAATCCTGAAACTTTTATTTGTGCAGAAAAAAACCCTAATATTTTAATCCACTTTTATGTAGTTCATTAAACATTGCAGATAAAAGCCATCTAGACTGATCCTTTGCTAGTTATATCTGAAATCATAAAAAATATGAAGATTGACATTATAAAAATAGGAAAGATTTTCTACTCTATGCCTCTGGTTTTTATTTTAAAATCCCTTTCAGCTCAATTTTTTTTAGCTTTATTGGCTACTCAGAATGAGTTGAAATTAAAGGGAAAAAACATAACCTGAATCTACAAAATATAAAGAGCTATATGATGTTTATATATTCATTACAATTTTTCTAGTCATACATCTAGGGGAAACTTTAATGATCACATATTGAAATCCTCTAAGGCACAAATTAGTAAACTGAGAAAAAAATATTAAGCTGAACTCAG
The DNA here is from genome assembly GCF_027887165.1 of Monodelphis domestica. Lineage (NCBI taxonomy): Eukaryota > Metazoa > Chordata > Mammalia > Didelphimorphia > Didelphidae > Monodelphis > Monodelphis domestica. Next base: position 23,652,741 of record NC_077232.1, on the reverse strand, counting down.
GTCTTCTGATCCCTTGATGTTATCTTCCTCAATAAGAGTCACTTACATGATTAATATCATGAAATGGGAAAAAGATAAATGTCAAGTTGTCTTCTAGCTGTAGTTGACCAGTATAAGCCATGTTCTTCTATGCTTTTTAACTTTGTTCTTGTCATTTCTCTGACTGAGACAATTTCATTTATCTTCAAACTTAATTCTACTAATCATGTAAGAGCCAACTAAATATCTCCACTCTCTTTGAGGTCTTCCTTGCCAATAATTCTACCAACAAAATATTAGAAAATGACTATTAACACTGTATTGATATGTAATCTGGAGAAAAGTTTAAAAAATCAATAGCACAGGCCATTTAGAGATTTCATTGGTGCACAGCTTTATCTATCATATTTTCTACTTTATGAAACAAAATAAAGTTTTAGACATGAAAAACTAATTCCTTTTACTTCCTTATGCTGCCTACTCCATATTCAAAATATTCTTCCCTTTTCTTGTCTTTTGATAGATTTTTTTCTGGACTTTCAATTTAATATTAAGGTCATTGAACATAAAGGTCATGCCTATACTTTCATCTATCTCATTTGTAATCAACATTTTAGAATTATTTGTTATTAATAATTAATTAAAATTAATTTATTTATTACTTTTAATTATTAATAATGTTGGGTCCTGTCTTTTATAGTGACATTTCAGTGGCATTAATCAGCATTCAAAAGTAAAATCTTACAAATCTGAAATAAAGGCAAATTTATCTGAACTTGGACCATAAGTTACTACTTGGAGGCCAAAGGCCTAATCTGATTGGAGTATATTTCCTTATTTGAAAGAATTATTGGCTGAGCAAGAAGCCTTTAGTGTGTTTTCCTTTTAATATCCCTTCCAGTTATCAGATTCTGATGTTCTAAATGAAAGTTCTTTTATTATATAATGTTTCCTTATTTCATCATGACTAAAATTCTACAATTAGCAATAACATCTAATTTAACTTATTTTCCTCACTTTATTCCCTTAGTATGCATAAAGAGGTATGTTCATAAGAGAATGAAACATTTTGTAGGATCATTTTAACAGATTCTAAATTGTAAAGAGGGAATAATTTTTGGCATATCTCTGTAAAGAAAAGTATAGCTATAAAATATATGTATATCTTCTCAGTATGAAGACTCAACATATTAGAGAATGAGTGGAGGATCTCCTATCAATGTAGATTTTTGAAAAGGTGCCAGGATTTATAGGAGGTCCTAGGTTCAAATCTGGCCTCCAATACTTCCTAGCTGTGTGACCCTGGGCAAGTCACTTAACCCCCATTGCCTAGCCTTTACTAATCATTTGGTCCACACTATGTTCCTTCAGCAGCTAGGCTGTTCTTTTTGACATTGTTCATTGCCTTTTCTTTCCATTAGTCCTTTCCTTATTTTTTCTCCAGTTCTATGTAAACAATGTGTCCTTACAGAATGCTGTCCTGGCTTTCTCAACTAGTGATTACTACACCTGAGTTCTCATTTTGCCCAATAACCAACAACTTATGGATCCTAGAATATATAGTTTAAATTATTTTACAGTTCAGTTACTTTTTTGTGTATTACCTCTCCTGATTTTCTTAGGACAAATAAAACAGTATTCAAAATTTCCTGAAAGGAAGCAACTATAAAGTTATTTTCATTATCATTTTCTGGAATTTATTTGTTTCCAGATATCAAATCTCAGAACTATGAGAATTTTCTTCATATTCCTAAATCAAACTCTAAGATTCTACATTTGTTACAAAAAATTGAATTAGATGATCATAATGGTCCCTCTTAAACCAATTAGTTGATAATCTATGAGTCTTTTAGGTTCCAGTATTATGTAATTTTTGTTGGTCAGAAATTTATAAGCAAAGGGTAAGAGACTATAAATCCCTGAATCCAGGAAACTGAATCAGTGAGAAATCTTTGCTTTTCTTCTTTTAAAGTTTTCAAAGATCATTATGAGATTGATTCTGACACATAAGGTTATTTAGAGTTCTGAGAGTATCTTAGTATCTTTCAGTACTCTCTCTTTTTTGAGTTTGGGTATTACGGAATTAGGCCTAATACATTTGCAAAAGTTTTTTTTTTCCTTTGCTTATTAAGGTTCATTTAGCATATAATACATAATATTATATTTTAAATAAATATGACACCAAGCATTAAGACTAGAAGGTCATATTATGATCATTTGATTCAACATGATTCACCCCCTATTTTTTCAACAAATATAGAACTTGTGACTTGAATTTCTGAATTTGGAAAACATGCTATAGTTGTGATATCTGATATTTAAAAACAAATAAAATGATTTAGAAAATTATATCTTTAAATAATTTCCCTACATATTTTTATTATTTTATAATAATTCATAATTGCAAATGCCATTTACAAACACAGATTCTGGGTATTTCTGCAAAGATGTTATGTGAATATATCTCCTCTTATTTCTCAATATTAAATATTAAACTGGGAGAATCAAAAACATTAGAAAGATGAAAAAATTTTCATCCCAAGAAAACATCCCTCTCAGATATGAGAAACTCAATTTATTAAAATAAAATAATTCTTACCTTACATTGATGAGCAGAAGAATTTTTTCCCTTTAAGGTATTTTATAATAATCCATTTTTAAGTATTGTATATATTTGCATAATAAAACCTTTGGCTCCATATTCTCATACATGTAACATGAGTCAGTTTCTTGGTTGACTAACAATATTAATTACCTGATATTAACATGAGAAAAAAAGTTGTAAAATTCTTAACACAGTGCCTGTCATATAGCATGTTCTTAATAGTTATACCCTTCTCCTCTACTTCCATCAAAAGTATTATCTATATTCAAAGCCACTTGATTCATTTATGTTGGAATATTCCCACCCTGTTATGATGTAAAAGATAGATACTGTCTTAGAATATTTCCCCTTTTATTATGAGAATGCATACTTCCTGATTCCAAATATAGGTTAGAGACACAAGAGCCATTCAATGAGAGCATTGGGAATAGCCAATGATATCACTGAGATAGTGCTGGGTCTACAATAAGTATACCTTGATTCCAAGACTTCTCTCTGATGAATATATTACTTCTACAAACAATGGTAAGCACTTTCTTATATCTGATACTCTGGATTCTTAGGTAATATGAAGTTAATGATGTTTTTATTCCCTGTCTCATGAGATCATAGTGAAAAAATATATGAGTTACAAGATTTTGGAAGTGAGAAATTATTTTAATTATAATTACAGTAGCATACGATTCTGAACACATGACTCATTTGAAAAATGATCAGTCACTGAACAAGAACTAGATCTTTATGTAAGCAGAAGTAAATAGTATAGTATATGACTATAAGGGGTAAATTTAGGGATTATTGGCTGAATATATTATACTAATGGTCGCCAGGGATTAATTCAAATCCCAATAAAAATACTCAAGTCAGTTTGGGAATTTGCAGACAATTTCCAGCTCTATTTCTCCCAAATAAATTGAAAATATTCAAAAATTAAGTGTTCCTACCAATAAAAAATAGTTGTGAGCATTTTTAGGAGCAAAATCTTTTTGTAGACAATGCATTCCTTGCTATGGGGAAATTACTAAACCCTTTACAGCATTAACAAGGGATTAGATCATTAAACCCCTCAAATTAGAACCAGGACACCTGTCAGGTCTGTCATATCTCAAGCAGGCTATCATGTTTGTCCATGCTCTAGGCATCCCAGATTACAACAAGCCATTTACTTTGTATGTACATGAGCAAATGGGTAGCTTCAGGTGTTTTAACTCAGATTTTGGGACCTTCTCAGGGTCCAATTGCATATTATTTGGCCCAACTGGACCCAGTAGCTTCAGAAGCACCATCATGTCATAAAGGCATAGCTGTTAGAGCCTTACTAGTGACAAAAACTGTTGATCTATTATTGGGATGCCCATTAACAATTATCTGCCCACATGAGGTAGAAGCATTGTTGCTAAGGCATATAAAACAGAAATTCACTTATCAGTGAATTACAAGGTATGAAATAACCCTGTTAAACTATGAATATATTACTCTGAAACACTGTATAATCCTTAACACTTTCATCATGCTTCCAGATTTACCAACATCAGGTGAACCATTACACAGTTGTGAAACACTAATGTAAATGACAGAAAAGCCTTGAGACAATCTCTTGGACACTCCCGTAGACAATAGAGATCTGGTCTTATTTACTGATTTTTCTTCTTTTATGAGGGATGGCATACCCCACACTGGAGCTACTGTATTCACAGAATTTGCCACTGAGTGGTCAGCTTCACTGCCCTCTAATATTAGTGTTCAAGGGGCAGAACTCATAGCTCTGAAACATGCCTGTATAATTTCCAAAGATAAAAAGAAAACTATTTATGTGGATTCAATATATGCTTTTGGCATTTGTCATTCAGTTGGGATGTTATGGCTCGAGAGAGGATTTTTAACTTTAGCTGGAAAATCTATAATTAATGCAGAAATTATTAAGGAAGTTCTTTCTGCTCTCCAGCTGCCTGAAGCCCTACCTGTAGTTCATTGCTCTGCCCATACAGGTGGCACTGACCCTGTCTCTAGGGAAAATGTCCAAGTAGATACTGCTGCAAATTTAGCCTGAATTAATTTTAACATTGACAACCACTGATGACTTAAATTTATCACTTTCCTATAATGAAAAGGAAGTGGAAAAATGGAAGCAAAAATTCAAAGCAAAACAGAGTAATGGAGTATGGATGTCATCTGAAGGAAAATCCCTGCTCCCTAGAAGTTTCTAACACCAAATTTGCAAATCTATTCATAAAAATGTTCACTTTGGTACCCAGGGCTTTGTGGAATCTGTTAAGAGAGTATGCATAACCCCTGGTATGACTACTATTTTAACCTCTAAAGTGTGTACAGTCTGCTCTACCCACCAAGCATATAACCAACATTCCTTTAATGGCAAAGCATTTGGTGGGCATTCTCTGGTTTACACACCTTTTGAGCAACTAAAGATAGATTTCATAAGAATGCCAAAGGCTAGACATTAAAATTTTGTCTAGCCATAGTAGATCAACTGACCAGATATTAATATGTGGGGAAAATGTTTTGTGTAACTCTCAAAAAGTGTATGCATCATAAGAGTAGTTAGAAGAAGCATGCACAGGGAAAGATTGGGGCATTTCCTTTCTTTGCCCCCATTTTCCCCAAATCTTTTTAATGCCAAAACATTTTCCCCACATATTAATATATATTATTTGATGTATATGTAGTCCTTATAGAAGAGAGTTTGACTAAAAGAAAAAGATAAGATTTATCTCCTTTTCCCTTTCTTTCATATTTACCTTTTCATGTTTCTCTTGCTTTCTGTGCTTAGATATCAAATTTTTCAATAAGATCTGGTCTTTTCTTAGCAAATGCTTGGAAATCTTCTCTTTTGTTGAATGCCCATACTTTCCCCTGGAAGTATATAGTCAGTTTTACTGGGTAGTTGATTCTTGGTTGGAGACCCAGCTCTCTTGCCTTTCTAAATATCTTGTTCCATGCTTTGTGGTCTCTTAGTGTGTTAGCCGCTAAGTGATATGTGATCCTTACGGGAGCCCCCCTGTATCTGAAGCTCCTCTTCTTGGCTTCTTGTAGGATTTTCTCCTTTTCTTGGAAGCTCTTGAATTTGGCGATTACATTCCTTGGGGTTGTCTTTTGGGGATTTAGTATAGAGGGTGTTCTATGAACTCTTTCTATTTCTATTTTGCCCCCTTGCTCCAGAACGTGTTGGCAATTTTATTTTATAATCTCCTGTAGATTAACATCGAGTTTATTGTTTAACTCTGGTTTTTCTGGGAGACCAATAATTTGGAGGTTGTCTCTTCTTCCTCTGTTTTCCATATCTGTGACCTTTTCAGTGAGATATTTTGTGTTTTCTTCTAATTCATTAATTTTTTGGCTTTACTTTATTGATTCTTGCTGTTTTATGATCTCACTTTCTTCAAGATGCTTAATTCTGGTCATTAGGGACTGGTTTTGCTTTTCAGCTTTGTCTGCCCTTCTATTGGAAGCTTCCAGCTCTTTCTCCAATCGAGCAGTCTATCTATCAGACTGCTGATCTCTTTCTCCCATTTTTCTTTCCAGAAGGTTTCCATCTTTTGGGTAAGCTCCTGTTTGAGATCTTCCAGAGCTTGTTGATATTTTCCATTTTGGGAGGCATGTTCTGATTTTTTTTTTGGATTTCATCCTCATTCACTTCTGTTCCTTGGGTACTCCCACCATAAAAGTTTTCAATAGTCCCCTTTTTCCCTTTCTTCCTGGAGGCTTGATTTTGGGCCAAGTGAGCCATCCCTTTGGTGGTTTTATTCCCCTTTCCTTTTTGGTCTGGGGTCTGGATGATATGGGTGCATTTTCTGTGAATTTAGGTTGCCTCAGACTAGTTCTTCCCAGCCTCTGATGTTTCTTAGAGAGCTGGGCCCATGATCACAGCCAAACTGCCCAGGTGATCAGCTCCACCCAGATGCTCAGAACAACTGCCCTGAGTACAGCTCTGAGCAGGATTCTCCCGTGAAACTGCCCTGAGATGTTGTTTCATGGCAGTCCCCAGATCCCAAAGACCCTGGAGTGCCCCCCCAGACAGAGATGTTCCCCACTCACTGGCTGTCCCATTGAGTGCTCTGGTAGCTCACTCTGGTTTGGTGTGGGAGTTGGGGGGAAGAAGGGCGGCTCAGTTCATGTTTCTATGCAAGTTTTTCCTCCTTCTTATTATAGTGTAGAAATGTTCAAACCCCACATAACTTTGCCTTTGTGGGGTACTGGGGAGTCCTTCTGTTCCTCCAAAGGTGGTTTTTATGCTCCTTTGATGTAGTCTATTTCGTTCGGTGCCGGGGAGAGGAAGAGTGTGGCATCTAGATTGCAGCCATTTTTACCCGGATGTCTCTTTTTTGGTTTTTTAACTGGCAGGATGGGTGTGTTGTATTCAGATTTGCAGGGGTTATTATTCCCTGTTTAATTAATGAGTTAATAACTGGGGTAATAACCTCAATTACCTGTTTTGAGAGGGTATGCTGAGGAATGGAAGGAGATGGGCTAGACTTAATTTTTATCTGCACAGGAACAGCAGATTTAAGTAAGCCTACATTGGAAGAAGATGTGGTCCAAAGAGACTCCGGTATATCCATAGGTATTTTAAAAGTTGGAGGCTGTTTTGCCTCCTGGCTCTCTGAGAGAAGTACAGGGAGTAAATTTAAAGATTCCTCTGGTACTTCCAATGTTAAGGAAGCATCTGGGGATCAAGTTATTGTGGCTCTGAGTTTGCATAAAGGTCTCTCCCCAGCAAATTTAAAGGGGAGTCAGGCATCAAAAGGAAGGAATATTGTACCTCTAGGGGTCCTACAGACACCAATTGAGGGGGATACTTTTTAACTCTTTGGGATATTCCTGATATTCCCACTACGTTTTGTGAGTCAACGGAATAACAATTTAAATCAGGTACGTACATTCTTCAATACAGACCTGGTAGCTATAGTGTCTAAGAGACAATCATAATAGGTGTTACCCACCTTTAAGGTAACATGGGGTTCATTGGTATTGAGAGGGCAGTGGATAGAGACAATGGGTAGTAGGACATCAGGGTCTGGAAAATCAAAGGTTGTATCCTCTGATTCCTGTGCCCCAGCCACCCCACCCCCTAGACACCTTCATAGTATTTGGGACATTCCTTGCACACACCCCTGAAGCACACCCCTCTGAAGGGCATTAGCACCTCGAGTATTTTTTGGATGAGCACCATTTTTATATATTGTTGTTGGGTATTATCATTTTCTTCATTTGGAGCATTATCATTATTTCCCCAATTCCTATTTCTAAAATTTTGGTTTCTAAAGTTCTTATTTCTATAGTCACTATAGTTATTTCCATAATTTCTAAAATTCTGGTTTCTATGATTATTATCATCTTTTCTATAGTTATTATTTCTAAAGTTGTTATTAAACTGCGTATTCCTTCTAATAATCTTGAGAAAAGTTCTACATTCTATCATCCTGTGGCCCTTCTTCTCACAGAAGTGGCAGGTTACTGATTTATCCGTGAATTGCTACAATGTGGCTATGGTCTCTCCCTTATTTTTCAATTGTCTCTTTAACATTTCATTTTCTTTCTTTAGGTCTTCCACTAATGTATTGTGTTCCTCAGGTCTTTTTACACAACCTTTATAAACATAGGTTGCTACTCTCCTCAATTCTTGGAGGTCCTTAGATTCCCAATTAGGACAGCTAGTTTTAAAGTAGTCTTTTACCACTGAACAATAATTTTCAACGAATTGCCTACTTATTTGCCTAATGTCCCTTTCTCTGGATAAATCAAGGACCATATATGTATTCCCTACATCAATAAGTCTGTCCATAAACTGGGAGGGGATCGCCTCAATTTTGTCGGGTTCTTTCAAATTTTGACCATTTTTCAGGTCTATCCAAGCAAGCTCTCATAGCTGTCAATAATGCTTCTCTGGCCTGGTTTAGTTTTGTGTGATCTAGTTCAACATTGGGTTTCCAATGTGTATCTTCTGTTGGCCAATAATGTCCTCTTCTACCTCATTTCTGATTAGCCAGAGAGACGATATTGTTTTTTTTCTCTTTTTGTTAAAAATGTCTCTAACAAATTCTCAACATCCATCCAAGTGGGGTCAAAAGTTCTGTATATGTTCTCTAACTTTTTTTATAATTAATATTGGTTCTCCCTCAAAAGATGGAAGATCTTCCTTATATTTATTTAAATCTTCAAGGCTAAAAGGTGTATGATGTCTTACAGATACCAAATTACCATCTTTATTAAAAGTGGGTACTTCCCTTAAAGGAAATAACCTATCTGAATTATTTGGTACTCCTGTTTCTAGGCATATTAATCCATTCTCAGTTGGGTAGTATGAGAAAAAGAAGGGTTGGGCACACTGAAGGAGAGGGTTTGTTGTTGTCCCATTGTGCCAGAATGATCAGATGTAGGAAGTATATGGAAACTGAATTGGGCAGTGGGAAGGAGGGACAAAGGAAGAAGTATTAGTAACTAGGTGGAAAGATACAGAGGTGTTAGGGTTGGAGGAATTGGTAGTTTGTAAACTTTGATTGGAGATATTAGTATGGTCAGTATGGGTGTGGTGTGAACTCAGGGTGGAAGTGGTAGGGTCTGAAGCTTGGGTGGGGTATGAACTTAGAGTGGAGGGTGTGGGATTGGAAGCATGAGTTGGGTTTTCTGAGGCTGAGGGGGTAGAGGGAGGGGTGGGTTGGCTAGGAGGGTTACTGTCCAGAGCAAGTTGGGACAGAGATTCTAATAATGTTCTTAACTCTCTTTTAATGTTTCTCATAAAATCTACAATCTACCCCTGACTTTCCTCTATAAGCTCAAGCTGAGTATTTATTTCTGCATTTTGTTGAGTAGTAGAAGGTTGTTTTGACTGAGAAGTGGGTTTTGTAAGGAAATACAATATTACAGCTATAACAATCAAAATCCCAAGGGGGAGTAGCATGTCGATTATAGTTTGCCATAAGCCCTATGGTATGAGAAATTTCAGAGAGGCAACAAATGCAAATTTTACAAGGTTAGTCATGGAGCTGATGAGCCATTTGTTAACTATCTTGTGAACTGGCTGTATCCACATATTTCTAAAGTAAACATGTGGGGAGCAGGACAAGGCCAAATGCTCTCTCCAAATTTCCCTTAATCCTAATCTAGGCAGTTGTTCCCTAAAGGAAGGAGATTTATTAACAGCTCTCCTAGCCAGTACCTTAGTGCCCTGTTGCTAAGATTTAAAACAGCTGTGTTCTATTTAATTTAAGGAGAAATCAAAACGTTTTTACTCACCTGCTCTTGCAGCTGTGTTTTGAAGACGAGTTAGCATGTTTAAAAAGACTGACTCACAGAGTAAGTAATAAAGAGAGAAAGGAAGAGATTTCACAGAAATTTTTTAGAGTTTTCATCACAATCACTTCGTGGTTTCCATAAACTGTGACTGTGAAAATATGAGTTTCATGCAAAGCCGAATTAATACCAGAGCACTCCAGCTCCTTCCTTTCAAAGAAAATTTTCTCTTGTGTCACCTCCCCTGAATGTATATGTCTACCAACCACAGCAGACGTTTTTCCTAGGATAGCCCATTCTTAGTTTTTAGTTCTCACCTTCTCTGGGTAGATTATGTCTCCTGAGTACTTCTCAACTCTGCTAAGCTTGCCCTTTGTAAGGTCCTTGACCTTTTAGTGATTATTTTGACCTTCATAGGTACTTAGCAACCTTTTGTATTAGATCTAAAAATAGACCTAGCTTAAGGTTTTGGCCTCACTATAAGTATGAGTTAAGTACTTTTTCATTGTTCAGTAAGGAGTTTTACAACTTTATCTTCCCCTAAATTATTCCTAAGTATGAGTGAAGTAATGTGAAATTCCCAATACATTCCTGATCAAGTACCTCCATTGTTTTAAATAAGGAATAACCTTAAGATAATGTTCCAAGGTAGAGTTTGAGAAATTTTCAGATTCACACCAGAAGATTAAATCTAGCTCAGCTTCCAGCCACAAGGCCTTCTCCAAGATGAGAGGCCTCCTTGAAGGCTGGTGCCTTCAGAAAGGTCAAGGGAAAGGGGAGTCATCCTTATCACTCACAACATGGTCATTTCAGGGAAACAATCTGAGATCCCATGCTCCACCAAGTCAAGTTCCACCACAAAAGCCAAAAGTCCCTCTCACAGGAAGTGATGCTAAATATGAAGGCAGTTCTTTACATCACTTCCTGTGTCTCACTGTAACAATGGTGGCTTAAACTTGGCTTTGGACAGCCAAGGGGGTCAGTGAGTTGTTTCTAATTCATCACTTGCTAGCACACACAGGTCATAGACCTTCCACCTCCACACTTAATACTTAAATGGGGGTGTATATATTTCTGGTTGCTAAAATTCTAAAGGCTAAGCAGGGTGGCATAAATATAAAATTCACACAGGGAACAAATATAAGTATATAAAATGGACAACTAAGACTGTAAAAACATTGAAAAGTCAGAGTTAGAGGGACCAACAAAATACATACACACATGTACATGTCAAAGAGAAATCAGAAAATTTAGTTTTAAAATACTATTATTTCTATTTAGCAATATTTCTTTTTAATTTTAGTTATAAATTCTCTATTTCTCTGAAGCCCTAATACCACTTATTGTGGTGGCAAGCAAAATTACATAACTTATACTGGAGAAGTAATACAAAATATATTTCTATATTAGACCTTCCTCACCCTTAAAAGCAAGAAATATAAAGATAGCATGCTTTAATTTGCACTCATAGCTCATTAGTTCTCCCTTTGAAGGTGGATGAAATTTATCATCATGAGGCCTTCGGAATTGCTCTTGAGCATTGTCATAATTAGAGTAGCCACGTCTTTTTTCAGATGATCATTTTTATCTTTTTTACTCTGCTTATTTTGCTTGTTATATACTTTTTCTAATATAGTTAATAAGGATATATGTTTTTGCATGACATTGTCATCTGTTTTGTAGGAGAAACTCTAGGAAAAAGGTCTCCAATTTTGTGAATCTAGGTCCCTGAGTGATTATTAATTGTGACACAAAATTGGAATTTAGGGGGGGAAATGGTTAGTTAACATCATTCACTTTTTCTGGATAAACAAGTATGCTGCCATTTCTAATTTGAGTCTATCAACATAAAATGGATGATTTTTACAAATTTCTGCTATGAGTTAATAAATTATCTTGTCCAAAGATATTGCTTTTTATTATTATACTTATGTTGTAATTGAGGTAAGTATTGGTGATTCCCTAAGATTAGGTGAAAAAATCATGTATAATGAAAAAAAAAACTTTCTCCTTCCTAAGATTTGGAGACAACAAAACACTTCAACAAGAGTTAAAACAGAAATATGTGTCTATGGGAGTTATTGTTCTTAGTAAATCATATCAGATTCTTTTTGAATTGGTGATTCTATCCATTGCTAATAAAGACATTTTTGTTTTTCCATTAAGCATCACCAGTCATATATCTTCTTCCTAACATTTCCTAAACTTCTTTCAGGATACATATTCTCAGTATCTCACTGAGCTATCTCATATATAAAGGAAAAAAAATTTTGGTATATCTTTTTTATTTTTTTCATTGCAAATTATATATTTAGTCAATTTAGAACATTATTCCATAGTTGCAAGAATAATATTCTTTCCCTCCCTTCCATCCTCAGACCCTTCCCGTAGCTGACACACAATTCCACTGGGTATTACATGTGTCCTTGATCAAAACCTATTTTTATGTTGTTGGTGTTTGCATAAGGATGTTCATTTAGAATCTACATCCCTAATCACATCCCCTCAACTCATGTAATCAAGCAGTGGTTTTTCTTCTGTTTCTATTCTCACGGTTTTTCCTCTGAATGTGCATAGTGTTCTTTAACATAGATCCCTCCAAGTTGTTCAGGATCACTGCATTGACACTAATGGAGAAGTCCATTACCTTCGATTGTACCACAGTGTATCAGTCTCTGTGTACACATACATGTTCTCTTGGTTCTGCTCCTTTCATTCTACATCAATTCCTGGAATTCATTCCATTTCCCACAGAATCACTCCAGTTTATTATTCCTTTTTGCACAATATTATTCAATCACCAACATATACCACAATTTGTTTAGCCATTCCCCAATTGAAGAGCATCCCCTCATTTTTCAATTTTTTGCCACCTCAAAGAGCTCAGCTGTGAATATTCTCATACAAGTCTTTTTCCTTATTATCTCCTTGGGGTGCAAACCTAGTAGTGCTATGGCTGGATCAAAGGGCAGACACTCTTTTAGCACCCTTTGGCCATAGTTCCAAATTGCCATCCAGAATGGTTGGATCCATTCACAAGTCCACCAGCAATGCATTAATGTCCCAACTTTGCCACATTCCCTCCATCACTCATTACTTTCAATTGCTATCATGTTAGGCAATATGCTACATGTGAGGTGGTATCTCAGAGTTGTTTTGATTTGCATCTCTCTGATTATAAGAGATTTAGAACACTTTTTTCATGTTCTTATTAATAATTTTGTTTCTTTAACTGAAAATTGCCTATTCATGTCTCTTGTCCATTTATCAATGGGAGAATGGCTTGATTTTATGTATAATTGATTTAGCTCTTTGTATATTTGAGTAATTAGACCTTTGTCAGAGGTTGGGTTTTTTTTTGAAGATTGTTACCCAATTCGTTGCTTCCCTTCTAATTTTGGGTGCATTGGCTTTGTTTACCCAAAAACTTTTCAATTTGATGTAATCAAAATTATTTATTTTATATTTTGTGATTTTTTTCTAGCTCTTGCTTGGTTTAAAATATTTACTTTCTCAAGGTTCTGACATGTATACTATTCCATGGTCACCTAATTTGCTTATAGTTTCCTTCTTTATGTTCAAGTCATTCACACATTCTGAATTTTGGTCCCAAAAGCTGGGATCTTTGGATTTATCATAGTCAGTCTTGCTGAGGTTAATTACCCTTAGTTTATTCCACTGATCCTCCTTTCTGTCTCTTAGCCAGTACCAAATTGTTTGTTTTGATGGCCTCTGCTTTATAGTTTAGTTTGAGATCTGGATCTGCAAGACCTCCTTCCTTCATTTTTTTTCATTAATTCCCTTTATATCCTTGATCATTTGTTCTTCCAAATGAAGTTTGTTATTTTTTTTTCTAATTCAGTAAAAACAAAATTGGTAGTTCAATGGGTATGGCAATGAATAAGTAAATTAATTTGGATAGGATTGTATTTTTATTATGTTAACTCTTCTTACCCATGACCAATCGATATTTTTAAAATTATTTAGATCTGGTTTTAATTGTGTGGAGAGTATTTTCCAATTGTCTTCATATAGTTCCTTTGTTTCTCTCTACAGATAGATTCCTAAGTATTTTATATTGTCTAGGGTGATTTTAAATGGAATTTCTCTTTCTAATTCTTGCTGCTGAGATGTCTTGGAAATATATGGAAATGCTGATGACTTCTGTGGGCTTATACAACTTTGCTAAAGTTGTTGATAAGTTCAACTAGTTTTTCAGTTGATTCTCTAGGATTCTTTAAGTAGACCATCATATTAACCACAAAGAGTGATAACTTGGTCTCCTCATTGCCTATTTTAATGCCTTGAATTTCTTTTTCTTCTCTAATTGCTACTGCTAGTATTTCTAGAAAATGTTAAATAATAGAGGTGATAATGGGCATCCTTGTTTCACTCTTGATCTTATTGGGAAGGCTTCTAGTTTATCCCCACTGCAGATGATATTTTCTGATTGTTTTAGATGAATACTGCTTATTATTTTTAGGAAAGGCCCTTCTATCCCTATGTTTTCTACTGTTTTCAAAAAGAATGAGTGCTGTATTTTGCCAAAGTTTTTTTCTGCATCTATTGAGATCGGTTGAGTCATCATGAATAGCCCTCATGATTACTTGCTGGAGAGTATAAAATAATATTTTAAAGGGAAAAATATACAAAAGAATCAAAACAATCCGTAATTAAATATAAAGTATTCTGTATCTATGGGCCTCTTCAAAGGGAGGGTCTTGAGTTGTATTTTAACATTCATTCACTGGAACTTCAGTTTCTTTCTTATACTGAAACATTCACTTTTTTGGTTGTTGTTCACTGGTTGTTGTTAATTCTATTGACATGGTAGTCAATTTATTTATTATTTCTGGCTTTCCTTATATAATTTTAATCAACATCAATCCATGTCTGTATGTGCATGTTTCATGGAATCCTATTTCCCCCTTTTTTATAATACAGTTATATTCTGTGAAAGTCACATTCCATATTTTTAAACATTCATTCTACAAATGAACTGTTTTCAAGATTTTTGTATGAGGATAATTTTTAAATATGCTACTAAAAATATTTTGTTCTTTAGTTATTTTCAGTAGTATTTCACTCTTCACAGTCCCTTTCTGAGTTTTCTGAACAAAGATAATATACTAGAATGTTTTGCCATTTTACTTTCCTAGCTAATTTTACACTTTAGGTGTCTTAGATAATGAATTTTAGGGGCATTTTTATTGTTATTGACTTTTTTAAGTATTCTCATATTCGGTCTTTTTAAAAAATTGG
This sequence comes from Monodelphis domestica, assembly GCF_027887165.1. Lineage (NCBI taxonomy): Eukaryota > Metazoa > Chordata > Mammalia > Didelphimorphia > Didelphidae > Monodelphis > Monodelphis domestica. Next base: position 23,637,647 of record NC_077232.1, on the reverse strand, counting down.
ACAAAGATTTACACACTTTTTCAAAGAATATTTTGTTTTGTTGTAAATTCTTTTGTCCCTGATTAATGTTTTCTCTTTGTGTTGAGTAAATCCCTGAACAATTTCTGAGTTATTTGGGACTGGAACTACAAATATTCAATATACCCTACATCCTAGGTGATATGATCCAAGAAAAGTGCAGGTAACTGCTAATCTGATCTGAATTTTTCAAGATCTTGTTGAAAGATTACATTATCCTATCCAAATAGTAAGTATATTTCTTAAAAAAAGAAAAGTAGCTTAACCTAAATCCAGATTGGAAATATAAATCTCAGTTATTTAGAAAGGTAATATATTTTATTCTTTCTTAATATTTTACATCTTAAGTGAACAAAGAGAAAGGCAGGCAGTGGTCTCCTCTCATTATCTTAATTGAAAAAAAATGATTCCATATATCTGATAACCTTATGAGAAACACAAATAAAATCAGATGTGTTTTATATTTCCAAGATCTAGAGAATTTTATTAAAAACAGGTAACATGAAAAGAAGTCACACTCATAAGTAAGCAACTATATCTCCAATTTATAGGAAAGCTATTACAATTCAAGCCAGATTCACCTTCCATAGTTTATTCATGTTTGGCCAACAGTTTAGAATGAAGAAAGTTGCTAATATTCTCATTTTTCCTAAGTGATTTTGAATAAATTAATATGCCAAAAGCTCTCTTATCTAAGTAAATAGAATCTCTCAATACCCTGAATATGTATCTGTAATCATTCTGCTTGAAGATATTAATTTATTTTCAAATATGTATCTGACATAGACATTATATGATTTTGATTGGGATAATCTAAGCCTAATAATCTCAAGGTGACTACATATTTGTTGTGAAAAAGTAGTTCTTAATGAATAGTTATTGAAAACAACAGCAAAAATTATAAGAAAAATAATTCTGCTCTTTTACTAAACATAAAACAATTGCTCTTACATGGAAATTGAGAGAAATACCAAAAAATAAAAAAATTAGAAAGGAATGATAAGTGTCTGAAATTTATGCAGAGGAGAAAAATGGAAACAAAAGTTGGAAAACTATTTAGAGCAAAGGCTATTCAAAATAAATTTTATGTTATTCTTTATCTTTTCCATTTAGAAAATGATTTTTTCATTGCTGCAATAAAATCCTTATTCCTTAGACTATAAATCATAGGATTACTCACTGGTGTCACAATGGTGTAGAATACAGAGAAGATCTTCTCTATGCTGACTGAATAACTGGAATTGGGATGAAAATATGCTATAAACCCAGAACCATAGAATAAGCATACAACTATAACATGAGAGGAACAAGTAGAGAAGGCTTTGGATCTGCCAGTGGTTGATGGGAGTTTCATAACAGTGCTGAGGATTCTGATGTAAGACATGAGTATCATCAGAAAAGGAGTCAAACCAAAGCTGAAACAAGTAACATAAAGAAAGAATTCATCCCAAATGTTATCTCCACATGTCAACTTCAATAAGGGGGGCAAGTCACAGAAAATGTGATTGAGTTTGTTAGAACCACAGAAGGGACCAGAGAAAATTTGGTATGTCTGTCCAATCACAACTGGAATCCCAATAACCCAGGAGCCAAACACCATCTGGACACATATCCTCTGATTCATGATTATAGGATAGTAAAGTGGCTTACAGATGGCCACATAGCGGTCATAGGCCATCACAGCCAGGAGAAAGCTCTCTGTGACTCCTAGAATGAGAAAGAAACAGAGTTGTGCAGCACATGACAGTAAAGAAATATTCCTTTTCTGTCTCCAAATATTCACAAGCATTCTGGGGAGGATGTTTGATGTGTAACACATTTCCACAAAGGAGAAGTTTCCAAGGAAGTAATACATAGGTGTTTGAAGAGCAGATTCCACATTGGTGATTAAAATGATGAAACCATTTCCTAATAGGATACTTATGTAGATGAATAGAAAAACAACAAAGAGAAATCCTTGGATATTGGGGTATTCAGAAAATCCCAGGAGAATAAATTCTTCCATAAGAGTAAGATTTGTGTCTGCCATTTTTTCTGTATATTCCAAACTTAACAATGGAAAATGTTAATTTTCCTCAAATGTACTTAGATTCTGATTCTGAAATAACAAGCATATATGTTAGATTAGATGATGACTCTGATAATTTCAATATTGGTCATTTTATTTTTTAATTTATTCAGTTCAGAAATTTCATAAATTATACCTAGATGTTAATGCTTTATTAAATCTTTACGTGCCCTAACCTTCCTTTCTTCTCTAGCAAACATTTGATATTTGATGTGCCCTTTTGAATTTAAAATATAATTATATATGTTCAGATTTGATGATCTATGGTATACATAATGAATCTTTATAAATATAACACATTATATTAAATGTTAATGTCCCTTCTAAATGCTCATCTATTTCATATTTTGTTTTATAAAGTCATTTCTAGATTTAGATTCTATGACTATAATAGTAGTTATTATTATTGAAGAGCAAGCCTGACTCCATTTTACAATATTCATTTTTCTTGCTCTGTTCTCAGAAAAATCTCATCAGTCAGAATTTATATTGAAAGCATCATATTTTTATTCCATGATGAAACTTTTGAGATGAAGTAGTATAAAATTCAAACATAAATATTAGAGAATTATAATGTCTGATTTGTTTTTCCCCCAGACTATTGATTGTTTCATTCCTTCTCTTTAATTATTTGTATACTCAGCCCTGTTTAGACAGAAACATTTATGTCATATTTTATTATCTACATCTAATAAAAAATATCTTAGAAAATACAGTTCTTTGTGGAAGATCTTGAATTTTGGATAAACTGGGGAACTCTATCTCCCATTGTCTAGGCAATTTAAATCATCTGATAGCAAGAATCCTGGGAAATCCTAGTTAATAATCAATTAATTTTATAATTGACATTTGATAAAATGAGTTAAATCCTGAGACAAAATGACTAATGTCCTAGGAAAATGAATGTAGAGCAAAAATGAGTCTATACTATATTTTTTCTGGTAGAAAACACAATATTCATTGACAAAAGAGTAAGAAGTTGTTACGAAACAAGGGACATCAGCTCTGTTGCATATCTCAGATTGTCATTTTGAACTACCATATCACCCACTGAATCATTTGGATGAAGGAAGTAGTATTGCGTTCATTACCATTCTAGTCATAGATCTGTTAATAAATAATAGTAAATAATAATTAAAATGGAAATGGGACCAAAAATGTCTGACTTTTAGTCATCTTATGGGAGAAACATGTTGGCCCTGGTAAATCTTCATTTTTTCGTAAGATCTTAGAATTTATCAGTGCCAGAGAAATAAGAAAGCACTCGATCTTACTCTTACCTTTTTCTGAAGGGATTAAATAATATTCAGATGTTTTCTTTCTTTAGTATAATAAAATGTTACATGCAAATAGCTGTCATATATATATATATAATGTTTTAAGATATTAGAAATGTATTCCTTCTTGCATACAGTTATATTTTCATAAAATCTTTTCAATACTTGAACTAAAGACATAATTATTCTCATTTTAGAGATGAGCAGACTGAAAGTCAAGTAATACAAATGACTTGTACTAGGTCAAATCACTGTTTAAATTTCTAATTTTAAATGAACCCAGGTTTCTCTTCACATTCTACATTGCTCTCCCTGAATTATGCTGCCTTTCTTTTAAATTGTAATGATTTAATAAACATCACTAATGTGTCACAAAGATCAAACTCTCTACAAAATCTCAGAAACGATGATTGAATTGAATGCAGCCAGTATACTTAAATAGAAAGAAATCTTGACCATATCTGCCCCATGGAGACAGTTCCTCTCTCTGGCCACATTTCCCCTTGTAATGAGGAGCCAGATCTAGGATTAATTCACTAAGCCTCCATTAAAAAGAAAATGTAGAATGATGGAAATACTCCTGGGCTTATAGTCAGGGGACTATTTCTTTGTAATTAAGTAAGTAATGCTAAAAAATTTGTAGTGAATCACTCTCCACAGCTTCACTTATATACCTAAAATTCTGGATTTCAGGATCATGGAACTATCTTTATTTACCTCATAGGATATCTATGTGAGAAATGCTAAGTAAAGAGTGAAATATGCTATTCCTGAGGTACTTATTGACCATAGGTCAAGATTACATGGAGTTTTCCTTCAAGAGCCAGGAGATCTAACAACATACCCAGGAATTTGGAGGGGATTTCTTGCCTACCATATCATTTAATGAAATGGCTTTAAAAAGTTTTGCTCATTTTTATAATTTTTATTTTTATCGTCTTTCAAAACACACTTCCAAATTAATCATTATTGTCAGAGCAAATCCATACATTAACAAAACACCAAAATAAAACTAAGAATACACTGATGTGAAAGAAGATTCCAAGTTTTGAGCTTCAGGATGGAGGATTAGAAGCAGAGAAGCTCCAAACCACAATGAGAACCCTCTCCAAACAATCTTATAATAAGGCCAAAAAAACAATAAGGTAAAAAAATACGAAAAGAAAAAAAGGAAAAGACACAAAGTGAAGCAACTTTCAAGTAAAGAACAACCTGTGAAGTAGGCAGAGAACATCTGAGGCACTGAGGTGAGATGGGAGTATAACCAGCAGGAGGTTAGAGAAAGAATTAAGGAGCAATTCAATAGCAATGCCCCCTCCCTTAACCCCTCATCTACTATTCCATGTTCTGAACTTGGGCCCTAAGCCAACATCCAGATTCAGAGACCCTGACTGATTTTAATCTAAAAACAAACCAATATGGACCCCTTAATGTTCTAAGCAAGCCTGTGATGGAGTCTGGAATTCTAGGCCAGGGCAATCTGCTACATAGCCATATCCATGTGGGCCCAAACCAAGGACAGGATTTCCAGTACTGACTTATGATAAGAACATAGATCTCAGTTATGGACAGCCTGTAGACACACAGCTAGATACCTTGATCCCTGGCAGGGGGAATTCCCAAGGTCCTAATTTGGTGCTGAATGACCCTTGCCAAAAGATCAAGGAAGAGAGGCAAAGTCCCAGTGCATAGTAATCTGTGATGTGCTTTGTGACTGACCTGATCAAGCCCAGAGGGAATTAAGAGCTTACACATGATACAGAGGCTAGATATTGAGCTATAAGCAGTCTCAGGAAATAATTGAGTCATCACTGGGAGTTGGTTCCCAGAGCTTCCAGTTCACAGGCCATCATAGCATCCTGGAAGAATGGGAAATTGCAGAAACCCAGAAATAAAACTGAGTGTGACATCAAAGAAGGAATGAAGTTAAAGAGGGTCTCTTAAACTCCCAAAGAAGAGAGCATAGATTTAAATAGGATGGAAAAAATTAGCAAACAGAAAAAACAACAATAACAATACCTAACTATAGAGAATTTTTATGGAGACAAATAGAAAGGCACTGACAAATAAGGAGATAGTGAAAACAAAGTAAACAAAAGGAATGTTCCAAAGAAAAATATGAATTGGATTTAGATTCTTGAAGAACTCAAAAAGAATTTCAAAAATAAATTAGAAGAGACAGAGGAAAATGGAGACATATAAAGGATAATGTTAGCATTGTGGACTAAAATATATTTACTTGGTCACCAGGGAAAATCCCAAATAATAAAATACCCAAGTCAGCTGGAAATTATGATCATTTTAATTAATATAGAGAGAAGGAATTAAGGAGAAGAGAGAGATAAAGGAGAAAGAGTTAATTTAAACTGCTCTGACTCAGGCTGAGCCAGGCAGAAGTTAAAGGCCTTGGCCAAAGGGCCCTCTTGTGAGAGCCAAAGGAATGGGAAGTCAATCTTATCACTCACCATCTCAAGGAAGCTGTCTGAGGGACCTCCTTCAGGCTGAGTTCCAGGTTCTAACTGGTTCCCAGGCTGCTCACAGGAAGTGATCAGCCAGAGCCACCTCTCCGGGGAAAGCAACTGAAGAGAGTAAGTGATGTACCCTATATAGATGGTTTTACATTACTTTCCTGCATCTTATCTGTACCAATGGTAACTTAGCTTAACTTAGGACAGCCCAGGGGTCTGTCAGCAGTTTCTGCCCATGTATGTTGATGGCCATCCTTGTAGATACTTAATCCTTGTGTATGGGTGCAGACATTCCTGATCTTGTTAGACTAAGTAGGGTGGAGCAATGTAGAGTTCCCAAAACATTCCTGATTCTGTTAGACCAAGTATTTCCATTGTTACAATCAGGAAATAGCTAAATCAAATCTTCTAAAGTATGATCTGGTTAGGGTGGAGTAGGTTTAAAATTCACAGAAAAGAAATAAATGCAAGGCAAGAAGAAATGAGCCAGAGTCCAGATTGCAAATAGAAACAGAAGAAGCAGAGTCCTCTGTGACTTTCCTTCCATGCAAAAAAAAATATAAAAGCTTCAAAACAGATAGAAATCCAAACCCAATAACAAACCAGAGCCACAGGTCTCTCCTACTTGATACAACCTGAAAGGTATGCAGATAAAGTCAAATTCCTGGAAATAAGGGCAATATCCAAGACCCCTCTACCACCTACTGTACTGAGACCAACAGAAGGACTCAGGCTGACTGTGGGATTCCAGGGTGAAGGTTGCAATCTCATCAGAGTACTGTGGGAAGTTCAGGGCTGTGACCAGGTGTCTGGAAGGGAGAATCCGAGTATAGAAGAATAGAGGGGAGTACCAAGGATAACTACATTCAGACTCCACACTTAACCTTCATTTTCAACCTCTGCTGGCAGCTGGGGAAGATTTGGTCTCAGGGCACATTAATACAAGAGCACATCTCAGTCTGCCTTATCCAGGTTACCAGCACAACAGACAAGAGGCCATTCAGAGCAGAAAAGCTCTAACTCACAGAACCAAAAAACAAGCAGAGGATCAAAATATAGTCCATAGGGAGGGGGTAGAGAAGGAAAAAATATGAGTAAACCACAGAAGAAGAAATAAAGACATTGTTATTGACAACTTCTATCCCAAGTAAGTGGGATAGAGGAAGAACAAGGAATAGCAAGCAAAACCTAAGAAACTACAGTCAATTGGACTCATACTCTGAAAGAGGTGAAAAAAATTAAAAAACAATTAAGAGAGGTTGAAAAATATTGGAAAAAGAATTAAAAAAGCAAAATAAATCATCTGGAAACAGAGGAACATAATATAAAACAAGAAAAGAGTACTTTAAAAGCTAGAATTGACTAACTCAGAAACAAGACAAAGAAAGCAAAAAATAATATCAATGACTTAAAAAGAAATGTAGTTCAAAAGGAAAAGAAGGATCAAAAAGTCAGGGATGAAATTCAGTCTTTAAAAATTAGAATCAAACATTTAGAAGTGAGTAACTTCCAAGGCATCAAGAATCTAGTAAACAAAATTAAAAGAATGATAAAATTGAAGAAAATATGAAAAATCCCATTGATAAAGCAATTGAAGTGGGAAAAAAAGATCCAGGAAAAACAATTAAAAAATTATTGAACTAACTGAAAATCAATACCAAGGAAAAAAGAGTGGGCATCATTCTACAGGAAATTAATCAATAAAAGTGCCCTGATATCCTTGAACAAGAGGGTAAAATAGAGATTGCCAGAATCCACCAATTACTTGCTTCATTAATCTCCAAAAGATGACTCCCAGCAATATAAATCAAGCTCAAGAGCTTCCAGATGAAGGAAAAGAAACTTCTGCTAAAAGATACTATTGCTAAAAAGTAACAACTCAGATATTTCAGATATCATAGAGCCACAGTCATGATTACGCAGGTCCTGACTGTATCTACCCTGAAGGAGTGGAAGACATGGAATATAATATTCCAGAAAGCTAGAGATCTGAAAATACAACCAATAATTAACTACCCAGCTAAATTTACTTTATTCTTATATGGAAAATATGATCATTTAATAAAATTCAAGATTTCAAAGAATTCCAAAAGAAAAGGCCAGACATAAAAAGAACTTATGATGGCCTGATACAGAACTCAAGAGAATCACAAAAAAAGAGAAAATTAAGAAAGAAAAAAAATAAGGCACTCCATAAGGTGAAATGATTTGTGTTCCTACATGAAGAGATGATAACAGTACCTATTAAAAACTCTTATCATTAATGTAAATAGAAAAAGTATAGTTAACAGCACTAAACTGTTTAGGGAGATATTTAAAAATATATTTAAAAAATTAGGGGTAATGAAAGAGGAAAAAACTAAAAGAAACGGGAAAAGAAATAAAATGGGGTAAATATGTATTTCATAAAGAAACACAAGGATGGGGGAAGGGACAGAGAAAAACTATACAATGGCAAGGAGGAAGATATTGGTGACAGACAAAACTTAAATCTTACACTCATTGGAACTGGCTCAGAGAGTGAAGAAGTTAGATACATAGGGGAAGAGAATTGTATCCTGATCTTTAGAGAAACAGAAGGGTATTAATGAGCTGGTGGGGAGGGGAGCAATACAAGGGAGAGAGAGATTGGGGGTCATTTAAAAGGCAATATAGTAAGAATGGAATAATAAGAACGGAGAGGGTAAGAAGAGGAATAACATTAGGGTGGGGAAATGGAAGAGACTGACTAAAAATGAAAAGGTGAAGATTAGGGTAAGAGTGATAAGGAAAAAGGTTGAATTAAAGACAGAAGTCAAAATGTGGGTGAATACACAGACAGTAAGCTTTGCTATAAAGGTGAAAGGGATGAACTCACCCATAAAAGGAAAGCAGATAGGAGAATTGATTAGAAATGATAATACTATCATATATTGTCAACAAGAAATACAATTGATGAAGGTAGATACATACATGGTAAAGGTAAGAGGGTGAAGTAGAATTACTGGACTGAAACTAAGACAAAGAAGGTAGGAGTAGCAATTTTGATCTCAGACAAAGCTAAAATATAAAATAGATTTGATTAAAAGAGATGAGTTAAAGTATAACTTTCATCATCATTTTGATGAAAGGCAGTATGATTAAGGAACAAATATCAGTACTCAACATATATGCAAAAATGGTATAACATCCATATTTCTGAAGGAGAAACTAGTGGAACTCAAGGAGGAAATAGATAGAAAAACCATACTATTGGGCAACTTCAGCCTTCCCCTATCAGAACTAGATAAACTGAATAAAAAATAAATAATAAAGAAGTAAGAGAAGTGAACAAAATGTTAGAAAAATTAGAGTTAATATATATCTCGAGAAATATAAATAGGGATGAAAAGGAATATACCTTGTTTTCAGCAGAATATGGTACATATAAAAAAATTGACTATGTAAATGTAGGTGTGTTGATTTAGTATCTTAAAACCTGGATACTATAATTCCCATAATCCCCTTTTCCTTTTCCTGTTTGTGTATCTCCAAACATGGAGGGAGCTTTCAGTTGGTGTTTTCCTCCCACATGAGTTCTGGTTCCATTGTGGGAGAGGGAGGAGTGTTTTTTTTGTTTTTGTTTTTGTTATTGTTATTTTTTCCTAGCTTTACTTCTTTACACTTCAATATAAATATTTAATAAATATTATTAAATATAATACTTGGAGTACTGAATATTAATTTTCATCTTTACATTTTTGGCAGACTACAAAAGGATTCTTGAACTTGACTTTTCTTTTTCTTTTTCTTTAAATCCATCAGCCCGATTACAGCTGAGTTTAAAACTGCTGCTGGTAGTTTTGAAGACCCCCTCTCCAACTGCCCAGATGAAGTCCATTCTTCTAGCTCTCCTTATTCCCTACAAGCCTCTGGCAGCTGCTAGTATTTGAGTATTTTTACAACCTGACTGCCCTGCCATGCCCAGCTGCCTTCACTTAGGGGACTTAGTGGAGAAGCCACTACCCACCCACTGCCTATAGAGCAGCCATATCAGCCTGATTGTCCGTTCCTGACCACAGCTTGGCCAAATCCCAGCAAAGGGGGCTCCTCTGCTGCCTCAAACTACTACCTCAGACAGAGCACCCTTGGCCCAACATGGTGCTGAAACCTAGTCATAAGGGCTTGAGTTTTCCTTCCCATGGCCTAAAGCCACTGTTGGGTTTGTTTTTTTTTTTTCCTTATCCACAGCTTTACTGGTAACAAAATATGCTGATCTGGAATTGGGATGACCTCTGACCATATTTTGCCCACATGAGGTTGAGGCATTTTTATTAAGACATAGTATACAGGCATTTACTGACCAAAGGATTACTAGGTATGAGATAATCCTATTAAATAATGAACATATCACATGAAAATGCTACAGAGTTCTTAATCCTGAAAGCTTGCTCCCTGATTTACCAGTTTCTAGAGAACCTTTACATAATTGTACGTCTTTAGTGTCTACTGTTGATAAACCTCGGACTGATTCCTTGCCCTCAAATATAAGTACAAAGGGTACAGAAATCACAGCTTTGAAAGAGGACTATATTATTGCAAAGGATAAAAGAGTCAAAATGTACACAGACTCCCACTACGCCATTTGCATATTTCACTCCATTGGCATGCTATGGCTTCAAAGGGGATTATTAACATCAGCTGGAAAATGTATTGCCAATGCAAACCCTATTAATGAACTTCTTTCTGCCATCCAACTCCCCAAAGCTATAGGTGTCATTCACTGCTCTGCACATAGAGGTGGCACTGACTCTGTCTCCAGGGGAAATAACCAAGCAGATATTGCAGCAAAACTAGCAGCTTTAGGAGACCCTGAATTAATGATGCCCCTAACAATTACTGATGATTTGGATCTATCCCTTTCTTGTAATGACAAGGAAGTGGAAAAATGGAAGAAGAAATTTATAGCAAAATAGATAAATGGAGCATGGGTATCAACAGATGGCAAACCCTTACTCCTTAGATCTTTCTATAACCAGGATAAACATGGTCATTTTGGCACCCAAGGCACTGTAGACTGTTAAAATAGTATGAATTTCTAGTGTTATTCTGCCTATTCCATATTGACAGTTACTACTTGGAGGCCAAAGGCCTAGTCTGATTGGAGTATGTTTCCTCATTTGAAACAGTTGTTGGCTTAACAAGAAGCCTTTAATGTCTTTTCCTTTTAATATCCCTTCCAACACTCAGATTCTGATCTTCTAATTCAAAGTTCTTTTAATATAGTGATCCCTTATTTCATCATGACTAAAATTCTACAATTAGCAATAACATCTAATTTAACTTATTTTCCTCATTTTTCCCTTAGTATACATAAAGAGATATATTCATAAGAGAATGGGACATTTTGTAAGATCATTTTAACATACTCTAAATTGTAAAGAGGGAATAATTTTTTGGCATATATCTGTAAAGAAAAGTATAGCTATAAAAATATGTATATCTTCTCAGTGAGAAGACTCAACATATTAGAGATTGAGTGGAGGATCTCCTAATAATGTGGATTTTTGAAAAGGTGCCAAGATTTATGGGAGGTCCTAGGTTCAAATCTGGCCTACAACACTTCCTCACTGTGTAACCCTGGGCAAGTCACTTAACTCCCATTTCCTAACCTTTACTTCTCATTTACTCTACACTATATCCCTTCAGCAGCTAGGCTGTACTACTTGACATTATTCAATGCCTTTTCTTTCCATTAATCCTTTCCTTATCTTTTCTCTAGTTCTATTTAAACAATGTGTCCTTACTGAATTCTGCCCTGGCTTTCTGAACTTGTGATTACTACACCTGAGTTCTCATTTTACCCCAAAACAAAAAATGTGTTGATCCTAGAATATATAGCTTAAATTCTTTATGGCTCAGTTACTTTTTTGTGTATTCCCTGTCCCAATGTTCTTAGGACAAATTAAAGAGTATTCAAAATTTCCTGAAAGGAGGTAACTATAAAGTTATTTTCATTATCATTTTCTGGAATTGATTTATTTCCAGATATCAAATTTCAGAATTATAATAATTTTCTTCAAATTTCTAAATCTAAATCTAAGGTTCTAAATCTTTTACAAAAACAATTGAATTAGATGATCATAATGGTCCCTCTTAATACTAATACTTGATAATCTCCCATTCTTTTAAGTTCTATTTTTATATATTCTTTGTTGGTGAAAATTTTATAAGCAATGGGTAAGAGATTATAGAATCCAGGAAACTCAATCAGTGAGAAATCTTTGTTTTTCTTCCTTTAAAGTTTTCAAAGATCATTGTGAGATTGATTCAGACATTTAAGATTTCTTAGATTTCTTAGGGTTTCTTACTATCTTTCAGTACTCTCTATTTTTTTAGATTGGATTTTGTGGAATTAGGCCTGAAAATTTTGCAAAACATTTTTTCATTGCTTATTAAGATTCGTTTAGCATATAATAGATGATATATTTTTATTATACAATAGGACATCAAACAATAAGACTAGAATATAATGTTATGATCATTTGGTTCAACATTATTCACTCCCTATTTTTTCCAACAGATATAGAATTTGAGACTTGAATTTCTGTAATTGGAGAAAATGCTACAGTTGTGATACCTGATATTTAAAAACAAACAAAAAAGATTTAGGAAATTACTACGACAGTAATTTATAGTTTTCCCATTTCTAATAATTTGTTCCATTTTTTTTTCATTTGACACAAGACTATCGGCAAAAAGAATATTCTTCCAGGATAACTGAACAACTCTTTGAAATTGAATGACTATGGCAAAACTGGAAAACCAAACTGGAAAAGAATTGATATTGTCATCCCATCTGACATCCCTCCAGAATGCTATGAGGCTTAAAAAAAATGTGCCTGTTTTTAAATTGTAAATCTTGATTCCTTACACTCCCTTCATCAATTTTTTACGTTATCTGTTTTCCTTTGGAATTAGCCTGTTTAGAATTATTTAAATAATAAGTCAGTAGAATATACATCTCTGAGTCATTATAGTTATCTTGCTTATAATATTTAAACCTGAGCAAAAATCAATATGAATATCTATAGCATAATCCCACACAAGAATAAGTTTCATTATATTTTTCAATGAATTCCCTGGATAATTTAATTTCTGATAATGATTCATAACTGCAAATATCATTTATAATCACAGATTCTGGGGATTTCTACAAAGATATTATTTGAATTTGTCTCCTCTTATTTCTCAATGTTAAATATTAAACTGATAGACTCATAAGCATTAGAAAGTTTAAAAAATTTCATCCCAAGAAAACATCCCTCTCAGAATGAAAAACTCAGTTTATTAACATAAAATAATTATTACCTTACATTGATGGGCAGAAGTATTTGGTTTTTCTCCCTTCATGATATTTTTATAATAATCAATTTAAAATTATTATTCATATATCAGTATAATAAAACCTTTGGCTCCCTATTCCCATACATGTAACATGAGTCATTTTCTTGGTTGATTAACAATATTAATTACATGATACTAAAATGAGAAAAAGTTGTAAAATTCTTACCACAGTGCCTGTCATCTAGCAAGTTATTAATAAATACTTATTACATTCTTCTCTACTTCCTTTTAAAGCACTATCTATGTATAAAGTCACTCGATCCATTTATGTTTAAGTATTCCTGCCCTGTTCTGATCTAAAAGAGAGATTCTTTCTTAGAATATTTTCCATTTCATGTTTCCTAATTCCAAATGTAATTTAAAGACACAAGAAGCATTCAATGAGAGCATTGGGAATAGCCAATGATGTCACTGAGATAGTCCTGGGACTACAGTAAGGACACCTTGATTCCAAGACTTCTCTCTGATGAATATATTACCTCTACAAACAATGGTAAGCACCTTCTTATATCTGACTTTCTGGATCCTTAGGTAGTAGAAAGTTAATGATGTTTTTATTCCCTGTCGCATAAGATCATAGTGAAAATAAATACATCAGATACTAGATTTTGGCAACGAGAAATTATTTTAATTACAATTACAGTAGTATATGATTATGAACACATGAATCATTTGAAAAATGATCAATCACTGAACAAGAAATAGATCTTTATGTCACCAGAAGTAAATACTATAGTAATATATCCCAGATTGTATAACTGAGTGATGAGAATCGAGAAGGAGGAAAAAGATGAAAAGTTTGGCTAATGGATTCATTTTCCTTTTGCCTATGAAGCATCAATCAAGATATTCAGCTAAAATGATTGGATGGGGAAAGAGTATGATAATTGAGATTTAAATTGAGATGAAAACAATACTAATAGATATTTGTAATATCTACTACTTTAAAATGCATATTCATGTGTTTTTCTATCTTTTTATGTATCTATATCTATCAATCAATCTCTCTCTCTCTCTCTATATATATATATATATCCATTTGTCTATATACATACATTCATACACACACAAAAGAGATGTTAAGAAGACAGTAATGAAAGGATTTGTTAAGTTCTTAGCTATAGGGAATATAAAACTTTGGCTAGTAAAAGATCAAAGCTAAGTTTCAAGTCTTGGTAATTAGGAGGATGAAATGATGCCCATTGATAGTTAGAGTCAAGTTAGGGAAGGAAAGGTTTTAGGGAAGGAATAGAGAATTAATTCAATTTTGAACATATTGAGTTTAAAATGTGTAAAATGGGAAGTCAAGATGGCAGAGTATGGACCAGGACCCAGCTGAATTCTCATTACATTCCCCCCAAAAAAAAACACTTTAAAATACTACTTCAAATCAAATTTTATTATGGCAGAGGCAACTACAGGTCAGGCATAGATATTTATCCAATTAAAGACAATTTAGGAGTTCCTCAGAAGTCTGTAATATTCATGTGAGTTCAGCCCAGGAGAGGGGTAGGAGAATCAACGGTGAGCCTTGGAGATGACCAGGAAAGCAGCAGCTATAGGTTATACATCATATTTCAAGAAATTATAAAATAAAACTGCTCAAATATTTTAGATTAAAAGGGTAAAGTAAAAAGTGAAAGCATGCACTGATCATCTGAAAGAGATCCACAAATCAAAAATCCCTAATCTAAAGAGAAACCAGGTTAAGAAAAAAATAGTGTAAAAAAACATAAGGAAACAATTCAAATATCATGGAACCATAGGCAGGATCATACAAGATATCAGCTTCCAGAGTAGAAGACTTGGAATATGATATTCAAAACAGGCAAACGAGTTAGTAGTACAACCAGGAAAACCTAGCAAAACTAAATATAATCCTTTAGTGGTTAAATGGCTGTTAGAATTAGAGCAATCATAAAGGACTCAATAAAGTTCAACTGTTACACTCATAAACAGGATACATATACATACATGTAGCTGCTAAGAACTTTATTATATTATTAGAGCAGCTAGAAGGAGTCAATGCAGGAGAGGGCAAGGGTGATAATGTTGGCATGATCTCCTCTCCCCAAATATAGCCATGATAAAACGGGACAAAATAAGAAAGAGTAAGGGAAAGGTAGAATGGAGAAAATTTTGTCACACAAAAGAAATGGACAAGGAAGAACTTTCATAATGAAATGCAAAATTGAAACAGTATGGTTAACAATGCTTGAACCTATATAACACAAATACACACAAAAAAACAAACATACATTGGTACATTGAAATAAAAGTTTAATTCTTTCCCAGTCAAGCTTGTAACTCAATTTGCTCATGTGTAATATAGAATTTTCCTATTTAAATGAATGGAAATGAAATGTATCCATTCCAGTCCCCCCAAAAAATACATTTTTTTTGTTTTATATACTTTTAAATGTGAAAAGGTACTTTATAAATAACAAATGAATATATTTATAGATTATAAGAAAAATCTAAAGAAATAAACTTGCTTATGAAATGTTATTTACCTTCAAGTTCAGGTGAAGATGCTGGTGGAGAAGGTTTTAATTTCCTGAACTATCAATTAACATAACTTCCTCTCTACATACCTAACACTATATTTAAATGCAAAATTAACTTTAAACATTACTTATTATATGTAACTTAATTGATAAACTTCATTGCTATTGTTTTACCTTAGTTATCATTTTCTTCATTAAATTTTGACTGTTTTACCACACATTCCTTGATTTCACTTAGAGGTTGTTTCAACAAAAACCTTTCCATGGAAGTTTGTTTCTTTCTCCCTTTCAGAACATTTTGATAAAGTGTGAAACCTGTGTCATCACTCAGCTCCAACTGACAACCTGTGGCAACTTTTTCTGGGTGTGTCTTTTCAATATATCATTCGATGTTTCCCAAACCCTTAATATTTCCTTGATCTCTCTTGTACTGATTACCTCTTCCACTTGGCCTCCTCCCATGGACAGAAGGTTATAATTCATATATATATGCTTGTGACTAAAATCAAAAAACCCTTATCATGATTGCTCATTTCTCAAACTGCTCATAACTTAAGATGCACTTGTATCAAGGTATCACTGTATGTGTATATATCCTCTAACCTGTGTATAGAAATCTATCTTACCCAATATGGAAATTATACTTAATCCTTAAGTATGGGTATAGAAATTCCTGATTTTGTTAAACTAAATAAGGTGGATTAATGTAAAGGTCACAAGATATTCCTGTTTTTGTTAGGCCAAGAATCTTCATTGTTAAAATCAGGAAATAACTAAATCCAATCCTCAGAGTAACCAACACTTGTACTATCCAAGTTATGGCTCCTTCATAACTGAAATGTTTCCTTTTAGCCACTTATGAGATTTATTCCCCTAGGATTCTTTGCATCATTCTTTCAAATGCATCTGTTGTCTGGGTAAAAACACAGAACTATTAAATAGTCAAAATCACTCTTTAATCAAGGGCAAAAGGGGTTAAATGCTTATAGTCTATGACACATAGCTGTGTGTCACACTATTTTACAGAGTCCTAGGTTTGAACTCTGCCTGCTCTGGTCACTAACCCTTGGGAGTGTAACCACACTACATGGACTCCAAGGAACAAAATAATTTGGGGAATCTATATACCATTTGGGGAATCCAGGGACAGGGAAAGATGATTGACATTGCAATAGGTACAAAGAAAATGGGAGTGTCCAAACTACACTGATAGGATACATTCAAGCTTGGGAAAGTAATCACATCTAGAGGCTATGGTGTAAGAGAAAGGGCTAATTACAATGGATACTAAAAGATGGTTCCTGCTAAGGTGTGGTTATTGGATAAGGGTCTGATACAAGAGGGGAGACTATCTAAAGCAAAGAGGGTCCTTAGCATATTTAGCATATGCTCAGTCCCACTCAACTAGGATTGTCATTCCCCTGAGGGTCCCCCACTCAGTATGAAACTGCTATCCTGGGATTTTATTCAGGGTAGATTCCCATGGGAACAGGGAAGAACAAACTTTGGGTTCTCCAACTTATAAGCTGGCCCTGAAACTTGGGGTTCACCAGATCCCACTAGGCCACAAATTTTGGTTCCTAGATTCCATGTTGACACATCCAATTTGTCTATGGTTTCTGTAGGATACCAGCATTTCTTTTGTGCATCTTGGGTCTTAATGAAGTAATCTACACTTGATTTTTCTTTTTTTTCTCCCACTTCCATATTGATTCATTAAAGCTTTATTTGACTTTTTGTAAGGTGCCTCAAATTCTACAAATTCCCTCAAATGGACATCCTTCCATAATTCCTCTACGTTCCTTTCAAACCTGAAGCTCTTTTGATTTGTTTTGCAAAATACTGAGTGTATAATTCTAAATAGTTTTTTTTTAATATTTTGAACCTGTTTTTTAATTCCTACATTGTCATCTATGTTTTTGAAATTCAATTATCATTTTAAAATAATCCGAATCAGCTGCTTATATATACACTGCTTATATATACAAACTTTAGTTTGCCATTTACTTCTCCAGGGCATCAACATTTTTATATATGAGGCAAATAAGGTTTAAGAGAAAAGCCCAAGGTCACACAGCTCATGTCTCATTCCACATTTTGAAATATGATCTTTTTTCCCTCCAGGCCCAATGCTTTATCTCCTGCCCCACATAATTAATTCTCTGAGTACCATGTATCATAAAATTAAGCAACAGAAATCTTGAGATACTGTCCCAAATCTTTAATAAATAGACTTGGGAAATAAAAGACCTCTTTATTGTTAATATTTTCCTCATACATTTTAGTAAATTTAACTTGGATTTTTTTAAAAATTTTATTTACATAGATGATTTAGAATAATTTTCCATGGTTACAAGAACCACAACCAAAACAGCAAACTATATATGCATTTTTTTTCCCTTCAGTCCTTGGCTTCTCTAGACCGACTTTTTATAAGGACCGACTTGTGGTCCCTAAATATTTTTTACCTGTCGGTGATAACCTGCAAAGGAGAAGAGAGACTGAAGGAGATAGGTGAATAATAAAGACTCAGAGACAACAAGTTAAAACACATGGGGAGTCGCGATCTCCGTAAATATTTCCCATGGACTAGTGTGCCATAGAATTAATGGGAAATATGAGAAATAAGAAAACACATGGGGAGTAACAACTCCTTAATGCCTCCTATGGAAAAAGTATCAGAGGATTAATAGGAAGCATGGGGGCAACAGCGTCGTGAGGAAAGAGAGATCAGGAGGAAAAAATAGGACAGAACAATCTGAAGATCCAGGGAAGTAAGAGAAAGATTCATGCTTGTTCCCCAGTATTTATTGGAGGTTTTAGGAATGTGGATTGGGAGGTGATCTATGAATATGTAACATGGCATAGGTTTTACCATTGGTTGACTTGACAATGATGAGATCAAAGAAGTGGAGATTAACCTGACATGTGCCTTGCAAAGGAATGTGGTCTGACAAGGTGTGAGCTACCCCTTGGGAATTCTCTTGCCCTTTGAACTATAACTTCTATACAATGATCATTAACTGATCTGACCACGTATCTGGTAAATGAATATATATGTTACAATATACCGATACATCAGTCATACTTCTAAGATGCTAACATGCCTGGTATGCTACACTTTTTATTCTCTTTGCTCTTCAGACACCACACTCTCCTGGTTCTTATTCCTCCCAAAAATATTTTTAAAATTTTTACAGTTACATGTAGGCATACTTTTTTACTTTTTTTGACATTTTAGAATGTAATTTCCTCTCTCTACCCTCCCTGCCCCAGGTGGTGAATAGTCTGATGTTATACCCATGTTGATGTAATACACATTTCCATGTTGCTCATATCATGATAGAAGATCCTTGTCACACATTCAATAGAAATCCCTTGTAAGAAATATAGAGGAAGATGGAAGGCTTACTTCAAGAGTCCCTCTTTTGTCTGTGGATAGTATTCTTATAAGTCCATTGTACTTATTTTGGAGACTTGCTTTGCTGATAATAGTTTAGTCCTTCAGTTGATAGTATATTTGTTACTGTATACATTACTGTATAAATTGCTCTCATGGTTCTGCTCTCTCCCATTTGCATTAATTCTTGACTTTCCAGGTTTTCCTGAATTCATCCTATTCATCATTCTTTATGGTACAATAGTATTTCATTATAACCATATGCAACTTGTTCATTAATTCCCCAAGTGATGGAAAACCCCTCAGTCTCCAATTCTTTGCCACTACAAAATAAGCTGCTAAAAATATTTTTGGACAGGTAAATCTTTTCCCCTTATCTCTGATCTTTGGGGTACAGACCCAGTAGTGTTATTGCTTCAACTACCTTTTTCCTTTTCTTGATCACAATTTTTAAGTTGGGTATTTCTTGAAATTCTCTTTTTGGGATTCTTCACACCCTGAACCTCATTTACCCCAACCCTGTACTTCATCTACCAGCTATATACATCAAAATTAGTCTCTATAATCCTTCCCCCACCTATATTTCCACTGGTTTGAATACTTAACATCTTCTCAACATCTCAAACACTTCATTTCAAAAATTAAACTTTAGAGTCTTTTCCTTCCAAACATTTTGAATTCATCCAATAAGAAGCAATGATAGTGGAAAGTGTTAAATTTAGTCAAGAGATTTGTGTTCACATCCCTGTCTAGCCACTTGCTACCTATATGACCCTGAGCAAGATTGTAGACTAGTAATAGCAGATAACATAACTGGATTTTAGCTAGACCTTTGAGACAGGTTGGTGGTGGATAGAATATTGGTCTTGCAGTCAAAACTTTGTTCTATAATCCTCTCTGACAAATACATTAATTTAACATCTCTAATACATAAGGCTACTAATTCCAGGAGCAGATTTGCTAATCTGTGTAGGGAGTTCCTGCACAGGGAGTTCCTTCTTCCACCAAATCATAGGTATGCAGGGCCCTCCCCCTTCCTGTTGTCATAGAGTCTTACAGATTTAGAAAGAAGGATGTGCTGTAGATGACTGAAAGACCCTGGTTAAATTTTTATTCACACCTTAAAAATCTGACTAACATCAAGATTTGCTTCATTTTATTGTTTGATTGTGTAAACTTAAGTGCTAAAGAAAATATGATATAGATTAAATTTTGTGACAAGGAAATCACTTTAAAAGACTGATATATATTAATTTAAGGTCGCCAAGGAATTCAGCTATGTAATTCCTAAATGAAAACTCAAGTCAGCAGTCAATCTTTTATGGAGTTTAATTACAATAGGAGGAAGAAAGGAATTAGAGATAGAGAGAGAGAAAAAGGGAGAGAAGGGAATAGGGCTTAAATACCCCTTCTGTTTAGGCTGGGCCAAAAGGCCCAAGCCCTTAGATAGCTGGGGCAAAGAAAAGAGATCAGTCCCTATTACTCACGTGACCAAAATGGAGAAACAGTCTCAGAGGCCCCCACCTTCAGCTTCCTTCAGAGCAAGCTTCTCAGAGCACACTCCAACCACTCAGACAAACTCCTCAACCACCCCCCTTGAGTCTTCAGACAGCTCTATCTTTAAGGAAATCATCCAAGTTCCCTCCCCTCAGTTCTCACATCTACCAATCACTGTCCATCAATTTCCCTGTGCCAATGGAGGCTCTAGCTTAACCCAGGACCGCCCAGAGGTCTCTGGCTTTGCACATGTCTGTTGAAGGTCATATTTTCAAATAATTAAATCTTTGATCCTTTGCTACAGCCCTTCCTAAATCCTGTTAACCTGAGTAGGGTAGAGATTGGAATAATTAAATTTTGATCTATGCTGCAGCCCTTCCTCAATCCTGTTAGGACTGAGTAGGGTGGAGATTGATTCCAAGTATCTCCATTGTATCAATTCTAAAATCAATCATGACTCAAAGAAATTCCTGTTCTATGCTTAAGCATAGGTCAAAGTCCTTTCCATTGTTCAGCAAAAGGTTTCTGTCCTAAAGTAATCTTAAGAAGGGAGGAGGAGGAAACTCTCATGCCAATGGGGTTCACATTCCAATAGCCAAGACCCACTATCAATAGGAAATTTTTCAAGTATGAAATTTCCCAATGGTGAAATTTCCAACATTTATAAGTCTAAGAAATTTTGAGGTTTACAATTTAAAAATGTCTTCTGTAATATTTTTTTCCAAGTAAAACATTTACATTTAGTTTTAAAGTCAGGTGTTAAAGCAACTTACATTTCACTGGTTGGAAGAAAATTTAGAAAGCACTGAATCCAAACTTCCTTTTAAAGATAGGAAAGCTAAGGACTTGAAAGAGGGCAAGTGATTTTCTGAATTTAAGGTCTTCTATCCTCTTGTGGATAATCAATTAACAAGTATTTATTATCTGTCAGCTACTGTGCTAAGTCCTAAAGACATAAATGAAACAAGTGCCTACCCTCAAAAAGCTTGTAATCTATAAGGGGAGACAATATGTACACCTAATTTATTTTAAAACATTGATTGATCTACAATCTTATCAATCTGGAAATTCTTGCTCAAGCAATGCCTATTAACTCATCCTAGACTGTCCATCCTATGTGACTCTTATCCATGCCCTCCCTCAAGTCCTTCACAAGGTGTCCACTCAATGTTTGGTGGCCTTCTTCAATTCCTCCTGTTATCTTAAGGGTGCCAGTGAAATATTGACTATCCACTAGTTGTCCTTTGTCCTAGCCATGTGAACGGTCCATCTTCTCTTCCCATCATACAATTCTTTGATGAAGTCTTTTACTTTAATTCTTCGGATTTCCTCATTGCTTGTATTTCAGCAGGTTCTCAACCAATACATGCCTCTTTTTTGCCGTCTGGTGATATTAATTTTTAATGGCAGAACATTGGTATTAAAAAGATGGGTCTTCATGAACACTGAAATCTAGAGAAGATATTCATGCTCTAGCCACTTGGTCTTTTCTGTGTGGATGGTCACAACAGATTTTTGAGTTACTATTAATCCTCAATTAGGCTCAGAATATTTGCTGTTTTGATGTTTGATGCCATTATGATGCCATTTGCCAATAGCTTCATATAGAGGACCTCAGCATCCAGAGAATTCCTCCTCAACTTGAGTCTGTGCTGAATTTTCTCCATCACAGTGACAAACAAGTTTAGAAAGCTTTTTTTCCTGTGAATTTTGTGCATAATTTGCTTACTTAGGATTAGGGCCTAGTTGAAATTATTCTTTTGAAATATTTTTATATCATGAAAGATACCTTACCATCAAAGGATCTTTAAAGTAGTGTTTTCTCTTTTTCAGATGTCAAATCATAAAAAATGCAATATTGCTTGCAGAACCCGACTTATCCTTAGTAGTAGTCTCTCGGTGTCCGAGAATGACAATTATCTTTGTGTTTTCATCTACGGTATACCCTCATATGGCTTTGAAGTCCAAAGACTGAGGCGCAGAGTTTGTGGCACATGGGGCATGGAACACCAGTTGTTACGGGAGGTGCAGTTGTGGCCTGGTGTTGGCGTTCACTGTAGCAGCAAGACGTCAACGTCGCTCATCCTCAAAGGTGGTGGCAGCATGGTTAATGTGGGTTCGCCAGCTGCTTCTCTCAGAGGTAGCTAGTTCTAGTTGCTTTGGTGTAATGCCAGCCCACTTCAAGTTGGACTTTAGCTCATCCTTGAATCTTTTCTTTGGTCGGCCTTGTTTTCTGAGTCCAGCTAACAGTTCACCATAGAATACCTGTCTTGGTACTCGCTGTGGGTCCATGTGGATGACGTGTCCAGACCATCGTAGCTGGGTTTTGAGGACCAGGACTTCGATGCTGGTGGAGTTGGCTCTGTCGAGGACTTCCTCTTTGGTGATTCAGTCCTGCCATCAGATCCTCATGATTGACGGGAAGGAACATTGGTGGAATTACTGCAGCTGTTTCATGTGTTTCCGGTACAGTGTCCATGTCTCGCAATTGTACCGGAGCGAGCTGAGGACCACTGCATTATACACTTTGAGCTTCGTCTCAGTGCTTACACCTCTGTGTTGGAGGACTTTGGAGTGCAGCCACCTGAGTGCCTGGCTGGCCTTTTGGATCCTGGCATTAATCTCGTGGTCTAGGGACCCGTCGTTGGCGATGGTGCTGCCCAGGTACTTGAAAGTGTTGATGTTAGAAAGCTGCGTGCTGTCGATTGTAATGCATGGCTGGTTAGTTGGCCTCCCTGGTGCAGGTTGGAACAGCACCTCTGTTTTGCTGAGGCTGATAGTCAGGCCAAACAGTTTTGTTGCTGTAGAGAACCTGTCCACAATGGTTTGGAGATGATTTTCTTGGTGGGTGAGGATCTTTCCAGCAGTGGAGTGTAGTGAGATGCCTCTGTAGTTGTCGCAGGCTGCTCGTGAGCCTTTGTTCTTGTATAGGGCTAAGATGGAGGCATCTCTGAGTTCTGGGGTCATGTCTTCCTCTTCCCATATGCTGGTCAGCACTATGTGGAATGCCTGAAGTGCCTTTCCCTTTAAGGCCTTGTACACCTCAGTTGGGACTTATCCTTACTTTCTACTCATTAAGGATACCCTTCATCAACATGTGGATGGCCCTCAAAATTTATTTTGTATAGTTATACTGGTTATACAAATGCAATTTTCCCCCATGCCTCCAATCCAGCTGCTCTTTTTTAGTGCTGTTTCTCCTTTATAAGCACAACTGGTACTATTGTGTTGAATATAGTGATTCCACTATACTTTAATAAAAATGTTAAATATCAATCTTTTTCATTTTTCTTCTTGTCCTTCCATTTTATAAAATACATATAAAACAAAAAATAAAGTTACTGGTAAGGTAGCGCAGTGGCTAGAATCCTGGTCTTGGAGTCTGGAAGACATTAGTTCAAATCCAGCCTCTGGTACTTCATCCTGGGCAAGTCACTTAACCCTAATTGCTTACTCTTTACTGCTTGGAAGCAGTACCTAATTGATTCTAAGCTGGAAGATAAGGGCTTTAAAAAAAGGGCTAGAAGAGAAAGTGCCTCATAGGCTTGCAAAAATGGAGAGAAATGCCCCTGTGTGAGAGAACAAGAAAGTCATTCTGGCTGGACCAGCAGAAAGATTTAAAGCTAAAACCAGATTCTAAATTGGATTTCAACATAGTGAAGTTTGTGTGTAAGCCAGACTTTTACGTTAGTGGGTTAGTTACCTACAATTAAGATAGTCCTTGTGTACTATGTCTGCAAATCCCTTCCAGATCTACATCTTTGATCTTTTAATCCTACTGATAGCAGCTATAGGAGTGAAGAAAAGGGGCTGTGTGGTGGAGATATTGATTGATCCTATGACAGCGAGGTTGATTTGACTCCCAAGGTCTAAACACCTCTTGGAATTCTAACGTTAAGTGCTTAAGAAAAAAATCATCTTGACAAGCTCAGGTGAGAAGGAGGGCTAGACAACTCTTCTGGAAAAGATCTGCAAAGAATATGAACAATTTTATGAAAACTGCAAAGAAAAAGCTACCATACTATCCCAGGAATAGCTAAAAAGCACTTTACAAATGATTGTCTCATTGGATTCCCATGACAACCCTGGAATTCAGATCTGTTGTTATCCCCACTTTAAAGATGAAGAAAAGGAGCCAAAGTGTTTAAGTGACTTATCCAGGCTCAGCCAACTAGTGTATAAGGCCAGATTTGAACTGAAAGTCCTCCTGAATCTAGGCCTTATGCTACATTAACAAGTAGATAATTTCCGGGAGAGAGGTCTTGTTGTTCTTTGTCCTATTCAGACAAAGTACAGAATACAATGTTTCGTTTGTGGTGCTCCATTGTCTAAGGACCAAAAGAATGAAGAACATGTATCGAAATGTCATATGACACAGGCAACTTACATGTACATAGCATTAAGATTCACAGGTTAGGATGACCCAAGAGTTTGAATTCTACCTCAAAACCAGGGCAAGTCAAATCAACTTCTCTGCATCTCATTTTCTTCTCTCTAATATGCAATAATAATAGCAATCAATGCAATGGGTAGAGCCAGAGTAGGAACTCAGAGGATCTGGGTTCGAATATGACTTTAGACAACTCCCAGCTATATGACCCCGGGCAAATCACTTAATCCCAAAATATGCCTAACTCTTGCCACTCTTCTGTCTTAAAACTGATAATAAGACTGATATTAAGATGGAAGATATGGGGCAGCTGGATAGTTCAGTGGATTGTGATCCAGGCCTAGAGACAGAAGGCCCTGGGTTCAAATCTGACCAGACATCAGTAAAGAAGAGTCATCTGAAACAAGAGTCAGAGGAAGATATAATTTTTAGCAATGGGACTGAGGGAAAAAAACAAAAAAACAAAAAACAACACATTCCCAGGATGGTGGCACATGAAAAAAAATTAAAAAAAAAATAAAAAGAGCTATATGAGAAGAGTCTTGGATATGAGAAAGTAATACTTGAAATTCAGAAAGATCTCCTTTGTCTTTAACTAATATGTTCTGATATTTCAGCATTATGTTTCATATAGATACTACTGAATCTTATTGGAAATTATTGGGATAATTACATTGATTCATCAAATTATTCCAGGCTTATGACAGTTAATTTGGAACATCATTCAGTATTTCTTAATTTTGTTCTTTAGTTGTACATAATCACCGAGCATATCAGACTGTACAGAAAAAAAACTTTTTTTACGTTATTGATATTATTACCATGAAATAATGAAGAGTTCAGTTAGTAGAGAAATTAACTGAAAGGATCTTTCTATAAAAACTGAAATTATGAGATAAATGAAGAGGAAAGTAAACCTTTTTTTATTAACAGCATTTATTCAGAGACATTTTTTTTTCAATGCAGCAATGACATCTTTATTCCTTAGACCATATATTAAAGGGCTAAACATTGTGTTCACAATGGAATACAAAGAGTGAGGAGACTTTGTCTATTCCTGGTTAACGTGTGGATTTAGGTCTTAAATATATCATGATAGAAGAGCCAAAAAATAAGGGTGCAGTGATGAGATGATATGAGCAAGTTGAAAAGGCTTTGGACCTTCCCATGCCCACTGGCAGATTCAGTATGGTGCCAATGATTTTTGAATAGGACCAAATTATGAAGAGAAAGGGTACCATAAAAAAAAGCACAGCCACAGCATAGACAGATAATTCATTTATAAAGATTTCTCCACAAGCCACCTGTAGTAATGGAGGGATGTCTCAGAAAACATGATTGAGTTTATTAGAACTGCAAAAAGACAGAGAGAAAATCTGGTGTGTCTGCCCTACCTGCACATATCCAGGATCCAACCACCAGTTGAATACATACTTTCTGGTTCATGAAAATAGAATAGTAGAGAGGCTTACAAATGGCCACATATCTGTCATGATACCATCACAGCCAGAGGAAGCATTCAGTAGCTTCCAGGATAAGAAAAATGAATCTAAGTTGTGTAGTGCAGGCCACAAAAGAAATATTTCTATTTGGAGTCCAAAGGCTTATCAACATTTTGGGAAGAATAACAGATTTCCAAAAAAGAAAATTTGAGTAGAAAAAGTACACAAATATTTGGAGATCTGGATCAGTCATGGCTATTACAATAACGAGGCCATTTCCCATCAGGTTGTTCATGTAGATGGTTGCAAAACTTCCAAACAGAAGGCTTTGGAGGTTAGGAAGGTCAGAAAAATCCTCAATAAATCCTCAATAACAAATTGTCCCACATTAGTACGATTTCCTTTTCCCATTTTCTCTTTTTTCTTTTGTTGAAAAAGTGAAGTCAGAAAGTGATCATTACTTCATTTCTCTGAAGTTGAATATCATCCTCTAAAAAAGTGCATTTTGAATTAGATACATGAGGAAACTTTGATTTACAATATATCCTCTGTTTAGATTCTAATATAATTTCAATTCAATAAATCACTGAAAACTTATTAAGTTTCTATATCATGAAACTCAATAAAACAAAATCATTAAGTTGTTAAGATAAAAAAATGCATTGGAATTCCATTATTGCTCTATTTTAAATTCTTAAGAATGTATTGAAGTTATAAATTTTAAAATAAATCAAAATTTTGGAATATTTGAAATGAAAATTGGAACTTGAAATTGACCCTCAATGAAAACTAAGTATTGCTTTTGTGGGCTTAAAATTAATAATCAATAACTAAATATTTTATTTTATAAAGTTTTATTAATAATAACTAAAACAAAAGAATTACCTGACTTCAGGCCAGTTGCAGGTCCTAAACAGGAAGAGGGAGGAGTGACAGACACTTAAATACAATCACACAAAATGTGGGGATGCAGAAAAAGGGAATTTTAGGAAATATTAAGGGAATTCTGGGAGATGAAGACCAAAGACTCAAAACCTCCCTTTATACAAACCTCCCCCCACCACTATCCTATTGGGAAACCAGTTTCCCCAAAAGGAGTATGGGAACATAATCACCTTAAAAATTGCAATCATTTTTGGCTTCCAGCCACAAGGCCTTCTCAAAGATGACGGGCCTCCTTGGCGGCTGGTGCCTTCAGAAAGGTCAAGGGAAATGGGAGTCAGCCTTACCACTCACAACATGGTCATTTCAGAGAAACAGCCCTTCTATCCCTATGCTTTTTAGTGTTTTAATAGGTAGGAATGAGTGTTGTATTTTGTCAAAGGTTTTTTCTGCATCTATTGAGATAATCTGTGATTTTTGTTGGTTTGCTTGTTAATGTGGTCAATTATGTGGATGGTTTTCCTAATATTGAACCATCCTTTCATTCCTGGTATTAATTCTACCTAGTCATCATGAATAGCCCTCATGATCATTTGCTGGAAATTATGAAATAAAATTTTAAAAGGAAAAATAGACGAAAGAATCAAAACAATCTGCAATTAAATATAAAGTATTCTGTACTTATGGGCCTCTCTAATGGGAGTGTCTTGAGTTGCATTATAACATTTATTCACTGGAACTTCAGTTTCTTTCTTATACTGAAACATTCACTTTTTTGGTTGTTGTTCACTGGTTGTTGTTAATTCTATTGGCATGGTAGACAATTTATTTATTATTTCTGGCTTTCCTTATATAATTTTAATCAACATCAATCCATGTGTGAATTTGAATGTTTCATGGAATACAATTCTCTCTTTTTTATAATGCAGTTATATTCTGTGAAAGTCACATTCCATATTTTTAAACATTCATTCTACAAATGAACTGTTTTAAAGATTTTTGTATAAGGATAATTTTTAAATATGCTACTAAAATATTTTGTTGTTTAGTTATTTTCAGTAGTATTTCACTCTTCACAGTCCCTTTCAGAGTTTTCTGAGCAAAGATAATATACTAGAATGTTTTGCCACTTACTTTCCTAGCTCATTTTACACTTTAGGAGTCTTAGATCATGAATTTTAGGGGCATTTTATTGTTATTGACTTTTTATAAGTATTCTCATACTTGGTCTATTTTTTAAATTTGACAAAGATTTGCACTGTTTTTGAAAGAATATTTTGTTTTGTTGTAAATTCTTTGTATTGAGTAAATTCCTTAAAATTTTCAGGGTTGTTTGAGACTGGAACTACAAATATTCAACACATCTTACATCCTAGGTGATATGATCCAAAAAAAGCTCAGGTAACTGCTGATCTGATCTGAATTTTTCACAGTCTTATTGAAAGTTTACATCATCCTGTCCAAATAGTAAGTATATTTTTTAAAAAGCAAAGTAGCTTAACCTAAATCCAGATTGGAAACAAATGTCTCAATTATTTAGAAAGGTAATATATTTTATTCTTTCTTGATATTTTACATCTTAAATGAACAAAGAGACAGGCAGGCAATAGTGTTCTCTCATCTTAAGTGAAAAAAAGTAATTCCATTTATCTGCTAATCTTATGAGAAACACAAATAAAATCAGCTGTGTTTAATATTTACAAGATCTAGACAATTTTATTACAAAAAAGCAGTATGTAAAGAAGTCACACTCATAACTGAGCAACTATATCTCCAATTTATAAGGAATCAATAAGAATTCAAGCCAGATACACATTCCATAGTTTATTCATTTTTGGCCAACAGTGTAGAATGAAGAAAGTTGCTAATATTCTCATTTTTGCCTAAGTGATTTAGGACAAATGAATATGCCATAAAGCTCTCTTACATAAGTAAATAGAATTTCTCAATACCTTGAGTATGTATTTATAATCATTCTGCTTGAAGATAGTAGTTTATTTTCAAATATGTATCTGACATAGACATTATATGACTTTGATTGGGATAATCTAAGGCTAATAATCTCAAGGTGACTGCATATTTGTTGTGGAAAAGTAGTTCTTAATCAATAGTTATTGAAAACAAAAGCAAAAATTATGAGAAAATTAATTCTGCTCTTTTACTAAACATAAAACAATTGCTCTCACTGGGAAATTGAGAGGAGAAATACAAAAATAAAAAATTAGAAGGAGATGATAAGTGTCTGAAATTTATGCAGAGGAGAAAAATGGTAGCAAAAGTTGGAAAATTATTTAGAAAAAAGGCTATTCAAAATAAATTTTATGTTATTCTTTCTCCTTTCCATTTAGAAAATAATTTTTTCATTGCTGCAATAAAATCCTTATTCCTCAGACTATAAATCATAGGATTACTCATTGGTGTCACAATGGTGTAGAATAAAGAGAAGATCTTATCTATACTACCTGAATAACTGGAATTGGAATGAAAATATGCAATTGAAGCTGAACCATAGAATAAGCATACAACTATAACATGAGAGGAACAAGTAGAGAATGCTTTGGATCTTCCAGTGGTTTGTGGGAGTTTCAGAATAGTGCTGAGGATTCTGATGTAAGACATGAGTATCATCAAAAAAGGAGTCAAACCAAAGATGAAACAATTAACATAAAGAAATAATTCACCCCCAATATTATCTACACATGCCAACTTCAATAAGGGGGGCAAGTCACAGAAAATGTGATTGAGTTTGTTAGAACCACAGAAGGGACCAGAGAAAATTTGGTATGTCTGTCCGATCACAACTGGAATCCCAATAACCCATGAGCCAAACACCATCTGGACACATATCCTCTGATTCATGATTATAGGATAGTAAAGTGGCTTACAGATGGCCACATAGCGGTCATAGGCCATCACAGCCAGGAGAAAGCTCTCTGTGACTACTAGAATGAGAAAGAAACAGAGTTGTACAGCACATGACAGTAAAGAAATATTCCTTTTCTGTCTCCAAATATTCATGAGCATTCTGGGGAGGATGTTTGATGTGTAACACATTTCCACAAAGGAGAAGTTTCCAAGGAAGTAATACATAGGTGTTTGAAGAGCTGAGTCCACATTGGTGATTATAATGATGAGACCATTGCCTAATAGGATACTTATATAAATGAATAAAAAAACAACAAAGAGAAATCCTTGGATATTGGGGTATTCAGAAAATCCCAGGAGAATAAATTCTTCCATAAGAGTAAGATTTGTGTCTGCCATTTTTTTCTGTATATTCAAAACTTAACAATGGAAAATGTTAATTTTCCTCAAATGTACTTAGATTCTGATTCTGAAATGACAAGCATATATGTTAGATTAGATGATGACTCTGATAATTTCAATATTGGTTATTTTATTTTTAATTTATTCAGTTCAGAACTTTCATAAATTATATCTAGATGTTAATGCTTTATTAAAATTTTATGTGCCCTAACCTTCCTTTCTTCTCTAGCAATCAACATTTGATATTTGATATGGTCTCATAAATTTAAAATATAATTATATATGTTCAGATTTGATGATCTATGGTATACATAATGAATCTTTATAAATATAACACATTATATTAAATTTTAATGTCCCTTCTAAATGCTCATCTATTTCATATTTTGTTTTATAAAGTCATTTCTAGATTTAGATTCTATGACTATAATAGTAGTTATTATTATTGAAGGGCAAGCCTGACTCCATTTTACAATATTCATTTTTCCAGCTCTGTTCTCAAAAAAAGATCTCATCAGTCAAAATTTATATTTTAAGCATCATATTTTTATTCCATAATGATACTTTTGGCACAAAATAGTATAAAATTCAAACATAAACATTAGAGAATCATGTCTAATTTGTTTTTTTATTTTTCCCCAGACTATTGTTTCATTCCTGCTCTTTAATTATTTGTATACTCAGCCCTGTTTAGACAGAAACATTTATGTCATATTTTATTATCTACATCCAATGGAAAAATATATTAGAAAATACAGTTCTTTATGGAAGATCTTGAATTTTTGATGAACTGGGGAACTCTATCTCCCACTGTCTAGGCAATTTAAGTCATCTGATAGCAAGAATCCTGGGAAATTCTAGTTAATAATCAATTAATTTTAAAATTGACATTTGATAAAATGAGTTAAATCCTGAGACAAAATGACTAATGTCCTCGCAAAATGAATATAGAGCAAGAATGAGTCTATATTATTTTTTTTTCTGGTAGAAAACACCATATTCATTGACAAAATAGTAAGAAGTAGTTAAGAAGCAGGGGACATCAGCTCTGTTGCATCTCTCAGAGAGTCATTTTGAACCACCATATCACCCACTGAATCATTTGGATGAAGGAAGTATTATTGCATTGATCTCCATTCTAGTCTCAGATCTGGAAATAAATAATAGTAATTAATAATTAAAATGGAAATGGAACAAAAACAGTCTGACTTTTATTCATCTTATAGGTGAAACATGTTGGCCACAACATGTAATATCTACCAAAGTGAATGTGGGCTTTAAAATTTTCTAAAGAGAAATATGAGAACAAGTAAACAATCTACCTTCTTTCATTACTTCTTTCTTTTTGGTAATTATAATAATAAAGATAAAAATTAAATTAAAAATTACTTAATTTTTTGATGTGGAGAAAAGCATGATTTATCAAAATAAATCTCTTTCTATCTTATGTTCCTTGTTAGTACTCCATTTTATCATTTGTGGAATCAAAGTATATCCTGATTTCAATAGGGTTAATGATAGTATATTGAACTCTTCTGAGCGTGACAGGTTTGATGTTTTTTCCAAATGGTTTCTGTCCGTGATTTTTTTGTTTAAATATAAATGTTTGAAATCTGCATAACCCAAGTGGCTGAACAGTATAAGCCTTCCCTGGATCAAGAAATTCTTTCAGAATTCCAAGTGAGTGTTTCCTTTGTCCCTGGTAAATCTTCATTTTTGAGTAAGATCTTAGAATTTATCAGTGCTAGAGAAATAAGAAAGCACTCGATCTTAATCTGACCTTTTTCTGAAGGGATGAAATACTATTCAAATGTTTTCTCTCTTTAGTGTAATAAAATATTACATGCTGTCATGTATGTAATGTTTTAAGATATTAGAAATATATTCCTTCTCACATACAGTTATAATTTTATAAAAGCTTTTTAATACTTAAACTAATGACATGATTATTCTCATTTTACTGATGAGAAGACTGAAAGTCAAGTAATACAAGTGACTAGGTCAAATCACTGCTTAAATTTCTAATGTTAAATGAACCCAGGTGACTTCCAGTCAAGATGGCGGCTTAAAGAAAACTAAAGTTCAGACCTCCAGAAACCCTTCCTTACCAATCTCATATTGAATGCTCCTAGGGCACCAAAATTTAAAACAAACAATAGAATAGACCCTGGGATCCCTCCTCCTCCTGAACCTGGACCTTGATCAAAAGGTACACCCCCCCAAAGTCAGAATCTGAGATCACTTGGATCTAAGGGGTAGGCAGAAGGAATTTCCCAGGACCCATTATCCCCAACCCAGAGTGCTAAGTCCTAGGCAGCAGAGGGAACCTCAGAGCCTCAGGGCCGGCTACTCTGAAGGCCACTTTCTGAAAAAAACGTGACTCAGTCCCGGGGGAACCCAACACAGACAGCAGGGAAACAGAGAGAGACGAGGGAGCCTGTAGCCCCCTGGCTGAATCCTTCCATCCGAGTCTCAGGGAAGGTCCCTACCTCAGGGCATACTCAGTTCAACCCAGTGGAAGTTAATCCTATAAGGAGCCCTCTGAGCTCTGGGAAGCCGTGGCCCTCCCCAGTACTCCCCCCTCAGAGTGCAGGGTCTTCTGGCCGGCAAAGACATAGAAATACCTCGCAGAGAGTACAAAGCCAGCCTCAGATCATGGAAGTAAGGTAACAGAGAAGCATCGGGAGGGAACTGAGGAGGGCAGTAACACCAAAACACCAGCAATTCCTGGCTTCCCCGGGAAGACAGAACAACTGCATAGAACAGACAATTTGCCTAGGGCTAAAGCTTCTGAACACCAGGAAGAGATAAGAAAAGCTAGACCACCCCACTCAGATAGAGATGGCAAACAGCACAGAAGCACAAAAGCCTCAAAACTCCAAGAATAACAAGAAGAAGGGGCAACTTTGGACACATTTTATGGAGAAAAATACAAAATACAGAAGAGATAGAAGAGGAAACAAAAGCAAATGCTCCAAAACCTCCCAAAGGAAAATGAATCTCTCCACAATCCCATGAAGAATTTGAATCTGAAATGATCAAAAAGATGGAAGCCTTGTGGGAGGAAAAGTGGTAAATAATGCAAAAGAAATTCACGCATCTACAAAACCAGTTTGACCAAACCGAAAAGGAAAACCAGGCTTTAAAGGTCAGAATTAGGCAATTAGAAGATGAGCAAGAATTAATAAAGCAAAGCCAAATGACCAAGAAATTAGAAGAGAACATAAAATATCTCACTGACAAGGACATAGACTTGTAAAATAGAGGGAGAAGAGACAATTTAAGAATAATTGGACTACCAGAAAAGACAGAAATAAACAGCAAACTCGACATCGTAATACAAGATAAAATCAAAGAAAATTGCCCAGAGATCCTAGAACAAGAGGGCAATACATACAGACACTGAAAGAGTTCATAGAAAACCCTCTACACTAAATCCCCAAAAGACAACTCCCAGGAATGTAATTGCCAAATTCCAAAGCTTTCAAGCAAAAGAAAAAATCATACAAGAAGCCAGAAAAAGACAATTTAGATATAAAGGAATGCCAATCAGGGTCACACAAGACCTTGCAAGTTCCACTCTGAATGACCATAAGGCATGGAACATGATTTTCAGAAAGGCAAGAGATCTGGGCCTTCAACCAATAATCAGCTACTCATCAAAACTGACTATATACTTCCAAGGGAAAGTATGAGTATTCAACAAAACAGAAGACTTCCAAGTTTTTGCAAAGAAAAGACCAGAACTCTGTGGAAAGTTCAATATCGAAAAACAAAGAGCATGGAATACCTAAAAAGGTAAATATGAAGGAAAGGGAAAAGGAGAAAAATGTTATCTTTTTCTTTTACTCAAACTCTCTTTTATAAGGAATACATTTATATTAATCTATGTATATTAAAATGTGGGGAAAACATAATGCGAAAATAGGGGGGAAAGAAAAAAACAAATAGAATAATCTTTTTCACACAAAGATTGACATGGAAAGGGGAGGGGAAGAAAACTCCTATAAGGAGAGGAAGAGAGTTTTTACTTAAACCTTACTCTCAGGGAAATCAATTCTGAGAGGGAAGAACATCCAGATCCATTGGGATCTTGAATTCTATCTTACCAAACAAGGGAAGGGAGAAGGGACAACAAAGGGGGGTTAGGGGGGAGGGAACACAAAAAAGGGAGGGAAAAAAGGGGGGTGGGGGAGGGAACAAAAAGGGAGTGACTAGAAAGGGTAACATATCAAGGGAGGGGACAAGGGGGACTGATTTAAAGTAAATCGCTGGATTAAAAGCTAGAGCAGAAGAAGAAAGGTTAGAATTAGAGAAGGATATCAAAATGCCAGGGAGTCCACAAGTGACAATCATAACTTTGAACGTGAATGGGATGAACTCACCCATAAAACATAAATGAATAGCAGAATGGATTAGAATCCAAACCCTACCATATGTTGTCTTCAAAAACACACATGAGGTGGGTAGACACCCACAAGGTCAGAATTCAAGGATGGAGTAAGACCTTATGAGCCTCAACTGACAGAAAGAAGGCAGGAGTGGCAATCATGATATCTGATAAAGCCAAAGCAAAAATAGACTTGATCAAAAGGGATAGGGAAGGTAATTATATTTTGTTAAAAGGGACTTTAGATAATGAGGAAATATCACTAATCAACATGTATGCACCAAATAATATAGCACCCAAATTCCTAATGGAGAAACTAGGAGAATTGAAGGAAGAAATAAACAGTAAAAAACATATTAGTGGGAGACTTGAACCAACCATTATCAAATTTAGATAAATCAAATCAAAAAATAAATAAGAAAGAGGTAAAAGAAGTGAATGAAATCTTAGAAAAATTAGAATTAATAGACATATGGAAAAAATATGGAGAAAAATAAACAGGGACAAAAAAGAATATACCTTCTTCTCAGGACCACATGGGCACATTCACAAAGATTGACCATACATTAGGTCATAGAAACATGGCATAAAAATGCAGAAAAGCAGAAATAATAAATGCAGCCTTTTAAGATTACAAGGCGATAAAAATAATGATCAGTAATATTACATGGAAAACCAAATAAAAACTATTTGGAAATTAAACAATATGATACTCCAAAATTGTTTAGTTAGAGAAGAAATCATAGAAACAATAATTTCATCGAGGAAAATGACAATGGCGAAACATCCTTTCAAACCTTTTGGGATGCAGCCTAAGCAATAACCAGGGGTAAATTCATATCCCTGAGTGCATATATTAACAGACTAGGGAGAGCAGAGATCAATCAATTGGAAATGCAAATGAAAAACCTCGAAAGCTATCAAATTAAAAATCCCCAGCAGAAAACCAAACTAGAAATATTAAAAATTAAGGGAGAAAATTAATAAAATCAAAAGAGATAGAACTATTGATTTAATAAATAAGACAAGAAGCTGGTACTCTGAAAAAACAAACAAAATAGACAAAGTACTGGTCAATCTAATTAAAAAAAGGAAAGAAGAAAAGCAAATTAACAGCATCAAGAATGAAAAGGGGGACAGCACCACCGATGAAGAGGAAATTAAGGCAATCATTAAAAATTACTTTGCCCAATTATGTGGCAATAAATACACCAATTTATGTGATATAGATGAATATATACAAAAATACAAACTGCCTAGACTAACAGAAGAAGAAATAGAATTCTTAAATAATCCAATATCAGAAAAAGAAATCCAACAGGCCATCAAAGAACTCCCAAAGAAAAAATCCCCAGGGCCCGACAGATTCACAAGTGAATTCTATCAAACATTCAGAGAACAGTTAATCCCAATACTATACAAACTATTTGACATAATAAGCAAAGAGGGAGTTCTACCAAATTCATTTTATGACACAAACATGGTACTGATTCCAAAGTCAGGCAGGTCAAAAACAGAGAAAGAAAATTATAGATCAATCTCCCTAATGAATATAGATGTAAAAATCTTAAATAGGATACTAGCAAAAAGATTCCAGCAAGTGATCAGAAGGGTTATCCACAATGATCAAGTGGATTTATAACAGAAATTCAGGGCTGGTTCAATATGAGGAAAACTATACACATAATTGACCATATCAACAAGCAAACCAACAAATTCACCTGATTATTTCAATAGATGCAGAAAAAGCTTTTGATAAAATACAACATCCATTCTTATTGAAAACACTAGAAAGCATAGGAATAGAAGGGTCGTTCCTAAAAATAATAAACAGTATATATCTAAAATCATCAGCTAATATCATCAGCAATGGGGATAAACTAGATGCATTCCCAATAAGATCAGGAGTGAAACAAGGATGCCCATTATCACCTCTATTATTTGACATTGCACTAGAAACACTAGAAGTAGCAATTAGAGAAGAAAAAAGAAATTGAAGGCATCAAAATAGGCAAGGGTGAGGCTAAGCTATCGCTCTTTGCAGATGATATGATGGTCTACTTACAGAATCCTAGAAATTCAAACAAAAAGCTAATTGAAATAATCAACAACTTTAGCTAAGTTGCAGGATACAAAATAAACCCACATAAGTAATCAGCATTTCTATACATCTAAAACACAGCTCAGCAGCAAAAACTAGAAAGAGAAATTCCATTCATTATCACCTTAGACAAAATAAAATACCTAGGAATCTATCTCCCAAGACAAACACAGGAACTTTATGAACACAACTACAAAACACTCTCCATCCAACTAAAACTAGACTTGAGCAATTGGAAAAACATTAACTGCTCATGGGTAGGAAGAGCCAATATAGTAAAAATGAGCATCCTACCAAAACTTATCAATCTATTTAGTGCCATACCCATGTAACTCCCAAAATTTTATTTTCTGATTTAGAAAAAACCATACCAAAATTCATTTGGAATAACAAAGGATCAAGGATATCTAGGGAAATAATGAAAAAAAAAACACAAATAATGGGGGCCTTGCAGTCCCAGAACTCAAACTATATTACAAAGCAACAGCTATCAAAACAATTTGGTACTGGCTAAGAGACATAAAGGAGATCAGTGGAATAGACTGGGGGCAACTGACCTCAGCAAGACAGTGTACAATAAACCCAAAGGTCCCAGCTTTCTGGACAAAAATCCACTATTCGATAAAAACTGCTGGGAAAATTGGAAGACAGTGTGGGAGAGACTAGGAATTGATCAACACCTCACACCCCACACCAAGATAAATTCAAAATGAGTGAATGATTTAAACATAAAGAAGGAAACCATAAGTAATTTGGGTAAACACAGAATAGTATACATGTCAGACCTTAGGGAGGGGAAAGACTTTAAAACCAAGCAAGACATAGAAAGAATCACAAAAAGTAAAATAAATAATTTTGACTACATTAAATTAAAAAGCTTTTTTGCAAACAAAACCAAATGTAACTAAAATCAGAAGGGAAACAACAAATTGGGAAAAAATCTTCATAAAAACCTCTGACAAATGATTAATTACTCAAATTTATAAAGAGCTAAATCTATTGTACAAAAAATCAAGCCATTCTCCAATTGATAAATGGGCAAGGGACATGGATAGGCAGTTCTCAGATAAAGAAATCAAAACTATTAATAAGCACATGCAGAAGTGTTCCTAATTTCTTATAATCAGAGAGATGCAAATCAAAACAACTCTGCGGTATCACCTCACACTTAGCAGATTGGCTAACATGACAGCAGAGGAAAGCAGTGAATGCTGGAGGCAATGTGACAAAGTAGGGACATTAATTCATTGCTGGTGGAGTAGTGAACTGATCCAACCATTCTGGAGGGCAATTTGGAACTATGCCCAAAGGGCGATAAAAGAATGTCTACCCTTTGATCCAGCCATAGCACTGCTGGGTTTGTACCCCAAAGAAATAATGGACAAAAAGACTTGTACAAAAATATTCATAGCTGCGCTCCTTGTGGTGGCCAAAAATTGGAAAACGAGGGGATGCCCGTCAATTGGGGAATGGCTGAACAAATTGTGGTATATGTTGGTGATGGAATACTATTGTGCTCAAAGGAATAATAAAGTGGAGGAATTCCATGGAGACTGGAAGGACCTCCAGGAAGTGATGCAGAGTGAAAGGAGCAGACCCAGGAGAACATTGTACACAGAGACTAATACACTGTGGTATAATCAAATGTAATGGACTTCTCCATTAGTGGCGGTGTAATGTCCCTGAACAATCTGCAGGGATCCAGGAGAAAAACAGTGTCCATAAGCAGAGGCCAAACTGTGGGAGTAGAAATACTGAGGAAAAGTAAGTGCCTGACTACAGCTGTTGAGGGGACATGTCAGAGGAGAGACTCTAAATGAACACTCTAATGCAAATACTAACAACATGGCAATGTGTTCGAATCAATGTGATACCCAGTGGAATCATGCGTCGGCTATGGGGGGTGAGGAAAAGAAAATGATCTTTGTCTCTAATGAATAATGCTTGGAAATGATCAAATAAAATGTTATTTTAAAAAATGAAACCAGGTTTCTCTTCACATTCTACATTATTCTCCCTGAATTATGTTGCCTTTCTTTTAAATTTTAATAATTTAATAAACATCACTAATGTGTCACAAAGACCAAACTCTCTACCAAAACTCAGGAACAATGGGTGAATTGAATGCAGCCAGTGCTCTTAAATAAAAATAAATCTTGACCATCTCTTCCCCTTGGAGAAAGTTCCTCTCCCTGGCCACATTTCCCCTCTGTCATGAGGAGCCAGATCTAGGATTAATTCACTGAGCCTCCATTAAAAAGAAAATGTAGAATGATGGAGAGACTCCTGGGCTTATAGTCAGGGGACAATTGCTTTTTTATTAAGTAAGTAATGCTAAAAATGTTTGTATTTAATCATTCTCTACAGATTCACTTATACACCTAAAATTCTGGATTTCAGGATTCTGAAACTAGCTGAATCTAGCTATCAAATAAAAAATGTTGCTCATTCTAAAAATTTTTATTTTTATTATCTTTCAAAACACCGTTCCCTGTTGTTCATTATTGTCATAGTAAACGCATACATTAGCAAAACCCCCAAATAAAACTATGAATACACTGATATGAAAGAAGACTCCAAGTTTTGAGCTTCAAGATGGAGGAGTCAAAGCAGGGAAGGACCAAACCACCATGATAATCCTCTCCAACCAATCTTAAAATAAGACCACAAAACAATAAAGTAAAAAGATAAGAAAAGAAAGATAAAAAAGAAAAAGACACAAAATGAAGCAACTTTCAAGTAGAGAACAACCTGTAAAGTAGGCAGAGAATATCTAGGGCACTGAACCCCTAACCCCAAATCTACTATTCCAGTTTATGAACTTGAGCCCTAAGCCCACATCCAGACCCTGAGACCCTGCCTAAGTCACTATCAGTCCAAACACACCCTAATATACATTGCTTAAAGTTCTAAGCAAACCTGTGGTGTAGTCTGGAATTCTAGGCCAGGGAAGTCTGCTGCATAGTCATATCCATGTGGGCACAAAGCAAAGACAGGATTTCTAGTACTGCCTTATGGTAAGAACATAGATCTCAGCTTTGAACAGCTTGTAGACACCCACCTGGATGCCTTGATCCCAGGAAGCAATCCCCAAGGTCATGATTTTGTGCTGACTGACCCTTGACAAAAGATCAAGGCAGAGAGGGAAAGTCCCAGTGCATGGTAATCTGTGATGTGCTTTGTGACTGACCTGATCAAGCCCGGAGGGAAACCAAAATCTTACACATGATCCAGAGGCTAGAAATTGAGCTATGAGCAGTCTCAGGGCATAATTGAGTTATCACTGGGAGTTGGCTCTCTGAGCTGCCAGTTCATAGGATATCATAACATCCTGGAAGAATGGGAAATTTCAGAAACCCAGAAATAAAACTGAGTGTGACATCAAAGAAGGAATGCAGTTTAAGAGGGTGTCCTAAATTTCCAAAGAACAGAGGATAACTTTAAATAGGATGGAAAAAATTAGCAACCAGAAAAAATTCCAACAATAACAATACCTAACTATAGAGAATTTTTATGGAGACAAATAGAAAGGAACTGACAAATAAGGAGATAGTGAAAGCAAAGTGAACAAATGCAATATTCAGAAGAAAAATATGAATTGGATTTAGATTCTGGAAGAACTAAAAAAAGAATTTAAAAAATAAATTAAAAGAGACAGAGGGAAATGGGGAAGTATAAAGGATAATTTAACATTGTAACCTAAACTATCTTTAGTTGGTCACCAGGGAAAATCCCAAGTAATAAAATACCCAAGTCAGCTGGAAATTATGGTCATTTTAATTAATAGAGAGAGAAGGAATTAAGGAGAAGAAAGGGAGAGAGAGAGGAAAGAATTAATTTAAACTGATCTGGCTCAGGCTGAGCCAGGAAGGAGTTAAAGGCCTTGGCTAAAGGGGCCTCTCCTGAGAGCCAAAGGAATGGGAAGTCAATCTTATCACTCACCATGAGACCATCTCAAGGAAGCTGTCTGAGGGATCTCCTTCAGGCTGAGTTCCAGGTTCTAACTGGCCCTCAGGCTGCTCACAGGAAGTGATCAGCCAGAGCCACCTCTCTGGGGAAAGCAACTGAAGAGAG
Organism: Monodelphis domestica; assembly: GCF_027887165.1. Lineage (NCBI taxonomy): Eukaryota > Metazoa > Chordata > Mammalia > Didelphimorphia > Didelphidae > Monodelphis > Monodelphis domestica. The sequence goes on along the minus strand of NC_077232.1, from coordinate 23,596,501 downwards.
TAAGTGTTGTGCCCTATATAGACAGTTTTACATCACTTTCCTGCATCTTATCTGGACCAATGGTAGCTTAGCTAGACTTCGGAGAGCTCATGGGTCTGTCAGCAGTTTCTGCACATGTCTGTTGACAGCCATCCTTAGAGATTCTTAATTCTTGAATTTGGGTGCAGACATTCCTGACCTTGTTAGACTAAGTAGGGTGGAGTAATGTAGAGTTCCCAAGACATTCCTGATTCTGTTAGACCAAGTATCTCCATTGTTACAATCAGGAAATAGCTAAATCACATCTTCTAAATTATGGTCTGAGTAGGATGGAGTAGTTTTAAAATTCACAGAATAGAAATAAAAACCATGCAAGAAGAAATGAGCCAGAGTCCAGATGGCAAAAAGAAGCAGAAGAAGCAGAATCCTCTGTGACTTTCCTTCCATACCAATATATATATATATATATATATATATATATATATATATATATATATATATATATGAGCTTCAAAACAGATAGAAAGCCAAACCCAATAATAAGACAGAGCCACAGGTCTCTCCTACATGATAAAACCTGAAAGGTATACAGATAAAGTCAAATTCCTGAATATAAGGGCAATATCCAACACCCCTCCCCCACATACTACACTGAGACCCACAGTAAGACTGAGGCTGACTGTGGGATTCAAGGGTGAAGGCTACAATTTCATCAGAGTACTGTGGGAAGTTCAGGGCTCTGAGCAGGTGACTGGAAGGGAGAAGCCTGACAGAGAGTAATAGAGGGGAGTACCAAGGGTAACTACCTTCAGCCTCCACTCTTCACATTCACTTTCCACCTCTGCTGGCAGCTGGGGAAGATTTGGTCTTAGGGCATATTAACACAAGAGGACAGTTCAATCTGCCTTATCCAGATTACCAGCAAAACAGAGAAGAAGCCTCTTCAGGGCAGAAAAGCTCTAACTCACAGAACCAAAAAACAATCAGAGGATCAAGAATATAGTCCATAGGGATGGGGTAGAAAAGGAAAAAAATATGAGTAAACCACAGAAGAAGAAATAAAGACATTATTATTGACAACTTCTATTCAGGTAACAAACAAAAAGTAAGTGGGATAGAGGAAGAACAGGAAACAGCAAGCAAAACCTCAGAAACTACAGTCAATTGGACTCATACTCTGGAAGAGGTTAAAAAGCAAATAAAAAAAATTATGAGGGGTTGAAGAAAATTGGAGAAAGAACTTAAAAAGCAAAATAAGTCATCATGAAACTGAGGTACATGATCTAAAACAAGAAAAGAATACTTTAAAAGCTAGAATTGACTAACTCAGAAACAAGACAAAGAATGCAAAAAATAATAACAACAACTTAAAAAGAAACGTAGTTCAAAAGGGAAAGGGGGATCAAAAATTCAGGGATGAAATTCAGTCTTTAAAAATTAGAATCAAACAATTAGAAGTGAGTAACTTCAGAAGGCATCAAGAATCTAGAAAATAAAATCAAAAGAATGATAAAATTGAAGAAAATATGAAAAATCCCATTAATAAAGCAATTTAAATGGGGGAGGGGAATCCAGGAAAAACAATTTAAGAATTACTGAACTAACTGAAAATCAATACCAAAGGAAAAAAGAATGGGCACCATTCTATAGGAAATTAATTGAGAAAACTGCCCTGATATCCTTTAACAGGAAGGTAAAATAGAGTTAGCCACAATTCACCAATTACTTCCTTCATTAAATCCCCAAAAATGAATCCCAGCAATATGTCATGCTCAAGAGTTTCCAGATGAAGGAAAAGAAACTTCTGCTAAAAGATAATACTACTAAAAAAGTAATAACTCAGATTTTTCAGATATCATGGAGTCACAGTCAGGATTACACATTACCTGACTGCATCTACCCTGAAGGAGTGAAAGGCATGGAATATAATATGCCAGAAAGCTAGGGAACTGGACCTACAACCAAAAATTAAATACCCAGTTAAATTGACTATATTCTTATATGGGAAGTATGATCATTTAATACAATAGAATATTTCAAAGAATTCCTAAAGGAAAGGTCAGACTTAAACCGAACTTACTATGCCCTGATACAGAACTCAAAAGAATTACAAAAAAAGAAAATTAAGAAAGAAAATAAAATAAGGCACTCAGAAAGTTCAAATGATTTGTGTTCCTATATGAAGAGATGATACCAGTATCTATTAAAAACTCTTATCATTAATGTAGCTAGAAGAAGTAAACTTAGAAGGTACAGCAGTAAACTGTTTAGGGGGATATTTAAAATATATATTTAAAAAATTAGGGGTAACAAAAGAGGAAAAAACTAAAAGAAATGGGAAAAGAAATAAAATGGGGTAAATACATATTTAATAAAGAAACACAAGGATGTGGGAAGGGACAGAGAAAAACTACACAATGGCAAGGAGGAAGATATTGGTGACAGGCAAAACTTAAATCTTAAGCTCATTGGAATTGGCTCAGAGAGGGAAGAAGTCAGATACGTAGGGGAAGAGAATTGTATCCTGCCCTATAGAGAAACAGAAGGGTAATAAATGGGCTGGTGGGGAGGGGAGCAATACAAGGGAGGGAGAGATTGGTGGTCATTTAAAAGGTAATATTGTAAGAATGCAATAATAAGAAGGGAGAGGGAAGGAAGAGGAATACATTAGTGTGGGGAAAGGGAAGAGACTGACTAAAAATGAAAAGGTGAAGGGTAATGTAGGATTGATAAGGGCAAAGGTCGATTTAAAGACAAAAGTCAAAATGTAGGTGAATACACAGACAGTAAGCTTTGCTATAAATGTGAATGGGATGAACTCACCCATAAAAGGAAAGCATGTAGGTAGATATACACAGGGTAAAGGTAAAAGGGTAAAGTAGAATTTACTGGGCTGCAACTCAGACAAAGATGGCAGGAGTAGCAATTATGATCTCAGACAAAGCTAAAATATAAAATATATTTGAATAAAAGAGGTGAGTTAAAATATATTTATATCTTGATGAAAGGCAGTATAATTAATGAATAAATATCAGTACTCAACATATATGCAACAAATGGCATAACATCTAGATTTCTGAAGGTGAAACTAGTAGAATTCAAGGAGGAAATAGATAGAAAAACCATACTATTGGGCGATTTCAGCCTTCCTCTATCAGAACTTGATAAATTGAATTAAAAATAAATAATAAAAAAGTAGGAAAAGTGAACAAAGTGTTAGACAATTAGAGTTAATAGATATCTGGAGAAAAATAAATAGGGATGAAAAGGAATATACCTTGTTTTCAGTAGTATATAGTACATATAATATGATTGACTATGGAAATGTAGGTGTGTTGATCTTGAACCCAAGACTACAATTCTAATAATCCCCTTTTCCTTTTCCTGTTTGTGCATCTCTGAATGTGGAGGGAGCTTTCAGTTGGTGAATTCCTCCCACATGAGCGCTGGTTCCATGATGGAAGAGGGAGGAGTGGCTTTTTTTTTTAATTTTGCTAGCTTTACTTCCTTATACTTTAAGATAAATATTTAATAAATATTATTAAATATAATACTTGGAGTACTTGATATTAATTTTCACCTTTACATTTTTGGCAGACCACCAAAGGATTCTTGAACTCAACTTTTTTTTTCCCTTTCCTTTAAAGCTGTCAGCCCAGTTACAGCTGAGCAACTCAGCAGTTTAAAACTGCTACTGATAGTTTTCAAACCCCCTCTCCAGCTGCCCGGCTGCAACCCAAAATTCTAGCTCTCTTTATTCCTTCCAAACCTCTGGCAGCTGCAAGTATATGAGTATTTTTAAACCCTGGCTGCCCTGCCATGCCCAGCTGCCTTAAAATAGGGGACTTGATGGAGAAGCCTCTCCCCACCCACTTCCTGGAGAGCAGCCATATCAGCCTGATTGACCATTCCTTACCACTGCTTGGCCAAACCCCAGCTAAGGGGGCTCCCCTGCTGCCTTAAACTACTACCTCAGCTGGGGCACCCTGGGCCCAACATGGTGCTGAAGCCTAGTCACACCTGGCTTGACTTTTCCTACCCATGGCCCAAAGCCACTGTTGTTTTTTCTCCTTGACCAGATCTAGTTCCAGCCTGACCCCCACACCCCACATTGCTGCTGCTTCTGTATTTCTGATGATTCTCCTGCCCTGATTTCTGTTCCAGCTGGTGAGTATAAGCTTCCCTTTCACTAGTCAGCTTGAAGGGAAGCCCCCATTCCCTTCTGGATACCTGATTGCCCCCCTAGGCTCCACCAGGCTCTTTTCCTTTCCTGGGAAAGTCCTAGACCTTTATTTTTAACCACCCCTACACACACCCCTAACCCCTCACAGTTATAGTGTTTCCTCTTGGCCACTAGAGGTCAATATTGAGCACAGATATTTTTCTTCTCTTGCCTTTTTTTTCTTCTTTTTCTTCTCTTTTATTTTTTTCTCTTTTTCCTGCTTACCTACAGTGGTTTTTTGGTGCCACCAGATGGCAGCAATAAATAAATGAATAATTTAATTTTTTTTAATTTCCCCATTTATAAAAATCCAATAAAATCAGAAATAAGTAAATAAGCTAAATACCCTCACCTTCTACCCAGCTCCTTATAAAAATAACAATTAAAACATAAAAACCATACATTATTTTTTTTCTTTTCTGATCAAAATGCTAAGGAGCATAAATGCTACCATGCATGAAAGCCTTTTCCTTTTTGCCCAATTAGAAGCATGTAAAATACCAAATTCCCTCCTCCTCCTTGTAATGCTAGAACATTTTATTTTTCTGACCTTCATTCTTAAGACAAAAGATATCTCTATAAAAGAGATTAAAGCAGAAATGCAGTCCAACAGGAAGTTTAATGAAAAAATTTCAAACACGTTCATGACCTAATAAAAATAATGATCGCACCCAAAATAAGTCTGAATTTTGCAAGCCTTCTACTGAATCACAAATAGAGGACAAACCTTTTTTTTTCCCAAAATGGAGATGATACCCCCCTTTCATGTACACCATGTGCAGAAACTTCTCTCTTGTATTATACAACATCTCTCTAATGCTCTACAACTCCTGGCTGATTTTACCTCTCCTGACCTTTCTCCCACCTCACAACCAGCCCCAAATCCAAATAAATCTAATTCTGCTACCATACCTGTTCCTATCAATGTTGTCTCAGCTCTCCCACAGTTAATTTCTAAGGAATCACAGACATAAGATGACTACTATGAAGGCTTTTCCCATTAAGAGAAGTGCCCAAATAGTACACAATGGCAATGTGGTGACCCTAAGACACCATATTTCTTTTATTCCCCAAGAAATTAGAGAACTGACATATAAAATACCTTCATTTGAAACTGAACCTTTGCTTTTGACCAAGAAGATATAGCTTTCCCCTAGAATAGTGTCTTTAGGGCCCCTTAGTGTGGAATGCTCTTTCCTCTTAATGCCTGGTTCCCCTTTAAATTTGCTGGGGAGAGACTTTTTATGCAAGCTTAGGGCCACAATAACTTGCTCTCCAGTTGTTCTGTGACACTGGAACTGCCTGAGGAATCCTCATTTTTACCTCCTGCACTCCTTTCAGATATTCATGAAACGAAGGAGACTCCTATTTTTGAGATCTTAACTGATATACCTGAGTGTCTCTGGGCCACATCATCTTCTGATGTTGACCTACTCAAATCAGCTGTCCCTGTTTAAATTTAAACAAAACCTAGTCCACTTCTTTCCATTCCTCAGTACCCTTTTTCAAAGGAGGCATTACACCAGTAATAAATTCCCTGATTGAGCAAGGCATCACAAGTCCCTGTAAATCTGAATACAATACACCCTTACTGCCTGTTAAAAAGCCAGAACTGGGGCCCAATGGCAAGCATCTCAATAATTTTTTCCAGGATTTGAGACCTGTGAACAATCATGTTATAAGGAGACACCCTGTATTTTCCAACATACTGTTATTTCTTCTACTCCTAGCACAGTTACATACTTTATAGTTGTAGACTTGTGCTCAGCTTTTTTATCTATACCCATACATGAGAACTCCAGACATATCTTTGCTTTCACCTGGAAGGGCTCTCAGTGGACCTGGGCTTGTCTGCCCCAAGATTTCATGGACAGCCCTATTCTGTTCACACAATTATTAACTGCTGATGAAGATGCCATAAAATTTAAATACAGTCTTTTAATTCAGTATATAGATTATTTTCTCTTGGCATCACCAAACGCTGAAGCATGCCAAGTGGATAGCAAACACCCCTCCTCTTAGAGCTACATAAGAGAGGCCACAAGATATTCAAGGATAAAGTTCAGTGGTGTCTCCCCAAAGTACAATATTTAGGCTTTATTTTAACAGCTGGGTCCCCTTTAATTTCACCTAAACTTATTGAAAATTTCCAAAAGTTAAGTGCTCCTACCACTAAAAAGCAATTGAGAGCTATTCTTGGAGCAACAGAATTTTATCGGCAGTGGATTTCTTGCTATGGGGAAATCACTAAGCAACTAATAGCACTCACAAAAAAATCAGTGCTTGAACCATTTAAATTGGAAACAGCACACCTAACAGCCCTTTCAAATTTAAAACAAGCTGTCCTGTCTGCCCCTGCTTTGGTATACCAAATTATGATAAACCATTTACCTAGGTGTTCTAACTCAACTTTTGGGAACTGCTCAATGCCCAGGAGCCCATTATTCAGCCCAACTTCCCCTAGTGGCTGCCAGAGCACCACGATGCCTTAGAGGAGTAGCTGCCACAGCTTTACTTGTAACAAAATCTGCCAATCTGGTATTGGGATGCCCTCTGATAATAATGTGCCCACATGAGGTCAAGGCATTTTTATTAAGATGTAGGACACAGGCATTACAGACCAAAGGATTACTAGGTATGAGATCTGGTTTTCTGTAGGAGAGGGAACATGAGAAACTGGGATTGCAGGGGAAAGGTTTTGGGGATTAAATTCAGTCAAAATTTGCACTACACAAGAGAAGCAGTCTGTTAACTGAGCTATAGGAAAAGTGTTTTCCATCTCTATTTCAGGGAAGGAAATTTCCTCATTCAAAGGTTCAGAAACAGGTCTGTTTCTGGTAGAGTGGGCATTTGCCAATTGATCCTGTAAGAAACATTTTAGATCTTTTAATTGGGCTTGCATTTTATCCTCAATTTTTTTTTTAATTTTAGCATCTCTAAACACAGTATTGAGGAGTACAAAAATGACATTACCTATTAATATAAAAATTGGAGGTATGCTATATTCCTCAATGTCTGTAATTCTTCAATCCTGCCATATAAATGTCAAAGAATGTAGTATTCATTTATATATATATATATATATATATATATATATATATATATATATATACACATATATATATATATATATATAAATTATTTTTCTAATGGTCTTCACAAAACCCGTGTGGAGCAGGACAAAGCCAAAACTTTCTACAGGTTTTTCCACTCTTAATCTAGGCAGTTGTTCCCTAAGGGAAAGGATATTTAGAAACAGCTCTCCCAGCCAGGACTTTAGGGTTGCTAAGATTTAAAATAGCTGTGTTCTATCTAATTTAAGGAGAGAAGCCAGAACGCAAGAAAATGGGCTTTGTACTCTGGTAGTCTAGCTGTTTTTGTTGCAAGAGATCGAAGAAAGGGCTCTATTTTTCAGGATTTCCTCATTGCTAATCAACAAGGGTAAGCTAACTATATTTAGCTATCTAGCTAGCTATCAGAGTTACACAGCTGGGAAGTATCTGAGGTCAAATTTGAACCTAGGACCTTCTGTCTCTAGGCCTGACTCAATCCTCTGTGCCACCTAGCTGCACTTTAAGATTAAAAGGAAAAAAAAAACCTACTGATTCCAATTTAACTTAAGGAGAAAAGAGAAGAAAGAAGTTTTTTTATATTCACCTGTTCTATCAGCTGTGTCTTTAAGCAGAGTTAACTGTTAAAAAGTATTGACTGAGTGAGGAGAAAGTAGAGTGAAAGGCAAGGAAATTCAGGAAATTTATTGAGGGAACTCGTTAGACTTTCGGGGTCAGCCAACTGTGATATTGAAATCACCTTAAAAAGACTGATATATATTAATTTAAGGTCACCAAGGAATTCACTTATGTAATTCCTAAATGAAACACTCAAGTCAGCTGCCAATTTTTTTATGGTATTTTAATTACAAACAGGAGGAATAAAGTATCAGAGGAGAGAGAGAGAGAGAGAGAGAGAGAGAGAGAGAGAGAGAGAGAGAGAGAGAGAGAGAGAGAGAGAAGGATAAGGGGATAAGGGAGAGAAGGAAAGAAGTTTAAATACCAACTCTGGCTCTGACTGAGCCAAAGTGGGCTTTAAGGCCCTGGATTGCCAAGACTATCAGGGATAGTCTAAAGAGATCAGTCCTTATCACTCACATGACCAATCTGAAGGAAAGCTGTCCGCAGGTTCCTCCAACTCCAAGCACCAGCCTCCAACTGACTCTAGCCCTCTAGCCCTCTTCACAGGAATTCCCGAGAACTCCAGAGGCTGTTCTCTACCTCACTTCCTGTGTTTCACATGTGCCAATGATGGCTCTAGCTTGACCTAGGACTGCCCAGAGGTCTGACCTTTTTTTTGCACATGTCTGTTGAAGACCACATTCTCAAATAATTAAATCTTGAGTTTGCTGCAGCCCTTCCTAATCTTGTTACACTGAGTAGGGTGGAGATTGTAGTTTCCAAGACCTAATTCTTTTATTCCAAGTATCTCTATTGTTATTGATCAGGAAATAACTAAATCCCATCTTCTAAAGAATGGTTTGAATAGGGTGGAGTAGTTAATAATGAACATATCATACAAAAATGCTGAGGAGTTCTTAATCCTGAAAACTTGCTCCCTGATTTCCCAATTTCTAGAGAATCTTTACACAATTGTATGTCTTTAGTGTCTACTGTTGATAAACCTCAGACTGATTTATTGGACACCCCTTTGGATGATTTGGATTTAATATTATTTACAGATGGTTCTTCTTTTATGAGGGATGGTGTGCACTATACAGGAGCTGTGGTAGTTACTGAATTTGATATTTTCTGGTCAGCTTCCTTGCCCTCAAATATAAGTACACAGGGTACAGAAATCACAGCTTTGAAACAGGACTATATGATTGCAAAGGATAAAGGAGTCAAAATGTACACAGATTGCCACTACGCGTTTTGCATATTTCACTCCATTGGCATGCTATGGCTTAGAGGGGATTCTTAACATCAGATGGAAAATATATTACCAATGCAAACCCTATTACTGAACTTCTTTCTGCCATCCAACTCCCCAAAGCTATAGCTGTCGTTCATTGCTCTGCACATACAGGTGGCACTGACTCTGTCTCCTGGGGAAATAACCAAGCAGATATTGCAGCAAAACTAAAAGCCTTAGAAGGCCCTGAATTAATGATGCCCCTAACAATTACTGATGATTTGGATCTATCCCTTTCTTGTAATGACAAAGAAATGGAAAAAAAAATGGAAGAATAAACTCATAGCAAAACAGATACATGGAGCATGGGTATCATCAGGTGGCAAACCCTTATTCCCTAGAGCTTTCTATAACCAGGTTTGTCACTCTATTCATGATCATGGTCATTTTGGCTTCCAAGGCACTGTAGACTCTGTTAAAAAAAGTATGGATTTCTAGTGTTATTCCACTTATTCCAAATTGACAGTTACTACTTGGAGGCCAAAGACCTAATATGATTGGAGTATGTTTCTTCATTTGAAACAGTTGTTGGCTTAACAAGAAGACTTTAATTTCTTTTCCTTTTAATATCCCTTCCAACTCTCAGATTCTGATCTTCTAATTGAAAGTTGTTTTAATATAGTGATCCCTTATTTCATCATGACTAAAATTCTATAATTTGCAATAACTTTTAATTTAACTTATTTTCCTCACTTTTTTCCCTTAATATACATAAAGAGATATGTTCATGAGAGAATGAGACATTTTGTAGGATCATTTTAACAGACTCTAAATTCTAAACAGGGAATGTTTTTTGGCATATCTCTGTAAAGAAAAGCATAGCTATAAAATATATACATATCTTCCCAGTGAGAAGACTCAACATATTAGAAAATGAGTGGAGGATCTCCTAACAATGTGGATTTTTTAAAAGGTACCAGGATTTATGGGAGGTCAAAGGTTCAAATCTGGCCTACAACACTTCCTCACTGTGTGACCCTGGGCAAGTCACTTAACTCCCATTGCCTAGCCATTACTTATCATTTACTCTACACTATATCCCTTCAGCAGCTAGGCTGTACTACTTGACATTATTCATTGCCTTTTCTTTCCATTAATACTTTCCTTATCCTTACTCTAGTTCTATTTAAACAATGTGTCCTCAATGAAAGCTACCCTGGCTTTCTGAACTAGTGATTACTTCACCTGAATTCTCATTTTGCCCTGTTAACAAACAATGTGTTGATCCTAGAATATATACCTTAAATTCTTTATGGCTCAGTACCTTTTTTGTGTATTCCCTGTTCTGATGTTCTTAGGACAAATTAAAAAGTATTCAAAATTTCCTGAAAGGAGGTAACTATAAAGTTATTTTCATTATCATTTTCTGGAATTTATTTCTAGATTTCAAATATCAGAATTATAAGAATTTTCTTCAAATTCCTAAATCTAAATCTAAGATTCTAAATCTGTTACAAAAACAATTGAATTAGATTATTTTAATGGTCCCTCTTAATCCTAGTACTTGATAACCTACCATTCTTTTAAGTTCCGTTTTTGTATATTCTTTGTTGGTGAAAATTTTTTTTTTTTTTTTAAGTTTTAATATTATTTTATTTGGTCGTTTTCATACATTATTCACTGGAAACAAAGATCGTTTTCTTTTCCTCCCCTCCCCCCCCCCCCCCCCCCCCCCCCGCCTTTCCCTCTCCCATAGCCGACGCATGATTCCACTGGTTATCACATGTGTTCTTGACTCGAACCCTTTTCCCTGTTGTTGGAGTTTGCATTATAGTGTTCATTTAGAGTCTCTCCTCAGTCTTATCTCCTCCAACCCTGTGGTCGAGCAGTTGCTTTTCAGCGGTGTTTTTACTCCCACAGTTTATCCTCTGCTTGTGGGTAGTATTTTTTTTTAGATCCCTGCAGATTGTTCAGGGAAATTGCTTTGATACTTATGGAGAAGTCCATCACCTTCGATTGTACCACAATGTATCAGTCTCTGTGTATAATGTTTTCCTGGTTCTGCTCCTTTCGCTCTGCATCACTTCCTGGAGGTTGTTCCAGTTCACATGGAATTCCTCCACTTTATTATTCCTTTTAGCACAATAATATTCCATCACCAACATATACCACAATTTGTTTAGCCATTCCCCAATTGAGGGGCATCCCCTCATTTTCCAATTTTTGGCCACCACAAAGAGCGCAGCTATGAATATTTTTGTACAAGTCTTTTTGTCCATTATCTCTTTGGGGTACAAGCCCAGCAGTGCTATGGCTGGATCAAAGGGCAGACAGTCTTTTATCGCCCTTTGGGCATAGTTCCAAATTGCCCTCCAGAATGGTTGGATCAATTCACAACTCCACCAGCAATGAATTAATGTCCCCACTTTGCCACATCCCCTCCAGCATTCATTACTTTGCATAGCTGTCATGTTAGCCAATCTGCTAGGTGTGAGATGATACCTCAGAGTTGTTTTGATTTGCATCTCTCTGATTATAAGAGATGTAGAGCACTTTTTCATGTGCTTATTAATAGTTTTGATTTCTTTGGCTGAGAATTGCCTGTTCATGTCCCTTGCCCATTTGTCAATTGGAGAATGGCTTGATTTTTTGTACAATTGATTTAGTTCTTTATAAATTTTAGTAATTAAACCCTTGTCAGAGGTTTTTATGAAGATTGTTTCCCAATTTGTTGCTACCCTTCTGATTTTGGTTACATTGGTTTTGTTTGTACAAAAACTTTTTAATTTGATGTAATCCAGATTATTTATTTTGCATTTTGTAATTCTTTCTAATTCTTGCTTGGTTTTGAAGTATTTCCCTTCCCAAAGGTCTGACATGTATACTATTCTGTGTTCGCCTAATTTTCTTATAGTTTCTTTCTTTATGTTCAAGTCATTCATCCATTTTGAATTTATCTTGGTGTAGGGTGTGAGGTGTTGATCTAAGCCTAATCTTTCCCACACTGTCCTCCAATTTTCCCAACAGTTTTTATGAAATAGTGGGTTTTTGTCCCAAAAGCTGGGATCTTTGGGTTTGTCATATACTGTCTTGCTGAGGTTGCTTGCCCCCAGTCTATTCCACTGATCCTCCTTTCTGTCTCTTAGCCAGTACCAAATTGTTTTGATGACCGCTGCTTTATAATATAGTCTGAGATCTGGGACTGCAAGACCCCCTTCCTTTGTATTTTTTTTCATTAATTCCCTGGGTATCCTTGATCTTTTGTTTTTCCAAATGAACTTTGTTATGTTTTTTTCTAAATCAGTAAAAAAAATTTTTGGGAGTTCCATGGGTATGGCACTAAATAGATAGATGAGTTTGGGTAGGATGGTCATTTTTATTATATTGGCTCGTCCTACCCATGAGCAGTTAATGTTCTTCCAATTGTTCAAGTCTAGTTTTAGTTGTGTGGAAAGTGTTTTGTAGTTGTGTTCATATAGATCCTGTGTTTGTCTCGGGAGATAGATTCCTAAGTATTTTATTTTGTCTTGGGTAATTTTGAATGGGATTTCTCTTTCTAGTTCTTGCTGCTGAGCTGTGTTGGAATTATATAGAAATGCTGATGACTTATGTGGGTTTATTTTGTATCCTGCAACTTTGCTAAAGTTGTTGATTATTTCAATTAGCTTTTTGGTTGAATCTCTAGGATTCTTTAAGTAGACCATCATGTCATCTGCAAAGAGTGATAATTTGGTCTCCTCCTTGCCTATTTTGATGCCTTCAATTTCTTTTTCTTCTCTAATTGCTACTGCTAGTGTTTCTAATACAATGTCAAATAATAGAGGTGATAATGGGCATCCTTGTTTCACTCCTGATCTTAATGGGAATGGATTTAGTTTATCCCCATTGCAGATGATATTAGCTGATGGTTTTAGATATATACTGTTTATTATTTTTAGGAATGACCCTTCTATTCCTATGCTTTCTAGTGTTTTTAGTAGGAATGGGTGTTGTATTTTATCAAAGGCTTTTTCTGCATCTATTGAGATAATCATGTGATTCTTGTTGGTTTGCTTGTTGATGTGGTCAATTATGTGGATAGTTTTCCTAATGTTGAACCAGCCCTGCATCCCTGGTATGAATCCTACTTGATCATGGTGGATGACCCTTCTAATCACTTGCTGGAGTCTTTTTGCTAGTATCCTATTTAAGATTTTTGCATCTATATTCATTAGGGAGATTGGCCTATAGTTTTCTTTCTCTGTTTTTGGCCTGCCTGGCTTTGGAATTAGTACCATGCTTGTGTCATAAAAGGAGTTTGGTAGGACTCCCTCTTTGCTTATTATGTCGAATAGTTTGTGTAATATTGGGGTTAACTGTTCTCTGAATGTTTGATAGAATTCACTGGTGAATCCATCAGGCCCTGGGGATTTTTTCTTAGGCAGTTCTTTGATGGCTTGATGGATTTCAATTTCTGATATGGGATTATTTAAGAAAACTATTTCTTCTTCTGTTAGTCTAGGCAATTTATATTTTTGTAAATATTCATCCATATCACCTAGATTGGTAAATTTATTGCCATATAGTTGGGCAAAGTAGTTTTTAATGATTGCCTTAATTTCCTCTTCATTTGAGGTGAGATCCCCCTTTTCATCCTTGATGCTATTAATTTGCCTTTCTTCTTTCCTTTTTTTAATTAAATTAACCAGTACTTTGTCTATTTTGTCTGTTTTTTCAAAGTACCAGCTTCTAGTCTTGTTTATTAGCTCAATAGTTCTGTCACTTTCTATTTTATTAATTTCTCCCTTAATTTTTAGGATCTCTAGTATGGTTTTCTTCTGGGGGTTTTTAATTTGTTCATTCTCAAGTTTTTTGATTTGCATTTCCAATTCCTTGGTCTCTGTCCTCCCTAATTTGTTAATATATGCACTCAGGGATATGAATTTTCCTCTAAGTACTGCCTTGGCTGCATCCCATAAGGTTTGAAAGGATGTTTCGCCGTTGTCATTTTCTTCAACGAAATTGTTAATTGTTTCTATGATTTCTTCTCTAACTAAATGATTTTGGAGTATCATGTTATTTAATTTCCAATTAATTTTTGATTTGGGTCTCCATGTACCCTTGCCGATCAATATTTTAATTGCCTTGTGATCTGAAAAGGCTGCAGTTAATATTTCTGCTTTTCTGCATTTAAGTGCCATGTTTCTATGACCTAGTGTATGATCTATTTTTGTGAATGTGCCATGTGGTGCTGAAAAGAAGGTGTATTCTTTTTTGTCCCTATTTATTTTTCTCCATATGTCTATTAATTCTAATTTTTCTAAGATTTCATTCACCTCTTTTACCTCTTTCTTATTTATTTTTTGATTTGATTTATCTAAATTTGATAGTGGTTGGTTCAAGTCTCCCACTAATATGGTTTTACTGTCTAATTCCTCCTTCAATTCTCCTAGTTTCTCTATTAAAAATTTGGATGCTATACCATTTGGTGCATACATGTTGATTAGTGATATTTCCTCATTGTCTATACTTCCTTTTAGCAGAATATATTTACCTTCCCTGTCCCTTTTGATCAGGTCTATTTGTACTTTGGCTTTGTCAGATATCATGATTGCAACTCCTGCCTTCTTTCTATCGGTTGAGGCCCAAAAGGTCTTACTCCAACCTTTAATTCTAACCTTGTGAGTGTCAACCCGTCTCATATGTGTTTCTTGAAGGCAACATATGGTAGGGTTTTGTGTTCTAATCCAGTCTGCTATTTGTCTGCGTTTTATGGGTGAGTTCATCCCATTCACGTTCAAAGTTATGATTGTTATTTGTGGATTCGCTGGCATTTTGATGTCTTCCCCTAGTTCTGACCTTTCTTCTTTAGCTTTCTCCTTTTGAACCAGTGATTTACTTTAGGTCGGTCCCCCTAGTCCCCTCCCTTGAGATGCTTCCCTTTCTAGCCCGTCCCTTTTTATGCTCCCTTCCCCTCCCCCCTCTCCTTCCCTCCCTTTTTGTGCTCCCTCCCCCCTCCCCCTCCTTAATTTTCCTTTCTTTCTTGCCCTAATGGATAAGATAGAAATCAGGATCCCACTGGATCTAGATGTTCTTCCCTCTCAGATTTGATTTCACTGAGAGTAAGGTTTAAGTACTTCCACTTCACGCTCTCTTCCTCTCCTTCTCATATGAGAGTTCTTCCCCTCCCCTTCCCATGTGTATCTTTATATGGGAAAGTTTATTCTATTGATTCCCCCCCTATTTCTTGAAGTTAATCTTAGTATTATCACGGTTCCCCCCTCCCTTTTCCTTTTTTTGCCCCAACTTTCCCCAAATCTTCTTGATTCCCCAATCTTTCCCTATGCATGTTTCTTCTAACTACTCTTATGATGATACAATTTATGAGAGTTACACAAAACATTTTCCCCACATATTAATATATATAATTAGATGTAAATGTAGTCCTTATAGAAGAGAGTTTGACTTAAAGAGAAAGATAAGATTTATCTCCTTTTCCCTTTCTTTCATATTTACCTTTTCATGTTTCTCTTGCTTTCTGTGCTTGGATATCGAACTTTCCACAGAGCTCTGGTCTTTTCTTAGCAAATGCTTGGAAATCTTCTATTTTGTTGAATGCCCATACTTTCCCCTGGAAGTATATAGTCAGTTTTGCTGGGTAGTTGATTCTTGGTTGGAGACCCAGCTCTCTTGCCTTTCTAAATATCGTGTTCCATGCTTTGCGGTCTCTTAGTGTGTTAGCCGCTAAGTCATGTGTGATCCTTATGGGAGCCCCCTTATATCTGAAGCTCTTCTTCTTGGCTTCTTGTAGGATTTTCTCCTTTACTTGGAAACTCTTGAATTTGGCAATTACATTCCTAGGCGTTGTCTTTTGGGGATTTAGTATAGAAGGTGTTCTATGAATCCTCTCTATTTCTATTTTGCCCCCTTGCTCCAGAACGTGGGGGCAATTTTCTTTTATAATCTCCTCTAGAATAAAATCCA
The DNA here is from genome assembly GCF_027887165.1 of Monodelphis domestica. Lineage (NCBI taxonomy): Eukaryota > Metazoa > Chordata > Mammalia > Didelphimorphia > Didelphidae > Monodelphis > Monodelphis domestica. The sequence continues at coordinate 23,580,432 of NC_077232.1, read as the reverse complement.
ATTTGTTGTTTACCTCTGGTTTTTCTGGGAGACCGATGATACGGAGATTTTCTCGTCTTCCTCTGTTCTCCAGGTCCGTGACCTTCTCAGTGAGATATTTTCTGTTTTCTTCCAATTCATTAATTGTTTGGGTTTGCTTTATTGATTCTTGCTGTTTTATCATCTCACTTTCTTCGAGGTCCTTAATTCTGGTCATTAGGGACTGGATTTGCTTTTCAGCCTTGTCTGCCCTTGTATTGGCTGCTTCGAGTTCTTTTTCCAATTGAGCAGTCTTATCTGTCAGACAGCTGATCTCTTTCTCCCATTTTTCTTTCCAGAAGGTTTCCATCTTTTGGATAAATTCCAGTTTGAGATCTTCCAGAGCTTGTTGATAGTTTCCATTTTGGGAGGCGTGTTCTGAATTTTTTTGGATTTCCTCTTCATTCTCCTCTTTCCCTTGGGTACTTCCACCATAAAAGTTTTCAATAGTCACTTTTTTCCCTTTCTTCCTGGAGGCTTGATTTTGGGCCATGTGAGCCATCCCTTTGGTGGTTTTATTTCCCTTTCCTTTTTGGTCTGGGGTCTGGGTTATAAGAGTGGTTTTTCTGTGAATTTAGGTTGCTTCAGACTAGTTCTTCCCAGCCTCCGAGCCCAGGTAATCAGCTCCGCCCAGATAATCCGTGCGCCTTGTTCAGCGCAGCCCGCCCGAAGTCCGCTGGCTTCTCCAGTGAAAGCGCCCTGAGACGTTTTTTCCTGGCAGTTCCCAGATCCCAAGGACCCTGGAGTGCCCCCCCAGACAGAGACGCTCCCCACTCACTCGCTGTCCTGGTGAGCGCTCAGGTAGCTCACTCTGGTTTAGTGGGGGAGGTGGGGTGGGGGAAGGGCGGCTCAGTTCACTTTTCTGTGCAAGCTTTTCCTTCTTATTTTAGTGTGGAAATGTTCAAGCCCCACGTACCTTTGCCTCTGTGGGGTACTGGGGAGTCCTTCTGTTCCTCCAAAGGTGATTTTATGCTCCTTTGATGTAGTCTATTTCGTTCGGTGCTGGGGAGAGGAAACGTGCGGCGTCTAGATTGCAGCCATGATTACCCGGAAGTCCCCTGTTGGTGAAAATTTTATAAGCAATGGGTAAGGGATTGTAGAATCCAGGAAACTCAATCAGTGAGAAATCTTTGCTTTTTTATTTTAAAGTTTTCAAAGATCATTATGAGTTTGATTCAGACATTTAAGGTTTCTTAGATTTCTGAGTGTTTCTTACTATCTTTCAGTATCTATTTCTTACTTTTTTTTCTCTTTTTTTCTATCAGTTTCTTACAATCTTTTTTTAGATTGGATTTTGTGGAATTAGGCCTGATATATTTGCAATACATTTTTTCATTGCTTATTAAGATTCATTAAGCATATAATATATAATATATTTTTATTAGACAATATGACATCAAACATTAAGTCTACAACGTAATGTTATGATCATTTGATTCAACATTACTCACTCCCTATTTTTTCCAACAGATATAGAACTTGAGACTTGAATTTCTGAAATTGGAGGAAATGCTGCAGTTGTGATACCTGATATTTAAAAACAAACAAAAAAGATTTAGGAAATTACCATGACAGTAATTTATAGTTTTCCCATTTCTTATAATTTGTTTCCTTTTTTTTTCATTTGACACAAGACCATCGGCAAAAAGAATATTCTTCCAGGATAATTGAACAACTCTTTGAAATTGAATGACTATGGCAAAACTGGAAAAGCAAACTGAAAAAGAATTGATATTGTCATCCTATATGACATCACTCCAGGAAACTATGAGGTTTAAAAAAGAAACGTGCCTGTTTTTAAATTGTAAATCTTGATTCCTTTACACTCCCTTCATCAATTTTTTTTATGTTATCTGTTTTACTTTGGAATTAGCCTGTTTAGAATTATTTAAATACAAAGAACGTAGAATATACATCTCTGAGTCATTATACTTATCTTGCTTATAATAAACATGAGCAGAAATCAATATAAATATCTATAGCATAATCCCACATATGAATAAGTGGCATTATATTGTTAAACAAATTCCCTGGATATTTTTTCTGATAATGATTCATATCTGCAAATATCATTTATAAGCACAGATTCTGGGGATTTCTACAAAGATATTATTTGAATTTGTCTCCTCTTATTTCTCAATATTAAATATTAAACTGATAGAATCATAAGCATTAGAAAGTTAAAAAAATTTCATCCCAAGAAAACATCCCTCCCAGAATGAGAAACTCGGGTTATTAAAATAATATATTCTTACCTTACATTGATGAACAGGAGTATTTGGTTATTATCCCTTTATGATATTTTTATAATAATCAATTTAAAATTATTATTTACATATCTGTATAATAAAACCTTTGGCTCCCTATTCCCATACATGTAACATGAGTCATTTTCTTGGTTGAATAACAATATTAATTATGTGATAGTAACATGAGAAAAAAGTTGTAAAATTCTTATGACAGTGCCTGTCATCTAGAAAGTTATTAATAAATACTTTTTACCTTCTCCTCTACATCCTTTTAAAGTATTATCTATGTATAAAGTCACCTGATTCATTTGTGTTTAAATATTCCTGCCCTGTTCTGATCTAAAAGAGGGATTCTTTCTTAGAATATTTTCCATTTCATGTTTCCTAATTCCAAATATAATTTAAAGACACAAGAACCATTCAATGAGAGCATTGGGAATAGCCAATGATGTCACTGAGATAGTCCTGGGACTACAGTAAGGACATCTTGATTCCAAGACTTCTCTCTGATGAATATATTACCTCTTCAAACAATGGTAAGCACCTTCTTAAATCTGACTTTCTGGATCCTTAGGTAATAGAACGTTAATGATGTTTTTATTCCCTGTCGCATGAGATCATAGTAAAAATAAATACATCAGATACTTCATTTTGGAAATAAGAAATTATTTTAATTATAATTACAGTAGCATATGATTCTGAACACATGACTCATTTGAAAAATGATCAGTCACTGAATAAGAACTAGATCTTTATGTCACCAGAAGTAAATAGTATAGTAATATATCCCAGATTGCATAACTGAGTGATGAGATTTGAGAAGGAGGGGAAAAGATGAAAAGTTTGGCTAATGGATTCATTTTCCTTTTACCTATGAAACGTCAATCAAGATATTCAGATAAAATGATTGGATGGGGAAAAAGTATGAAAAATGAGATTTAAATAGAGATAAAAACATTACTAAAAGATATTTGTAATATCTACTACTTTAAAATGCATATTCATCTGTTTTTTTCTTTTATGTATCTATATCTATCAATCAATCTCTCTCTCTATATATATATATATGTACATATATATACATTTGTCTATATACATATATTCATATATACACAAAAGAGATGTTAAGAAGACAGTAATGAAAGGATTTATTAAGTGCTTAGCTATAGGGAATATAAAACTTTGGCTAGTAAAAGATCAAAGCTAAGTTTTAAGTCTTGGTAATTAGGAGGATGAAATGATACCCATTGACAGTAATAGAGAAGTAGAGAAAGAAAGGTTTTAGGGAAGGGATAGATAATTAATTCAATTTTGAACATATTGAGTTTAAAATGTATAAAATGGGAATTCAAGATGGCAGAGTATGGGCCAGGACCCATTACATCTCATTACATCCCCCCAAAAAAACACTTTAAAATACTACTTCAAATCAAAGTTTATCTTGGCAGAGGCAACTACAGGTCAGGCAGAGATATTTATCCAGTTAAAGACAATTTGGGAGTTTCTCAGAAGTCTGTAATATTCATGTGAGTTCAGACCAGGAGTGGAGTAGGAGAACCAGTAGTGAGTCTTGGAGATGACCAGGAAAGCAGCAGCTATAGGTTATACATCATATTTCAAGAAATTATGAAATAAAACTGCTCAATTATCAAAAGTGTAAAATAAAAAGTGAAAGCATGCACTGATCATCTGAAAGAGATCCACAAATCAAAAATCCCTAATCTAAAGAGAAACCAGGTTAAGAAAAAAATAGTGTAAAAAAACATAAGGAAACAATCCAAATATCATGGAACCATAGGCAGGATCATACAAGATATCAGCTTCCATATTAAAATAGTAGAAGACTTGGAATATGATATTCAAAACAGGCAATGGAGTTAGTAGTATGGACAGGAAAACCTAGCAAAACTAAATATAATCCATTAGTAGGTAAATGCCTGTTAGAATTAGAGCAATCATAAAGGACTCAATAAAGTTCAACTGTTACACTCATAAACGGGATACATATACATACATGCAGCTTAAAGAACTTTGTCATTTTTAGAGCAGCTAGAAGGAGTCAATGCAGGAGAGGGCAAGGGTGATAATGTTGGCATGATCTCCTCTCCCCTAATATAGCCATAATAAAAAGGGATAAAATAAGAAGGAGAAGGGAAAGGTAGAATAGAGAAATTTTTGTCACACAAAAGAAATGGACAAGGAAGAACTTTCATAATGAAATGCAAAATTGAAACAGTATGGTTAACAATGTTTGAACCTATATAACACAAATACCCACAGACAAACATACATTGGTATCTTGGAATAGAAGTTTAATTCATTCAACTGCTAAGTTTATAACTCAATTTTCTCATATGTAATATAGAATTTCCTTATTTAAATGAATGGAAATGAAATTGATCCATTCCAGTTCCCCAAAAAACCACATAATTTTTTTTTGTTTTATATACTTTTAAATGTGAAAATGTTCTTTTTAAATAACAAATAAATATATGTATAAATTATGAGAAAAAATCTAAAGAAGTAAACTTGCTTATGAAATGTTATTCACCTTCAAGTTCAGGTAAAGCTGCTTGTGGAGAAAGTTTTCATTACATGAACTATCAATTGACATAACTTACTCTCTAGACACCTAACACTATATTTAAATGCAAAATTAACCTTACACATTACTTATGATGTGTAATTTAATTGATAAACTTAATTGCTATTGTTTTACTTTATTCATCATTTTCTTCATTAAATTTGGCTGTTTTGCTACACCTTACTTGATTTCACTGAGAGGTTGTTTCAACAAAAACCTTTCCATGGAAGTTTGTTTCTTTCTCCCTTTCAGAACATTTTGATAAAGTGTGAAACCAGTGTCATCACACAGCTCCAACGCACAACCTGTGGTAACTTTTTCTGGGTGTGTCTTTTCAATATCTCATTCAATGTTTCCCAAACCCTTAATATTTCCTTGATCTCTTTTGTACTGATTATCTCTTCCACTTGGGGTCCTCCCATGGACAGAAGGTTATAATTCAAATATATGCTTTTGATTAAAAGCAAAAAAACCCTGATCACTACTGCTCATTTCTCAATTTGCTTATAACTTAAGATGTAAATGTAGCAAGGTATCACTGTATGTGTATATATCCTTTAACCTGGGTATAGAAATCTATCTTACCCAATATGGAAATCATAGGAAAAATAAATAAGGCATGGAGAGGAAAGTAATGAAATGGAGATTCTATAAAAGTAGATCAGAAGAAAAAAGACATTTGAGGAAAGATAGAATTAAAAGACAAAGAGAAAGATTAATAGAAGAAAATAGGATGGAAGGAAAAATCCAGTTAGAAATAATAACTGTGGGGGGCAGCTGGGTAGCTCAGTGGATTAAGAGCCAGTCCTAGAGACGGGAGGTCCTAGGTTCAAATCTGGCCTCAGCCACTTCCTAGCTGTGTGACCCTGGGCAAGTCACTTGACCCCCATTGCCTAGCCCTTACCACTCTTCTGCCTTGGAGCCAATACACAGTATTGACTCCAAGACGGAAGGTAAGGGTTTAAAAAAAATAAAAATAAAAAAAGAAATAATAACTGTGATTGAAAATAGAGGAATTGAGTCATAAAATGGAAGCAGAAATCAGAATGAATATGAAACCAGAATCCATAAGTATTCTGTATACATGAAAGACTCTTGAAATTGAATGATACACAGAGTTAAAATAAAAGGGCCAGAGCAGAACTTAATATGCTTCAGCAGAAATTTCAAAAGACAAGAAAAGCAATCATGTCAGATAGAGGAATACAAAGTTCTAATTAAAAGAAATAATCAAGAAACCTTTATTTTGATAAAAATATTCCAAAGAAAACGAAGCAATAATAAAATAATTGTTGGCAAGCTTCTCTGATAAATGTCTTATTTCTCAAATGTATAGGAAAAGAATCATCTATAAAAAATCATTTTCTAATTGATGAATGATAAGATGATATAAACAGATAATTTTTGTAAAATGAAAGCATAGAGGCCTAAAAATTTTCCATACAACTATTAATTTGAGAAAGGCAAATTTTTTAAAAATCCTAAAATATGACCTTATACTTATTGTAAATGACAATTGTTGCAGAAGTGGGGAAATAGATACATAAATGAACTGTTGTTGACAGTGAAATGGCCACATAATTCTAGAGAAGAATCTGGAACTATGCTAAAAGGGCCAGAAAAGTGTTTATGGTTTGATTTAGCAATAAAGCTATGCTAACTCTACCTCTAAGATGTAAAGAAAAAAAAAAAGAAAATTACTTTCATGTACACAAATATTTATAGAATTTTTTTGGATGAGGTAAATAATTGGACACTTAAGGGAATGCTCATTAACTGGGGAAAGGCTGAACAATTGTGGAACGTGAATGGGATGGAATAATCATTTTGTATAAGAATTGATGAACTTTTTTGAGGGCAAAAAAACCCCAACAGGGTGAGACATATGAACTGAGACAAAGAGAAGAAAGAAGAACTGGGATAATTTGTTCTACAGTAACAGCAATGTTTTGATAATAATCAAATGAGAAGGTTTGATCATTCTGATCAATATAATTATTCAAGAAAATTCCAAATTAATCAGGATGAAAATATATTATCCACCTCCAGGAAGAGAACTGATGAACTCAATGCAATCTGAAATGTTATTTTATTGTTTTCTTTGGAGGGGGGTTGCTTTTTTTATAACTAATATGAAATATGTTTTAAATTATTTTTGCATATGTGATTGATATATTTTGCATTCTTAGTGGGTGGAAAAAACATCTGGAAATCAAAATTTCAAAATAGAATTTTTAAAATAAATAATAGTAATAACAATAATGGCAGCAGATTTTTGCTTAAAATATGAGTTTAGTTCAAGTTGAATTCAGAAAAACCAAATGACCAGCTGGTATTGTATCAATGAACAGAAGTGTATAAATCAGAAGAGATTAGGGATACATAAATCTTTCTGATTAATATCTACATAGCTTTGATAATTGAATCCATCTGAGGTAATGGATCAATCAATGCAAAATAGCAGAAGGGAATAGAAGAGGCCCCAACCTAGCCTTGGGAAAACCCCAGTGAAAGTTACCTTAGTTATCTTAATTAAAATCTAGCAAAGGATACTGAAATGAAGGAAACATAAAGAACTGAGAGAGAGTTATGGGAAAGAAAACTAAAGAGGAGAGCATTAAACAAGGTATAATGAATTGCAGTTGAAAACAAAAACAAAACAAAAATCTCATGAAAACTAGGTCTTTGAATGGTCTTCAAATTTCACAATTAAAAAAACATTGGTAATTTTAGAGACAAGAATTTTTTATGAATAGCAAAGTTGGAAAATAGAATTCAGAGGATGAAATGAAAATAAACAATTGCTTTGTAAATTACTGGTGTTATAAATAGATTTCTAAAGTAGTTTGGTTACAAAGAATAGATTAAATATATGACAATATCTAGTAGGAATAAATACATTATAATTAGAGATGTTCAAGATGAGGGAGACATGGGAATGTTTGTAGGCAGTAAAGAAAGAGGCAATAAACAGAGATTAAAACATAAATAATATGATGAAGATGAAGAGTTTGAGGGCTTTTGATGTCAGAGGGGGAACAAAATAAAAACAGTATAATAAGAAAATTGAATTCTGCATTTCATAAATAGAGAAGGGGAATTCACAATTGTTGGCAAGATCAAAACTATGGTCACTTGTCTTTGTTGTTGAGGGCAAATCAATAATGGAAATTAATAGGTTGATGAAGTGGGAAGTCAGGAAATTTGAAGATTTTCTAATATGCATATTAAAGTGCGATACTGTGAGAAGAGGAATTGAAAATTGAAAATGGGAATAAAAAGACTCATTTAGGAATTAAAGTTATTCATAAAAATAATATTCTAAAGGTTAATACACAACAGCTTCCACAAATTTGATTTAATTATAAATATGTATTTATTGAATTTCAGAGGAAGAGAGGCTATTGGATTATGGTGATGAAGAGAAATTCTGCAAGTGGCAATGGGGAGCAACCAATATTCCTATTCCAATAACATAATGAGTAAAATATAGAAAGAAATATTAATGGAAATCCAACTAATGCTGGAAAGAGCATACAAGGAACCTATGTTATCTAGACAGAAACCATGTTTCATGAGAATGAATTGTAGAGAGCAGGAAAGGAAAATATTTTAAGGTGAAAGTTAGCTTTTTTTCCCCCTTATAGAACTGGTATTCAAAAAAAAGTACAGAAAAGAGTAAATAGATTTATAATGAAATATTGGTAGGTTAGAGTTAAGGGAGATAGGAATAATAGTGCTCAATGAAGGATGTCAAATGAAATTTGAAAGGAAACAGCTGAAAGTGATTGTTGATGATTACAGGACTATTAGGATAGGGAAAGTATCTTGGAGGAATAAGTTAAAGTAAGTGGATTATTTTTTTGTAAATCATCATGAATTTGAAATAACACATTTTTTAAATTATATAATTAATAAAAACTTTTCATTACCCCCTGGGAAAAACTGCAAATGATTTTCAATGTTAATTGTGCTTTTGTGATATTTCTTTTTTCTTCGTTTCCTATTTTTTCTCACATTTTCTTCTCTTTCCCTTCCTCACTCAATTCTATTTTCTCCTTGCTTCTGAAGGGTTAATATAAAATTTAATAAATTTGAGTAATTTAGTAATTAGAAATTAATTTAGTAACATTTAGTAAATTTTAATCTCTCCTTTTTTGTGCTGTTGCTATTGTTTTTTAATCATAGTCCTCACATTTACTGGCAGAGACTGCTTTGAATTTTGGCTACACTTCTCAGGTCTTCCCTTACCAAAGTCTGTGACAGTCTGGGAGTTAGGTATTTTTCTGTGAGATTAACCCTTGTCTCACTTATGTTTTATTCATGCCTCTTGATTCAATTTTGAGATATTTTGTCTGTTTCTTGAAACTCAGGACCTTTGCCAGGTCACTGGGACTCTGGATTAATAGGATTTAGCAGCTTCTAAATTAAATGATGAAAAGGCATGGAATAAAGATATTTAAGGAGACAAAGAATATAGGCCAGCAAAAAAAAAAAATTCACCAAGCCATTGAAATTAAACATAATGCTCTTTGGGAAGAAATGAATATTTAATATAAAAGAAGTATTCCAGGCATTATTGACAAAGCAAGCAGTATTATAAAGAAATTTTGATGTGCAAACTGAAAATTCAAAATAAGGATAAAATGGTAAACAAACAAACAAACAAAAATCCTTGAAGAAATCATTGATGTTAAAATAATCACATCCTGGCTTGGGAAAGTGATAACTAGATTTCTTAAGATTCCTACAGTAGAAGACAAACATAATGTATTTAAGTTAAAGCAATCATAAGAAACAATGGGGTAGAAATTATTACATTCTTTGCATGGGAAAAAGAAAACTAGGAACCTTAAGATGTTTATGGAACAAGAGATCCTTTAGACACTCTAAATACTTTAAGGTTCTCGAGGGAAACAATGTTAAACTGATTATTTTGTAGTAAGAAGCTGATAACTACAGTAGAGCAGTGAACCAAAGAAATAGATTAGGCACGCAAAATGCCATGGTAAATGAACATACAACCTATTCTCTGACAAACCCAAAGATTTTTGGAAGAATTTACTATTCAACAAAAACTGCTGAGTAAACTACAAAACAGTAGGGCAAAAACTCATAGTAGAACAACATCTCATGCCATATATCAAGGTCATGTAAAATTGGATACATGATTTAGAAATTAAAAGCAAAATCATAAAGAAATAGAGATGTCAAATAGTATACCTATCAGACCTATCAAAACCAATTTTCATGTGCTTCTTGTTTTCCCTCTGTATTTCTCTAATATAAAGTAATCTATATATTATATACCTTTATATATAATATATGATTTTCTTCCCCATTCATCTTACTTTATTAAACATATAATTCCATGTGTCTTCCATTTTGGTCTTCTAAAATCATATAAAACATAGAAAAGAAACACTTTGCATGTCCAACTTTTCCTGGTACACAAATAGATATTAGAGTTCTGACAAAAATATTTGTCTTTATCCCCCTATTAACAGATAACAAATGATCCCCTAATATGACAGCTATTTAAAACTGTGTAGAGTTCTCTCCTTCCCTCTACTCCTGTGATTTGATTTCAAAGTGTTGATTGATTTCTTTTTTTTTTCTTTCCATCAAGAAAAAATAACAAGTTCTCTATTTGATTATACATTCATTTTTTATCTGAATACACAGGGTTTAAATGATCATTAGTGAATTCTGGTCAAGATGGTGGCTTAGAAGCAGCAAAAGTTCAGACCTCTGAAAACGCTTCCTTAACAATCACAAATTGAATGCTCCTAGGAGACTGAAATTCAAACAACAACAGGACAGAGCCAGGGAGCCCTCCATCTGGACTCAAATCAAAAGTTATACTCTCCAAAAGCCAGAATCCTAGAACATTCAGGTCTAAGGGGAAGGCAGAACAAAGGTCCCAGGACTCCTCCCCCCCCCCCCCAACCCAGAGCACTGAGCCTCCAGCAGCAGCAGGAACCTCAGGGCCAGCAAAGGTGTTGTTCTGAAGGGCGCACCTTGAAAGCAACCTGGGCCAATCTTGGGGTGTCCAACACAGACGGCATGGAAGCAGCCTGAGAGAATCAGAGGGAGCCTGTAGCCCCTTGGCTGTGTCCTTCCATCAGAGTCTCACTGGAGGTTTTTGCCTCGGGGCACATCCAGAACATCCCAGTTGAACCTAATCCCATCAAAAGCCCTCAGAGCTCAGGGAGGACAGGACCTCTCCCCCACTAGAGTGCAGGGCCTCCAAAAGGACAGGAACCTCGGGGTGGGCAAAGGCACTGGGGTATCTTGAGGACGGTACTGTGCCAGGATCACAGCACAGAAATAAGGCAGCAGAGATAGATACACTGAGAGCCAGTCCTCTTCACTTATATTTCTAACTGGAAAGCAGAGAAAAGAACCATAAAGATGGCAAACAGTGCAGAGGTGAAAGAGCCTCCAAACACCAAGAAAAGCCAGAAGAAGGGGGTGACTTTGGAAACATTTTATGGAGCAAAAATGCAAAATACAGAGGAGATAGAAGAGGAAACACAAACAAATGCTCCAAAACCTTCCAAAAGTAATGGAAATTCTCCACAAGCTCTTGAAAAATTTAAATTGGAAATTATTAAAAAAGATGGAAGCTTTATATTAACTGCTCATGGGTAGGATTAGCCAATATAATAAAAATGAACATCCTACCCAAAATTATTTATTAATTTAGTGCCATACACATTGAACTTCCAAATTTTTTTTTTTTAGTGATTTAGAAAAAAAAATAACAAAATTCATTTGGAAGAACAAAGGATCTAGGATATCCAGGGAAATAATGAAAAAAAAAATAAACAAAGGAAGGGGGCCTTGCATTTCCAGATCTAAAACTACATTATAAAGCATCAGTCATCAAAACAATTTGGTACTGGCTAAGAGACAGAAAGGAGGATCAGTGGAATAGACTTGGGGTAAGTGACCTCAGCAAGACAGTATATGATAAACCCAAAGATCCCAGCTTTTGGGACAAAAATCCACTATTTGAGAAGAACTTTTGGGAAAATTGGAATACAGTATGGGAGAGATTAGGTTTGGATCAACACCTCATACCATACACCAAGATAAATTCAGAATGGGTGAATGACCTGAATATAAAGAAGGAAAGTATAAGTAAATTACGTGAACACCAAATAATATACATGTCAGACCTTTCAGAAGGGAAATACTTTAAAACCAAGCAAGACCTAGAAAGAGTCACAACAAAACCAGTATAACCAAAATTAGAAGGGAAGCAACAAATTGGGAAACAATTTCCATAACAAAAACCTCTGACAAAAATCTAATAACTCAAATTTATAAAGAGCTAAATCAATTGTACAAAAAACCAAGCCATTCTCAAATTGATAAATGGCCAAAGGACATGAACAGGCAGTTTTCAGCCAATGAAATCAAAACTATTAATAAGCACATGAAAAAGTGTTCTAAATCTCAAACAACTCTGAGGTATCACCTCACACCTAGCAGATTGGCTAACATGACAGCAAAGGAAAGTAATGAATGTTGGAGGGGATGTGGCAAAGTAGAGACACTAATTCATTGCTGGTGGAATTGTGAATTAATCCAACCATTCTGGAGGGCAATTTGGAACTATGCCCAAAGGGCGACAAAAGACTGTCTGCCCTTTGATCCAGCCAAAGAGATAATAAGGAAAAAGACTTGTACAAGAATATTCATAGCTGCACTATTTGTGGTGGCCAAAAATTGGAAAATGAGGGGATGCCCATCAATTGGGGAATGGCTGAACAAATTGTGGTATATGTTGGTGATGGAATACTATTGTGCTCAAAGGAATAATAAAGTGGAGGAATTCCATGGAGACTGGAACAACCTCCAGGAAGTGATGCAGAGTGACAGGAGTAGAAACAGGAAAAAATTGTACAGAGACTGATACACTGTGGTTCAATCGATCATTTTGGACTTCTCCATTAGTGGCAATGCAATGTCCCTGAACAATCTGCAGGGATCTAAAAAATACTATCCACAAGCAGAGGATAAACTGTGGGAGTAAAAACACTGAGGAAAAGCAACTGCTTGACTACAGGGGTTGAGGGGATATGATTGAGGAGAGACTCTAAATGAATATTCTAATGCAAATACCAACAACATAGGAATATGGGTTTGATTCAAGGACAGATGTGATTCCCATTGAAATCACATGTCAGCTATGGGAGGGGTGGTAGGAGGGGGGAGGAAAAGAAAATGATCTTTTTTTCCTAATGAATAATGTTTGAAAATTACCAAATAAAATAATGTTTAAAAGAAAAAAAAAAACTAAAGATGAAGAAATGGAGCTAAACTGTTTGAGTGACTTATCCAGGCTCAGCTAACTAGTGTCTGAGGCCAGATTTGAACTGAAAGTCCTCCTGAATCTAGGCCTTATGCTACATTAACAAGTAGATAATTTCCGGGAGAGAGGTCTTGTTGTTCTTTGTCCTACACAGACAAAGTACAGAAAACAATGTTTCGTTTGTGGTGCTCCATTGTCTAAGGACCAAAAGGATGAAGAACATGAATGGAAATGTCATACGACACAGGCAGCTTACATGTACATAGCATTAAGATTCACAGGTTAGGATGACCTGTTTGAATTCTATTTCAAAACCAGGGCAAGTCAAATCAACTTCTCAGCATCTCATTTTCTTCTCTCTAATATGCAATAATAATAGCAATCAATGCAATGGGTAGAGCCAGAGTAGGAACACAGAGGACCTGGGTTCGAATATGACTTTAGACAACTTCTAGCTATATGACCCTGTGCAAATCACTTAATTCCAAAATATGCCTAACTCTTGCCACTCTTCTGTTTTAAAACTGATATTAAGACTGATATTAAGATGGAAGATATGGGGCAGCTGGTAGCTCAGTGGATTGAGATCCAGGCCTAGAAACAGGAGGCCCTGGGTTCAAATCTGACCAGACATCAGTAAAGAAGAGTCATCTGAAACAAGAGTCAGAGGAAGATATAATTTTTAGCAATGGAACTGTGGGGAAAAACCCAAAAACAACACATTCCCAGAATGGTGGCCCTCTTTAACACTGTGCAGTGGCTCTTTTGTACATTCCCTTCTTCAGGAATCATACAGAATCAGGAAGCAAAGTCCCATAATTCTTTTAAAGAATCAATGGAATCATTTTCATAGGCTAAAGCTTTTTGGGCATGCATTAATATTAGAATAAATGTATTTAAAAGTTGTATTACTAAAAAAATTAAAGAAAAATATTCTCAATACTGTTGACATGTGCTTCAAATACAAAAAAGGAGAGAAAAATAAAACTTAGATACTATATTGCACATGTAAGGAAAAACAATAATAAAAAAGTTTTAAAAATAAGAATTATATAGCATAAAATTAGTGACAAACTCTCAGCCATGTGTAAGTACAAATGATTTTCAGAATAAAACCGTAACACAATAGATAATGCACATTCAAAGAAGTACCAAAGAACCCAAAATTCATTTTAGCCCAGTTAATTACAATAGCAAACAAACCCACTATCATATTTCACATAAATTTATATATGACATAAAAAACCTATGAACTGATGGATATTTGTCACAATTTTTACAGATGTAGCAAATATCTCAATTTTGGCAAACAATTTTTTTAAACAAAGTAAAAGTTATTTGGGTCTAGAACATCATCAAAAAATCTATATTGTTCTGCTGGAAGTAAATTAAAATGAAGAGTTTTGCAGTAGGGTGTTTTGACTTCCCGATTCATAGAAACACATTGGTAGGAAATTTCTTTGTTTCTCTACCTTAAATACAACATTCTTTATTATATAAATATATATATATATATATATTAATATAAATCATCCATTCAGCAACTACTAGATAATGAAATTATTTCTATAGACCCCTTAGAATTGCCATTTAAAAATTTAGCTAAAACAAAAGTTGTACACAATTTAACCAGTTTTGTTGAAATCCATCCATCATCATCTATGTGACAATTAACAAAGGCAACATATGATAGTCAATGAACCTAGAGAAAAGGGTTTTAGACAAGATGTTCATGGGCTTATGCAGTGACATTTTGTTTTTAAGCAAAGGTAAAGGTACAAATTAAATATCTATATAGACAAAACATAGCTTAAAATGATCCAGTAGAACAGAAATATATTGATTAAATTAAAAAGATAATCTTAAAAAAATTAAATGCTCAAGTAATAAGTAAATACAATAATATAAACCAATGAGAAGGTGCAGATTGGCAGTGCAGTCAAAATTTTTTTTCAACAATTCAAAAAGACTTGTTCACTATTATATGAAGAAAATAAACTCAAAATAGTTAGCAAGAAACTTCAAGATGTCTTTTAAAGTTTCCTTCTCCTCCCCCTATATTTATTATCCATTTGGATTTCATTTGTCCGAAGTCTGAATTTCCTCATAGAAGCACAGGGCAGAATCTCTTCTCTGCTTGTTGAGAGCAGTTAGGACTCTTAGAACTTTGTCAAAATATTTCAGGTTGATTCATAGCATAAACAGCCTAGCTTGTGGCATATTCATAAGGAGAGGGAAATAAAGTGGGAAATCAATGAAAATAAAAAGTCCTAGGATAAAAATTAAGCAGATCTAAATTACACTTT
This sequence comes from Monodelphis domestica, assembly GCF_027887165.1. Taxonomy (NCBI): domain Eukaryota; kingdom Metazoa; phylum Chordata; class Mammalia; order Didelphimorphia; family Didelphidae; genus Monodelphis; species Monodelphis domestica. Next base: position 23,564,952 of record NC_077232.1, on the reverse strand, counting down.
TTAGCTAAACCAACTCAAACTGTTATTTCAGAGTTTCAAGCATGCTTTGCAGTAGCATTTTTCCTGAAAGACACTGAATGGGGTTTGTTTAAAGAGTAAACAGAAAGAAACAAAACTTCAAGAGAAAACAATAGTGTATTTACATATGAGAGAAAAAAATGCTTCTCCTTGTTTTTTTGTGTCAAGAAATAGAAGGGAGAAAAAAAAACAGGCTCATTCCCCAAAACTGACTTTAATCTACTGATTTGGAACTAATTGCCTTCTCCTGAGAAAAGCCTTTACTAACAACCTTATAAACTAGGAGTTCAGGATCCTCTTTAAAAAAATCTGCTCGAAAATTACAAGGTATAGTGTTGTTTTTTCCACATAGAAAAATGGCTATGGCAGGCTAGAAACACACAGTGGAGTGGGGAAAGGGATTATGGCAGGAAGATTTTTGTATGTCATCCTCTGTGGAAAAAAAATGGCAGGCATTTTGCAGGCTTTTGTGGCAGGTCTGGTCTCTGCAAGAGGAGGCTCCAAGCTGGGTGGAGAGGGATGAGGAATGCTGGCCAAGCAGATGGACCAGAGAAACAGTAGACAGTGGCAGGTGGCAGGGAAGGGCAGGAGTGCAGTGACACTACACCGTGGTAGTTAGTGACCAGTCAAACTTACTCTATTTACTGTAAGGCTATCTGCTCAAAAATTTTTTTTTGAGAATTTGTAGTCCCTTTGTGGTCACCAAAATGTGGGTTTTAAAATTAATAATCAATCACTATTATATTTTATAAAGTTTTATTAAAAATAAATAAAACAAAAGAAATGGCTGACTCAGCCCAGTTGCAGGTTCAAGAGAGGAAGAGGGAGGAATTATAGTCACTTAAATACAATCACAAAAAATATGGGGACACAGGGAAAGGGAATTTTGAGAAATATTAAGGAACTTCTAGGGGATGAAGTCCAAAGGCTCAAAATTTCCATTTACACACTATGTCACAAAAAAATTCCAGTTTCCACCATCTAATCTACTGATCTAGTGATTGGACCTAGGCTTCCAGTGCCAAGAGAGCAGGACTATTTCTCTGCCACGACTTTTCCACTTAAATCTCCTTCATGCACAAGTGTCTTTGTGCACACTCATCTATACACCATAGATGAAAATGCAGAAAGACTATCGTCATCCTTGGTTATCGAGAGACTACTACTACTACTACTACTACTACTACTACTACTACTACTAATCTAGTGATCTGTATTTCAATGTCATAAAAAAGTTTTAGTATAGAAGGGGACTTGCAATATCATTTATTCTAACTCCCATAGAATATTGATAATGGAATTGAATCTTTGAGTCTAAAAGTGAATTTGATAATTTTATCATTTTTGTTTTTAATTTTGTATTTATATTGAAACTCTCAAGAATAAAAATTACTGTTCCCTCCTGGAGCAGGAAAAATGCAAATGAATTCATTTATCTAGTCATCATGAATCCCTACTATGCAAAGAGTTTTCTCTTTTTTTAACTTTTTTCTTGAGAAATAGCCAAAGAGTCTAAGAAATACTTGTGATAAGGTGAGAAAAAAAATTAATGAAATTTAGAAAGTAACAAAAAAAAAACTGACATTGGCAATCTTCTCCTCTCACATCCCTGATTTAAAAAAAAAAGAAATAACATTTACTTCTTTGTGTTCCTTTGCCAACATTAGGTTAATCGTTATGAAATTCAAATACATTTCATCTTGTCAACTAGAAAAAATGTAGAACTATTAAATAGTCAAAAATCACTCTTTAATCAAGGGAAAAGGGGTTAGTACTACTAATGTGACAACAGAGCTGCTTCCCAAGACTGCACAGAGTCAAGACGCCCTGGTCACCAGCCCCTGGGAGTGCCACCGACTCAGGATGGACTCCGGGGAACAAAAGAACTTGGGGAACCTATATACCCTTTGGAAATCCAGGGGCAGGGAAAGATGATTGACATCACTATGGCTACAAGGAAAATGGGAGTGTTCAAACTACACTGACAGATACAATCAAGCTAGAAGCTAGGGTGCAAGAGAAGGGGGCTGCTTACAATAGTTACTAAAGGATGGTTCATACCCAGATCTGACCTTCCTGAGAAAGGTTTTAATACAATTGGGGGCGCTACCTAGAAGAAAGAGTGTCCTTAGCATATGCTTATCTCACCCAACCAGAATTATCATTTCCCTTCAGGGTAGATTCCATGGGAACAGGGAACAAGGACAAGCTTTGGGGGTCTCCAATCTACAAGCTAAATCTAAAATTGGGGTTCATCAGATCCCATTAGGCCACAAGTTTGGGATTCCTAAATTCCATGTTGACAATCTATATGATTTATACATTTAAGGGAAACTTTTCCAACAAGAATAAGAAAAATATGAAACAGATGAATAAATTCAACTGTAAAGGGAGTAACTCTTTTCTATACCTAAGTTTGTACCCACTGTGAAATTTAGATTAACTCCACCCTACTTATGCTTTAGATTTTTAGCCACTAGGAATATATATATATACCCCCACTTAAGGATTTAGTGTGGGGGGAGGAAGGTCTATGACCCACATGTGCTTGCAAGTGACAAATCAGAAACAACTGACTGCCCCCTGGGCAGGCCAAAGCCAAGTTTAACCCACCATTGGTACACATAAGGCATAGGAAATGACACAAAGAACTGCCTTTAAATTTCATGGTCATTTCCAGTAAGAAGGTCTTCACCTTGGAACTTGATCATGAAGGAGCTCAGGCTTGAGATCTCAAACTGATTCCTTTTGGACTGTCATGTGGTGAGTGAAAAGTCTGACTCCCTTTTCTTGGCTTTTCTGGAGGCATAAGTCTCTAGAGAGGCCCATCTCTGGGGATTCCTTTTCCCTGGCTTTCTGGAGACACTAGCCTCTGGAGAGGCCCCTCATCTTGGAGGAAACCTCTGTGGCTGGAAGTCTTGTTAAATTTAATACTGTGCGCCCCACCCTTGCCCGGGCCTCTGAATTCCTGCCTGGTTCAGACCAGGCTGGAGCAGCTATATCTCTCTCTTTCTCTCTGTCATTTCCTGAATTTTTTTCTCTCTATTTTTAAATAAACCACTACAAAAACCATTCTAATTAGAGTAATTCATTGATAAATCCCTGGTGGCCAACTCTCAAATAGTCAGTCTAACCATAATTTTTACCCCTTACACCACTCAAGACTCCTATTTCTCTTTTCATGATTGCCATCTCTTCACATGCCAAGGACAATTGACCACTGCTATTCTAGCTAAGGGAAATTAAATTGCTAGGATACTTTCTCTTGATTTTCAGAGTTATACAATGTCACTATACATTTATTCTTACCTCTGAAGATGATTGTCTGATGGTTCTATTTATCCTCAAAAGTAAGCTCATAAGAAGAAAGTTAAATGTAGAATTGGATTGTACTGATAAAAATTCACAAAATTACCAGAGGAAATGTAGTTTTTCTTTTGAATCAGAAGAGACACATTTGAAGGAAATATGTTTCCATCCCAACTTTACATATTAATTTGTTTTAAAGATACATATTATCTTCCAATTTCAGAATTTAAAAAAATTATCCTTCATCTCCACTATTATTTATAGGTCCTTTTATCTCATGCAATTATTAATTATGATATATTTTATAATAATTTTAGCACATGACCATTATATCCCTTAAATATTTTCTGTCTTTCTAAGTGTTTTCCTAAAAATATTCCTGTTTGATGTGATTATGATTTAAATCAGACCATTACAAATTTTGTAAAGCACAAAAGGACATTTAAGGATTTATCCTCAAATAAATAAATAAATAAAGGACATCCTGGATTTATGAAATTTTTATATTCTCTTTGAACAATGTCAATTTTTCAGTGGGCATTTGGGCTTTAAAGCTCATCTCAGTGATCTAAAATAAAATCCAGGCCACAAAGAAATTCAAGGGAGAAACATGCAGGAAAAAAATTTAAACTTACCTTTCTCAAACAACACTAAATAATATACATTTGTTTTCTTCAGTGAATATTTTAATACTATATATGCAATATGCAACAATAATTATTTATATGGGGCTTTAAACTTAGCTTAGCAAAGTGTATGAAATATATATATATATACATATATATTAATCCTCACAATAATCAAGTAAGATAGATTTGAAAATTATTATCATTCCCTGTTACTGAAGAAGAGAGCTCTGAGCCCTAGTTGATAACTCATGATTATCTAGCAAAGATGAGAATGAATGAATTTCAAGTGAGATTTCTCCTTATTCTTTTCATTAAATAATTCTTCTAAATTTTACTTCTCCTAAATTAATTTACAGCTCCAATATCTCATAAGAAAACATTCCAAAGAGTCTGCTAATAAAAAAAAGTATTCTGTGTTTTCAAAAGAATTAGAGAAAAATTATATAGGTAAGATTCTTTTTCTGCTTTTCCTCTGTGGGGATAGCTCCTCCCCCAGGATACTTTTCATTTTTTTAATTAGAGAACAAGTCTTTATGACTGCCAGTCCAGAGCTCTAAATATTGTTAATTAGGCTTTGCGCCATATTGAAAAAGGTCTTAGGTTTTGAATAAAGATAGGTCATTACCATCTAAGGCCCTGATAATTTCTAATTGCATCACATTTGGCAAATGATTGAATCTATATCACTCTCAGTTTCCTTATTTGCAAAATGAGAATGATTCTTGATGAAATTGACTCATAGGTTTGTGATAAGATATGGACCTTCCATATCTGCTAAGTATCATCCAGATCTCTTCTACCCTTTGTGGCTCAACCCCTTAAAAAAGCAATCTACATTAGGTGCCTCCAATGGCCCTCCTCTCAATCTTCTTAAATCCTTAAGATCAGACCCCTAGCCTTATTATTACAATGAAACTGTTCTCTCCAGTTACTGTTTATCTTACTTGTCAAATTCACTCTCCTTTTCTCAGTTTTCATTCCCCTTGATTCTTGGCAACCTTTGATATTGTTGATCACTCTTTCCTCCAGGATGTTGTTTTCTCTTTAGGTATTAAGTACAACACTATCTCCTTTGTTATGATGGGATTTGGGGTGAGGAAAGAACAAGAGGGAACATATAAATAAATTCAGATTTATTGGTTGGGAAAGGTAGGAAGGAACAGGGGTTTAGGAGTAAACTATACTTATCTTAAAAGCTAATATCTATAAACTATCTTATTAAGCTACGCATTAACTTTACAGTATTCAAGTTTCACACCAGGAGTCCAATCAGATGGATCAGGATCTTTAGTTGGTTGATATCCAAGCAGGTCTAGAGATCTTATTGATGCTACCAGCAACCAGATCCAAAGAACTTCTTTCCTCTGTTGGTCTCAAAAGAAAATCTTTTCCAAGTCTTAAACTCAGGTCCTTCCAGGAGAGAAGTCAGTTGAGCATAAAATCTTTCTTCAGATCTCTAGCCTCAGGCTCCCATGTGACCCTTAGTCACATGCTTCTGTCAATCACTCTGAGGTTTAGAACTCTCAGTTTTTGTAGACCTTTCATCTTTTATCACACCTGGTTCTCCTCAATTTTTTCTGACTAATTTTTCCAACTCTCCTTTGATCAATCCTAATCTAAAATATACTTTCTACCTGTGAATATAACTCAGGACTTTCTCTGGAATTCCTCATTTCTCCCTCTATATTTCAACTGGTGATCTCAACTCTTGTAGTTTGAGTTGTCATCTTGAAGCTAATAATTCTTCTCTACCTCTCCTGACCCAATTTATCTATTTACCTCCATATTTTATCTATAACTCCTTATCAGCCATTTGAAATCATACATCTTATTCATGTTTTAAGCTAAAGATGCCCAGAATGTGACTCATTATTTCCCCATAAATCATTCTTCCTCAATATTTCTATTAATATAGAGGGAACACCGAGCTTCCTATAACCAAGTCTCCACAATTAAAAGTTATCTTCAAGTCCTTTCTATCTCTCCCAATAAACAACTGATTTCACCTCTGCAACATTTCTCATATATTTGATCTCTTTTCATATTACACTACCACCACTTTAGAGCAGGTCATTATCACCTTACCCTTGGACTATTACAATATCCTCTTTTGGGGCTCTCTAAAAACCAATCCTTTCTCCATTCACAGGCCCATTGACTTATAAATGTGTTGTCTATTTTATACAGTGTGGCAGTGAGTGTGTTATCATTCTATCTCACACAGATGTTAAATTGCTCTTCCTTAGCAGTTATTACTCTATTTTAGTTTATTGTTTATTCTTTTTAAACACTGCATAAAGAGACATCTTGGGTAGAATTAGATCTGAAAAATCACACTGATTACAAAACTGTGCATTACTACTGTTCTGTAATAGCTTGTTTTAAATAGGCTGAACCATTTCCCATATAATTACATTCCTTTAGGCTTCACTATAATGTTCCTTTTGTGTTTCATCTTCCTGTATTGGATTTTAAGACCCTTGAGATGAGAGGTGGATTTTTTTTTATTTCTCCCTCTTTTATTTATTATTTGTTTATTTTATGGGTTGTTTGAAGATTACATGTACATACAATTTTAATAATGGCTTTCTGATTAATTGCAATCTATTTATATTATGGAAGATGGTAAATATTGCCTATATTGGAGAAAAATCATGAAGGAAATAAAGTGAAGAATGTTACAATTCCACATAGATTCAAATTCCATTAGTTCATTCTCTTGTGCTGGGTATCCTTCTTCATCATGAGTCTCTTGGAGTTGTCTTGGATCCTTGCATTATTGATACTATTAAATTTCTTCATAATTGAACATGGTACATTATTGCTGAGTGTGTACAATGTTTTCTTGGTTCTGCTCACTTTACATTGCATCATTTTATAAGGCTGTCTAGGTTTTTGCAATCATCCCATTTGTCATTTCTAATTGGAGAATGGTTTTACATTAAAATTGCTAGCACAACTTTTTCAGCCACTCATCAATTCAGAGGCATCCCTTTAGTTCCAAGGTCTTTGTCACCCCAAAAAAGAGCTGTTCTATTTATTTTAATATGAATAGGTCCTTTCCCCTATCTTTGATCTCTTTGGGATACAGACCTAGTAGTGTTACTGAGTCAAAGAGCAGGCACTCTTTTATGACCCTGAGTGATGAAACTCTTTCTTCCATTTAATGAAAAAGATTTTCCTGTTGGATCCTGGGAAAATGTTAGTGGAAACAGAATACAAGAGAGATTGAAAGAGAATATGACCTGATGGTGAACTAGTAGGATATTAAGAAGAAAGTTCACAGGCAAATGCAAATTACAATGAAAATGTGAGATGCCCTTTGATAATGGATGGCATTAGTAAGTGTCCTGGAATTGTTTTATCAAAAAGTAATAAAGCCTATTATTGATAGGGTACAAGGGTGATAAAAACTGTGCAATACTGCAAAGAAAATATTACAGATGAATGGATTACATTATAATATATTGTAACAATTGAAACAAATAGAGGGAGTTTGGGGACAGGATTGGATGTTAATTTAGGCCAGTATCAGAAAAGTAACCTGGTTTTGAGAAGGCCACCAAAGCCCAGTAAAGGCAGAGCCAGACTCTGAGATGAGATACACACAGCATCCTATGTTTTAAAATAACAGTCGTTTATAAAATAGGTACAAGTTAGAAGATATTTGGATGTAACTTGCTCTAATATTAACTAGCTACACCTCCCCATATCTATAAATCTTTTCACAGAGATTGTTTCTGAATGTTTCCCTATTCTATTCCAGTACAGTCTATATAATGCCAAATTACTATACTTAGCTAAACTAAACCCCCTTTGGTAATCTAGGGAAAAGGGTCTGTGTGCAAGTATGACAGGGCCCAACAATGGTATCGTGATCAGCTATCAGTTGTCACAAGAGCAATACAGGAACTCAGCCAAGGTCAAATAGCCAATAGGGTAAAGGATAATCCAAACAGCAGGTAGGATATGAAGATCAAAGAGTCAAATGCCAAAAGGAAAAAGCTAATCTCCTCAGGTCCACTCAGAGAGAGAAAAGCCACAACCCCCATGCTCAACTGTCTCTCCAACAGTGGCTGCTCTACCCCAGAATTCCAGAACTCTGCACTCTACTGTCCATGTGCAAATTCACACACCTTAACTTTTCCTATGACACAATTCAGAGAAGTAAGGATTAAAGAATTTTATAGGATTCTGTTCAAAATGGTTTAATCTGGGTAATAACTTTTTTATATTTCAATTTTTCAATTATATTATTAATTTTCAGACATTTTGCAAATGATGTTCTCTTTCTCCTTCCATCACCCCATGCTAAGAAAGCAGACAATACATGTTTACATATATTATTATATAATTTATATATATTTATATGTTCATGTTTGTTATATTGTGAAACAAGGCACATTTAGTTTACACTAGAGAAAAATTCATGAAGGAAATGAAATGAAGAATGGGATGATTCACTCTGCATTCAAATTCTGTTCCTTCTAGTGCAATAGATGTCTCTTTTCATCATCAGTCTCTTGGAGTTGACCTGAATCTTTGCCTAGTTGACCATAATTTAGGTATTCATAGTTTATCATCATACACTAATCCTATTACTGTGTATTCTGTTCTCTTGATTCTTTCACTTCACTTTTCCTCATTTCATATAATTCTCTCCAGGTTCTTTTTGGATAATATTGTTTGTCATTTCTTATGGAGCAATAGTATTCCATTTCAATCCTGTCCTCCAAACTGTTCTGGTCATAGGTATCTATCAGTTTAAAATAAAAATAATCTCAAATAAACATGTATGTCTACCACTGTAAATTTATGTGTTATAGAACAAAGCTAGAAACTCTCACTGGACAAGGTTTATATGAAATAATATTTTATTCTGTAAAAGGTTTGTAGCATATCCCAAACTAATCAATAGCAAAACAACAGGTGAAGGGATAGACCATCTACTCAAATGGGTCATGAAAATAACTCAAAACATTCAAGGCAGGTGCTTTCAAGTGAGTATAATTTATTCTGTTGAAGAGAAAAGACATGGCATGGCATGACAGGAAGAGAATCACCGTCAAGTCTAACCCACAATACCAAGGTACAGCCTTGATACTTATAAACATGACAGAATAAAAAGGGTATAGTTGTAACAGAGTTAAAGTTTGATTGGTCACAAGATAGAATTTGTCCAACATGAAAGTTTATTCTGAAAGTTTATCTACAATCATAGAATCAATTCGTATTAGGGCTTCATGAACTGGGTGGGATTCCTATAGATAATAGTTTGGATTTGCTCAATCTAAGGAACGCCTTCAGGCTGGTTGGTTGAAACTGGTTTAGTAGTTATGGCAGTAGTTATTGACAACAGCGGAGTTTGCCCTGATTGTATGCATGCAACAGACTGTTGTTATAACTAGTCCACAGTATATCTTGATTGAGTGAAATAGGTTTCATTGCTAGATCCTTTGGAGAACATAACTCAGGAAATGAGAGGCATTAGCAAGAAGTTAATTTGGAGGTCCTACCATAAGTACTTAGATCTTTGAACCAAAAATAGCAATTAAGTTATAGTTATTATACTACAAAAAGGAAGTGTTGAGTTCTTATTCTGTAAACTGAGGATATTAACTTCCATATACTTTAAATAGGAATTAAAGGGAAAATAATAAATTCTACCCTCCCTGTACAGATTTACGTTGTAAATTACCTTCTGTATGTTAAAATATTATTAGAGTTTATCTGGTTCATATTACTTTCCCCACACTTTCTACTTTCCAAAATCCTGACATTTCTTTCAGATCCTGCTCAAATTTCTCCATCTTCTGTGAATTGTTCTCTAACCAAGACAAAATTGGTGTGTAAGCTATAATCAATATTTTCTGTTTGTTACATTCAGATAGTTATCCCAAGTATTACAATCCATTCCAGAGAGTCACTATTTGACAAATTACATTTTTAGAAAGAAAAAAAAAATAATCAACACAACTGTTTAGTAGTATTTAAATGATTAACCAATTACTACTAATAATGATACTAATAAATATCCCCAAACTTGTGATACATAACAGTTTTTGACTTCTCACCAACTTAGTGGTAAATGTTGGTGATATCTTCTTATATTTCTTCCTTTTAGTTCTGCTTGATCTTCTTTAGTTTTTTTCATATTTATTTTTCATTTTCTGATGTGACAATTTTATTTTTTCCTTTTATATTACTGCAATTATATTGTATAATATTTATTTTATGTTGTATCTATCTACATCTACTTCTTTCTATTATTCGTATCCATCACATATATATTTTCCTATAAGATGGTACCAAGTCATTACATATATGTACTACAATTTATTTAGTCATTCTTCAGTCAATAAAATCTAATTAATTTCTAATTCCTATCCATTATAAAAAAGTACTGTTATAAATATTTTGATGTATATGAGGACTTACTTCTTGTTATTGGCTTCTTTAAAGCTCAACTCCAGGAGGAAAGTTTCTGACTCAAAGGTTATGAACATTTTAGTTACTATTTGCAAAATTCTTCAAAATCCTTGTATTATTTCACAGTACCATGAAAAATGCATTACTATACCTATTCTTCCACAATTCTTTCAACATAAATTATTTCCTTTTTTCCCAATTTGTGTGATGTGATGAGAAATCCGAGTTTAGGTTTGATTTCCATTTTTTCTTCTTCTTAATAATTTTGGGTACTTTTTCGTATGCATATTAATATACTCCTGTTTCTATTTTAAGAATTGTATACTGTACTTGTGTTTTAATTAGCATATGCCAATTGTTCCAATGAGGTAATAATAATAATATATAGCTATAAGACAATAAAATAAATAAAATTATATATTCTTTGAAGACTGGGACATAATCTAATATCTCGTATTTACTTCCTTTTTGTCCTTTACTTAGTAGGCACTGAAAGATGATTTAATTAGTTAATCAGTTCATGAATGCCTACCATTAGTTTTATTCCTTTGTATAATGGAATTTGCTTCATTTAGTTCCCTCTGAAAGACATAATGCAGAAAACACTTCTCCAGCAGTAATTTTAGTGTGAATCTGTTATCAACTACTCAACCATAATACAACTAGTTAAGAGTTTCAGACTGAGAAAATGGTAAAAGGAAGATGAACATTTTAATGTGGGTTAGTTGTTTTTTTATTGTCTTTGTTTGTTTTCTTTCCTACTCTTTCCTATTCAGGAAACCAACCAGGATGATATTGACTCAGAAGAACTCAATTATGACACTGGAAAGTCAGGAAGGAACAGCTGATTACTATATTCTTTGAGGCAAGAATCATCAAGAGAAGTGGAAGATAAATACATGGGAAAGATAAGTAGATGACTGGGAATGAAGAAGTACTATTTAATTTTCAAATTTTCAAAAGACTATATCTGGTAACAAAAATGCTTCAGCTTCTGATAATGATATATTTAGAAATGCTAGACACCCTTATAGCTTTTTCTTCTAATTCTGAATTTAAATATGAGAGAGTGAGAAAACACTTCCACAAATATGTGAGAACACTAAAAAAGACCTTGATATAAAAACTTTAATCTCTATTTTACATTGTTTTCAGAAACTCCATATTTCTGTTACTTGCAAGCTGTTCTGTCTGTTTGTTCTTTCTCTCAAATTTCCTTCTGTTCTCTTCTATAAATTAGCATATAAATAAGAGTAAGAACAATATTTCAAGGACCTTTTTGCTATTACTTATTCATTATACCTCTCCCCTAAAATTACACTTAATTCTACTTTTTCTTAAGTCACATTACTTTTCCTCCAAATTTGTCTAGCTCCATAGAGTCAGTTTAGCACTATTTGTTAGACAGAATACTTTACTACACCAATTTTCTTCCCATTTTCCTCTCACAATTTATCTGTGTGACATGTCAAAAATGCAATTTTCTGTGCTAGTATCATTATCGGTGAAATTGAAACAACATGTTTACTATTTGAGAATGTACTATAAAGTTCAATAGTGAGAATATTTGTGAAAATATTTTGTAAAATACAACAGATAAAAAGTGTTATATCATCATCATCATCATTATTATTTTGCCTCTAAAACATGTATATGTACAAGTACATGCATATATAAATAGGAATATTTATATATACATACATATATACATAATATTTATCTCATCTTTTTCATCCCTTCTTATACCTATATCAATATAGTAGAGAAATTATAGAAGGCAGGAAATGAAGGTTTATATAGAGCCTGCTATATGTTAGACATGGTGTTAAAAGGTTTAAATTTGTTGTTATTATTCTTATTTTATAGATGAGTCAGAGATTAAGTAACTTGTCCAAAGTCACACAATTATTAAGTGTTGTATTGATTTCAAATTAATCTTTACAGCATCTCAGGTCAGTCTTGAAGTCTTCCTGACTGTAGGAACTAGGATTCTATTCACTGTGTCAACTAACTGCATACATGTGTGTGTATAACAGAGATGTCTAGATTTATAATTCACACAAATATCCATATGTATATATATATATATACATTTATGTGTGTATATATGCACACCTCAATATTTATATACAAGGGTACACCCATCTATGATTTACTTAAACATCACTAATCACATATATATATCCATATATGTATTTCCATGCTTTCCAATAGTTATTATTTTTATATGTTGACATGTAAAAATAATTAATGATAAATTATCAGTGGCATCATATTTTCAAAGGAAGAATTATATTTTGAAGGAAGATAGATTCTTATAAGATCCCTGTGTTATATGGAGAGAGCTATTAGCTATCAATTTTGCTACTTTTTTAATGAATTAAGCCACTTAGGTAATAATTTCTTTATTGCCTCAATGACATCCTTGTTCCTCAGACTGTATATTAGAGGATTAAATAAAGGGGTCACAGTAGTATAGAAGAGAGAGAGCACTTTCTCTGTTCCTGATGGTTCTTTGGATTTGGGTAGCAAATATGTAATGGTAGCAGAGCCAAAAAATAAGCCCACAACAATGAGGTGGGAGGAACATGTAGAGAAAGCTTTAGATCTCCCTGTAGCTGATGGAAGTTTTAATATGGTAGTGATTATTTTAAGGTAGGACACAAGTATCAATAGGAAAGGAAACATACCAAATAGAGCAGCATTAGCATAAACTGAGAATTCATTAAATGTATTGTGCCCACATGTCAGTTTCACTAATGGAGAAGCATCACAGAAAACATGATTGAGCTTGTTAGAACCACAGAAAGGCAGAGAGAAAATTTGATATGTCAGTCCTGCCTGGAATGGGATTGCAGTGATCCAGGAGCCAATCACCAACTGAACACACATTTTGTAATTCATGATTAAAGGATAGTATAGAGGTTTACAAATAGCGACATAACGGTCATAAGCCATCACTGCCAGAAGGAAGCATTCAATTCCACCAAAAATAAGAAAGAAGCCAAGTTGTGTAGCACAAGTTAAAAGAGAAATACTTTTCCTTTGTGTCCAAATGTCTGCCAGCATTCTGGGGAGAGTTACTGATGTATAACAGATTTCTATGAAGGAAAAATTTCCAAGAAAAAAATACATGGGTGTCTGGAGAGCTGGGTTAAATTTGGTTATTACAATGATGAGTCCATTCCCTGTTAAGATACTCACATAGATGATAACAAAAATCCCAAATAAGAGCCCTCGGAGATTTGGAACATCAGAAAATCCCAGGAGAATAAATTCTTTTATTTCAGTGTGATTTTCTTCTGACATTTATGTTGTTGCTTCCAAATGCAGAGAGAATGAGTAGTATTTGTGATTCAAGACTTCTCTCTACACCTTTATTTCCTCCTCTGTAATTCATGAGTTTACATTAAGTGTTATCTTAGTTTCTTTTAAGATCTTAAATATTCTATTTTAAATACTAAAATTATTTTAGTTCAATAATTAAAATATTAAACTTATGCTATTCTATTAAATAATTATAGAAAAGATATTAATAGTGATAATGAATATAATAATAAACTTCAAAAACAATTATTATATTTGCAAAAATCCACATAAAATCAAGTATTTAAATAATGTACAATAGTAACCTTTTCTCTATTTACTTAAATTTTAAAAATCAATTTCCACTTCAATAAAATGATGACATTCATATAATTTTAAGGCAACAGGAGTTATAGAAATCATTAGAATTTGACTCATCAGTAGAGCAAATTATTCCTAAATCCTTTATATCTTAAAATGTTAAATGTATCAAAATAATGAAATATTCAAGATAAAATATTAAATATGTGAATAAGAGCTTCACCATTCTCATCATTACTATAAATATCATCTTCACCACTACTGTAGTAAAATGCCTTCCTCGTTCTCATAGAAGACTTAACTTGAATCTCTATTTTTTATTTTTTAAATGATTAATGTATGCAATATGGAGTAGATTTTCAATTATTAACAGATATGTCTCAGATCATGTATACATATGATTCAACAAAATGGATACCATAATATAATGAATGTTGATCATAACCTACCATTTAAGTTGCACAACTCTTCTTCTAAATTATATTCTTCAAATCAACAATATAATTAAACATGATTTCAGAGGAAAAAATAAGAGGCATTTTGTCTATTTTCTATTAGATATATGAGTTAAGAATATAAAATTACATATATAATATGTATATATTATCTCTATATGTATATTGTGATATGTGTGTATATTTTCATGACAGCAAGAACAATAGAAACAAAACATATACATCATACATCATACAACATGGGTATGTAGATGATAGATAGATAGATAGATAGATAGAAAGATAGATAGATAGATAGATATCATGTATAGGGGTACTAGACAACCTACTATGTTATAAACTCTTTAAAAGCTCTACAAATCTATATACACACATAAAACATAATGCATTTTTCTTGACTATATATATTTATTAAAATGGTTTTCTCCCAATAGGATTTAAATAAAAGGAAAATGGATTTTTTACTTCATACAAATAATTTAAATTGATTTAAACTAAAACATCCTATGTTGTGAGATACCTTCTTGAATTCTCATTTCTATATAACAGAATTTCTTATTCATTTAAAAAAGCTAAGTTATTTTATAAAGTTCTTTACATATTTGACTTTTAGATCCCTTCCAGATCAATTTTTTTAAGGATTATTGAAAGAAACAGATATTCATAAAGTAGATTCTAGGGAGCAGTAAAATCTAAACAGCTCAGATCAAGACCAATGAAAAAGAATTCATATGAATTTCCCTTAAAAGATGATCTAATGAATCAAGGCAGAGCCAGGCAACTTAAGAGGCCTTAGAACAAAGTTGGAATAGATGATATTCACAATTAATGAAATATAAAAATATTTACATACATTTTATAATTTCAATTAGGAATAATGTTTCACTTTAGGTATATCACACTTCATAATGAAACAAGATAAACATGGTGCTTCCTACATTTCAAACAACAGCTCATATTCTAAATCTTTTGCCCTCATATGCAACTCCCCTGTGAATTTGAAAAAGAGGATGAGTAGTGTTCTGCAGTGGAAGGAGCACTTGCCTCAATGATAGGTCCTGATTTTTAGGTCTCATTCTGTCACAGACATACTCTATTTTCTGAAATATGCATCAAATTATTTGTTTCTTACTTTTTCTGTTTGAAATATTAAAATAATGTCTTCTAATGTCCACATACAAAATGATACTACATTGCTTATAATATGAAACATTAAAAGTATAAAATTGTCATTATGATAAAAATATTACTTTCCATTCTGAAATCAAGCTATGGAAATATACAGTGTTCAGTGCCATTCGTGAAATTTGGACTTATATCCTCCAACTATAGAAAAATTAATGAACTCAATATTCTATGAAGTCTATTTTCTTATATTCTAAAATACTTTTTTAAAAAATATTTTAAGCATTCCACAATCTCTGACCTATTTTTCCTTTAAATTCTAACAAACTATATTCTGATTGTCATAAGACTAATTCTGAATCGTAAGGTTTGTTCCTTTAATTATATTCTATGTTCTATTAGATATCATGAGTTATATTTAGGGTTAAAATACTTTTAAAAATTCATATGATCCGAGACATTGAAAAAAACCATAAGAAATAAAGCAGCATCCACCTACCCAAATATAGTGTTCTATGATCATCAGCCTCATATTATTATGATTATCATTATGACAAAATTGAAATCATAATTATCATTATATATTAATAATCACTATAAAATTGAAATTACATGATTCCAGTTGATGTAATTAGTATCAGATTTCATTATCAAATGTTAAACATTCTGCCATAGTGCTTTCTTCACACTTGTTTTTCCTCCATTCTTTCTTCTATTTTTTTCCTTCCATATTTACACCTTCTCTTTCCCTTCCTTCCTCTTTTGATCATACTTTCAATCACTTTCTCCCCTTCTTCCCTTGTTCTCTCCTTCCTTCTCTCTTTTTCTCTCTTTTTAATTTGGGTGTACATATGATGCAACAATACATATTTAAGGTTACTTCCTACCTAGACCTGACTCAGAGTCTTACAAGCCCATGAAATATAGATCACAGAGAGTGGAAATTGAATTTTGATAATATATTTTCAAAGAATGTTATGCAAGAATACCCACAAGCCTGAAGTCCAGATTTTTCTAGGAGAAAATCTAAGCAATAAGATGGAAAATGAAGATTAGCTTTTCAGGTCTTTTCCTCTTCTCTTACATGTGGTCATAATTGTTTGGTCATCTATCATTTAGACAGCAGTATCACTAAAACTAATCTGGGGGGAAATGAGTTGATTATTTACTATGGAATGATATTATACAGTAGAAAAAATATCCTGTCTGTATTTCTATAGAAAATAGAAAATACTTATTGATTTAAAAAATGGAACATAATTTCTATCATCCTAAGATAAGAAAGATTTAAATAATATTTACATTTAGATACTTCTCATTATCCATGACATTTTTCTCACAATAACTAAATGTAACTTGAATTAATATTAACATAATTACAATGACCTCACATTCCTAAAAAATTAGTAACTTTGTTCCAAAGACATTTCTTTCAATGATATTTTATCTGATTTATGAAGTAAATTTGAAATATATACCTGGTACTTTAGCAAGGATTTCTTTCTTTCCTTTCTACCTTTCTTCTTTCATTCCAGTTCAGACAACTTCTACAAAATATTAATCATTTCCCCCCTGGATTGAGCCTTGATTCCTAAGGATTCCAGTCAAAAGGCTTCACAGAAATATACTAGTATTTATAAATTACCTAAATACAGACAAATTTCTCATGTCAAAGAAATTGAAAAAACTCAAACATACATCTTTGAGAAGAACTCAAACATACGTTTCTTGTTGCCATGAAATATCAACTTGCCACTTATTTTTTTGAAGATCATAATGGTCATAATATATATTGATTTGAAATTATACAATTAGCTAAATGCACATATGATGTTTGATCATTAAACTTCTGTCATGCCGATGAAATGATATACAGGGATTTATGATCTTATATAAATGTTGTTTTATGAAAATCCACTAGACCTGTTTAAGTAGAAAAGACTCCTATTCTTCTCTAATCTTTGGGGGAAAAGCCTTTCACACACTATTTTTAATGAGAAGCCCTTCTTCTAAGTTCTAATCAGAAGTCCAGTATTCTTAATTTCATTAATGAGGTGATGTCATTCAGAGAGTCCTGGGATTATTCTCTGGAGACCACGTTGCATTATTCATATTAACAGCCAATTTTTTTTAATGTGTTTAGCTCTCTGTTTTGAAATCTAAATATTTTTAAAATTCGACTTTTAATCAAGAAAGCCTAGAAACACTTTATTTGATTAAAGATATTCCAATTTCAGCATAAATTTTTCTTAGTTATGAACTTTTTTTCCTTTGTCTTTTGCAGTTATAAACTTTGACTTTGTTATTTGTTGTTTTTGTTGTTGTTGTTGTTGGTGGTGGTTTTTTTTTTTTAACAAATCAATACTTGTGCCATCCAATTTATCATTCTTTCATACCTGAAGTCTTTCTTTTTAGCCACTTACAGGACTTTTTCCTCCTTTGCCAAAAGAAGACCCTTCCTTCCTTTATTCATTCTAATACTGGTTCAACTCTTAATGATTCCTAGATCTCACTCTTGTCCACAAAAAGCTAGGCCATTTCATCAATTTCTGCCTAGAGCCTTTTTACACTATGCTGCTTGGCTGAGATTTTCCTCTGCTGCTAACCACCTGTAAATGGGCATTGGGGTCATATTATGCTTGACTTTGCCTAGGGTCTTTCTCTCACCACTCAATACAAACTCAGACCTCAAAATATGGCTTACTAGACTGTGTGGTTATGTTTTATAATTTATCTGAGTGTTTATGAAATACTTGAAGTACTGGGAATTCTAAAATATCTTTATTTTTCCAGAATCTGTAAACCTTAAAATTCCTTAGACTTATAAATATTGGAAATTTCACCATTGGGAAATTTCATACTTGGAAAATTTCTTACTGATAGTCTATTGGAATGTGAACCACATTGGCATGGGAGGTTCCTCCTCCTCCCTTCTTAAGATTACTTTAGGACAGAAACCTTTTGCTGAACAGTGGAAAGGACTTTGACCTATGCTTAAGCATAGAACAGGAATTTCTTTGAGTCATGATTGATTTTAGAATTGATACAATGGAGATACTTGGAATCAATCTCCACTCTACTCAGTCCTAACAGGATTGAGGAAGGGCTGCAGCATAGATCAAAATTTAATTATTCCAATCTCTACCCTACTCAGGTTAACAGGATTTAGGAAGGGCTGTAGCAAAGGATCAAAGATTTAATTATTTGAAAATATGACCTTCTACAGACATGTGCAAAGCCAGAGACCTCTGGGTGGTCCTGGGTTAAGCTAGAGCCTCCATTGGCACAGGGAAATTGATGGACAGTGATTGGTAGATGTGAGAACTGAGGGGAGGGAACTTGGATGGTTTCCTTAAAGAGAGAGGGGTCTGAAGACTTAGGGAGGGAGTTGAGGAGTTGGTCTGAGTGGTTGGAGTGTGCTCTGAGAAGCTTGCTCTGAAGGAAGCTGAAGGTGGGGGCCCCGGAGAATGTTTCTCCATTTTGGTCACGTGAGTAATAGGGACTGATCTCTTTTCTTTGCCCCAGCTATCTAAGGGCTTGGGCCTTTTGGCCCAGCCTAAACAGAGGGGGTATTTAAGCTCTATTCCCTTCTCTCCCCTTTCCTCTCTCTCTTTCTCTCTCTCTATCTCCAATTCCTTTTTTCCTCCTGTTTGTAATTAAACTCTAGGAAAAGGCTGACAGCTGATTTGAGTTTTCATTTAGGAATTACATAGCTGAATTCCTTGGTGACCTTAAATTAATATATATATCAGTCTTTTAAAGTGATTTCCTTGTCACAAATCCCTATATCTTATTTTCCATTTTTAAACCCTTTTGATTTAGTTTGCAAACTGTTCAATATAGACATTTTCTTTGTATATTATGAGCCTGACTCAGAATCTTTTAATTCTGAGATTTTTATCCATGAGCCTGAAATTCAATTGTCATTAAAAACTTTCCTACTCACATGTAAAATTTCTAAATATTTGCTTTTGGAATGCAACCTTTCTCTTTGATGACAATAGATAAACAAGGAAAAATAATAAACTGCTTTTAAAAATACATTTCAATTACCTAGCTTTATTGTATTTACCAATAATTAGTTCTCTGAATATCATGTATCACAAAATTAATCTATTAAATTATTCTGGATGCTTTCCCAAAACTTAAATTAGCATGCCTCAGGAAAACTGCAGATCTCTTTATTGCTAATACTTGTTATGGACACTTTGGTAAATTCAATTTCAGTTTTTATAACATTTTTGAATATTTATTATATTTTTGTGAACTTCTCCAAACTTCTAATATGATATTTTTGCAAGAAGGGTATACAGCAATTAGGGGAAAAGAGAGTCTAGGTAATTTTGTCGTAACATTACAGAAGCTTCTTTGGTAAGCAAAATAATGAACAACTCAAGGATTATCATGAAGGAAGCTTTTAGGAGTTGTCTTATTTTGGTTATAATTAAGCAATACTTCCTGAGCTGCTATTTTGAGATCTTAATCCTTCCATGAGATCAGAGACAAACTCATAAGAATGTCTTTATGGTTGCTTTTCCTCAGTGAATCTAATTTGATTTTAGGTTTATTCATATATTCTCCCACTCTGAAAACAGTATCTCTGGGAAAATGCACTGCCAAAGATGATTTTCCACAGAGCTATAGAAATCAGGTTCTTATATACCTTGTTGGAATTAAGTACACCAAAAATACACAGACTGGTTACAAACAGGCTGGAGTAGCAGAGGATGGAGAAATCATGGCCTAACCTGCAATGGATACAAAATGATGCTTCCATTAAGCTGCTAATCTTCTTGGGAATGGATCTCTAATAGAATGGGGAACTTCTAAGACAAAAAGGATAAGAGAGGATTTGAGCATTTCTATTACTCCTATTCAAGACACTTAATGGATGTTTTGGGGTCCATTGTTCAGCCCAAGAGAAGTTCAGTTTGAGACTTTCCTTAAAGTAAATTCCCCAGGGACATGGGAAAATATGGGGATTCCAAAAATAAAGTTGACAGGTGCATTGAAGCATGCAAAATTTTTTCCTCATTAAGCAAAGTTCTGGGACATAGAGTGGAAGGTTCCTAACCATACTCCCTCTCCCTTCTCTCCTTTCTCCATGTAGGTTATGTTTGTGCCTAAAATCTCTAGAAATCCCTAATTGTGCATGTATCATGTAACCTATGGAAACTCCAGGGAAACTTGTGTATATAGCAAATAACCTATGGAAACTCCCACCATTTCTCAGACCGCTAAATAACATATATCCTATAAATCATTGATGTATGGCAGATTGTATTATGATAACTAAATATCTCTCTGTTAATCATTATCTGTTACTATGTATATGGAAAGTTTGTGTTGGAGCCCCAGTTTGTTTCTCTCCCTCTGTAAAATCAATAGTGACTCTCAATAAAGTTGCCTTGTTTGCCATCAGCAAGCCTGACCCTCCTGATCCCACAAGGTGCTTTGTCACATGTTTCTTATTTCATCTCATTCTCCTTATCCCCTTTAGAGGTGCTCTTAATATTTTCAGGCAAGTTTCTGACAGTGCATAATCATGGTAAATATCAGGCTAGGAAGAGAACATTTATTTTTAAGATTTGCTAAAATTACCATGAAATTATAAAAATTTCATTTAGGCATAAGGAAACAGGGGTGGAGGAGCAAATGACACTTCCTCACCCTTCTAACACCTCTCAGAAACAATAAAAATCTCTCCAGAATTAATGCTAAAAGCAGCAAAAATAAACAAGAATAAGGAGTGAATCTGAGGGTCAGGGATAATGAGGGAGAAAGGTCATTGATTTTCCTGGTCAGGTCCTGTGGCAGGACCAATGCAGACAACTTGGAATTAACTCTCCAGCTTTTTTGATTTGGTTTGCCAAATGTTAGATATGGCAGGACTAGAGAACTCACCTAATCTATTGAAACCCTGAGGAGCTGCTTCCATGGTTTTAACACTGGAATATACAGGCAAAAGACCTTGGGAGCATCTGTATTGACTGCCACCTTAGCTCCAAAGATCCTAGGTCACCCATCCATAGCTGGATATTGAAGGAATGCACACCATAGGGTCTATAGGTACAAAGACCCGAGGGCAGGACCTTTGGCCTTGCTGCTGACTGTGGAGGGATTTTGGAGGCCAAAGTAATGGGGACTAGAAACCTGCTCTATCCCTTACTGCTGTGGCATTTGAAGAATAGGATTAAGGAAGGATCACACACAAATGGTTGTAGTAACTGAGGAACTGGGGAACATTTGGCTGTGGACACTCCCAGGAGATTAGAGTCCCTGGTTGTTGTCAGAAGAGGAGGTGGTCTCAATGATTGAAGTTGCAGTGACAAAAATTCCCAAGGGCTCCAGTTGAAACCCTAAGGTGTTCCAATCAATCCTGGACTGGGACTTGATTGAAGTACCTGGGATTACATATGACCCTAGATTATTACAACTGGAATAATTTATTACTGGCAAAGAAATAACAAACAAACAAAAATATGAACATTGAGACACAATCCCCCAGCAATGTAAGAGCCCTGAGACTCTAGTATAATGCTAATAATATAAACAATTGATCTATCCACTAAAATAAAATAACATAATGAGCAATCAGTAAAGAAAGAACCTAACTATTATTATCTATTATGATGATGGGAACAGAAAAGATTTGAGTTTAAGCATAGAGGATAATGAAATAAATATGCCTTTTTTCTAAAACAATAGAAAGGCAAAGCCAATATGCATGCTTAGTAGCAGCAAAAGCTGAAACTACTCTGATATGCTTCCAAAACAACCTTCAAGAAGCACCTCAAAACAACAGCAGTCAAAATCCAACAGCTAGATGGAGTAAGGGGACTGTCTCTTTGACCTGACTGATCATCCTTCAAACTACAAGGCCAGGTTCCCAACTGAACATAGGTTAACTTTGGGATCCTGGGATGTGAGTTACCTCAGAAAAGAGGACCTTAGACCCACCCCTTGAAATCCTAGACCCTGAGACCTATGAGTTTTAGATTTACTCCACCCTGCTTAGTCTAACAAAACAGGAATGTCCACAGCCCTACTTAAGGATTAAATATTGAGAAGGATGGCCTATGACAGACATGTGCTAGTAAATGACAAATCAGAAACAACTGACAGACTACTGGGCTGTCCTAAGTCAAGTTTAAGCTACCATTTGTACATGTGAGATGCAAGAAAGTGATGTAAAAATGGTCTATATACTTGGTATCACTTCCTTTCTCTGACCTCTGAGTGGAAAGATGCTGGTGGCAGCATGCTGAATGTCTTGGTGTCTTGGTGTGGAGGCAGCTATTGTCTGTGTTTGGTGGTGAGTGTCCTTGATACCCTACTGGGGGAAGCTTAGTAACCTAGTTCAGGTGAAGTGTCTTCTCTGTGCCCTCTGGGAGTTTAGGCTGATTCCTTTCTCCTTTATCTTCCAAAACACTATCTTCTTAGGAAGCCCCTAATCTTATGAGAAGACCTTGTGGTGGAGGTGTTTGAACTCGCCCTGGCACAGGATAGGCCAGAGAAATCCTGTACCCTTTCCCTCTCTCTTCTTAATCCCTTCCCTCTATATTAATTAAACCACCATTAAATTTCCAAATTGACTTGGGTATTTTATTTGGGATATTCCCTGGCAGACAATTAAATTTAGATTAAGTCACAACCCTAAAATTTCACCTTACAGACCAGTCAATAGTGAGGCCAAGAAGTCCAAATAGCTTGGCATTTTTAAAACTACATTAATGAAGTGAAGACAAAGCCCCAAGGCAAAAAAATTCACAGTGCTAAACCCTACATGTCAGCAGCAGAGAAGACAAAATCATCAGCTTTCAGATTTCCCAGTCCACAGGCAAAAAGTCTAGGAAATGAGTGAAGAGAAAAAAAAACACTTAAAACTTGAAAATTTCTATGGGGACAAAGAATAAAGCACAGAAGCAACAAGGCATGGTCTGATCCCAGTTTTACCATAGGTAAAACTTCAAAGGAAAGTGAGAAATTGTCTTATGCTCTGGAAGAACTCAAAAAGGAATTCAAAAAAATAAATAAGATAGATTGAAGAAAACTTGGGAAAAGAAAAGAAAGTAATGTAAGAAAACAGATTAAAAAATCAAAATTGGCCAAGTGGGAAAAGAGGCACAAAAATCCAACGATGAACAAAGTGTCTATAAAAAGTGAATTGACTTACTGGTAAAAGGCAAAAGTTCAAAGGAGAAAAGAGTGCCATAAAATATAGAATGAACCAAATGTAAAAAGAGGAACAAAAGAAGAAAGTCACAAAAGAAATTCAGTCTTTAAAAATTAAAATTGGGCAAATAGAAGCTTATTATTTCATGTAAAATAAAAATAAATCAATTAAATAAAACAAAATCAAGAGAATGGAAAAAATAATAGAAAATATGAACTATCTCAGTAAAAACACAATTTGTGATCTTCATATAGTTGAACTAGTTAGCTGAGGATTTAAGACATAAGAAAGAGTAATTTAAAAAGGGGTATGAGATGATACTGAGAAATATTAGATTCTAGGAATGATAAAATATTAAAGACTGAGGAATAGAGAAAAATGGAAAAGATAAAACATTATAGGCCTATTATGTTATGTTAGCTAAGTTAGTCTTGAATTTCTCATGAATTGAGTTTTTTTTAATACCTATGATGATAGAAACTCCAGAGATCTGATGAAGCTGAGATTGAATATGAAATGTATTATAAATATTAAGGAAGTTATATTATTTGAAAGAATATGTTCTAAAAGTCCCCTATTTTGAGAGAAAAAGATCAATGAGCTGGACCAAGACTGTGACTTATGCAGTGATTTGTTTCATTAGGGAGACAATGGGCATAATTGCTATCAAAATCTAAAATTAGTGACAAATTTGGATTGCATTAAAATAAAAAATAAACTCTCAAAGCTGAATGATGATGGTAAAAGCTGAAACTGGAAATAAACTTTCAGAAATTTTATCCAGTGTGATGAGATACAAATCAGCATAGCGTGTTCAGTTGATAGAATTTAGTAGAGAAGTGTTATAGAATTTATATGATTCAGAATTTGAGATAGAATTTTGAATATTATTATTTGATTTTTACACTTTCCTAACTGAATGATATCTTAACAAGGATAGGAACTTGTTTGTTTTGTGTACATTTCTAGGTCTTGAGTCCAATAATTTATTTGTACAGAGCCAACTTAAGTATTTTAAATTTTGAATTGAAATGGTGAGTTTAATTTTGTTCCCAAATTTTAACATAATGTCTATAGCTGCCACTTGATTGCAACTATTATATTTCTTTTTGTCAAAAGGAGGGAAGGAGGTTGAAAATCTAATTCAAAGCCTACATGAAGTCAGTTCAAATATCCCTGATTTAGGTGAATTTAAAAAGTTACATATAGCTAGATATTCTTTTTTTTTTAAACCCTAACCTTCCATCTTAGAACCAATTGGTTCCAAGGAAGAAGAGTGGTAAGGGTTAGGCAATGGGGGAGAAGTGACTTGTCCAGGGTCACACAGATTTTAACCAAGGACCTTCCATCTCTAGGCCTGGATCTCATTTCACTGAGCTACCCATCTGCCCCCTATAAGGATATTCTCACCAAACTTCATGCATTCAGAATTCATAGTTCCTTTTTACTCGATTTAATTATAGTGACCCAGACTAACTCTATTGTAAAAAAGTATAAAATCCCCAGAACTGATGTCATCTGGGGGAGCAATCTTTCCTTTCATGCTGTCCTCCCAAGGAACTGCTCCCCATCTTGCTGTTCCACCTTGCTCTCCTCCTGGCCACTCTCAACATTACTTTCTAAATTAATAAATCTTTTTGTTTTTAAGCTAAGTTTTGGAGTCTTTGAATGCTTGCAAAAGGCATCCTTCCCGAACCCCAAAGGGTATCCTTCCTGCCTGTAACACTCAACAAATGCTTATCATTTCAATGGTCCTTCAGAGTTCATAATTTGGTATTTGTGTTGCCATCCTTCCAAATTCAAGCTTTTAGGTTATAGATGTAGATACTGTTAACTGAGAAAAAATACAGAACTACTAAGTAGTCAGAAAAGCCACACTTCAATTAAGGAAAAGGGGGTTCAGTGCTTTCAAGGTTTTCACACAGAGCAGCATGCTACACACCCATGCAGAGTCCCAAGACCCTGGATGTTCTGGTCACTGACCACCCTGGGAGAGTCAACCGCTCTATATTGACAATTCCAAAGGGAAAAATAACTTGGGGAAACTTATGTAACTTTTGGGAAACTGAGGGACAGGGAAATAGGATTGATTGGCATCACCATATCTAGATAGAAATGGGAGTGTTCAAACCAGCTGGACAAGCTTGGGAAAGGAACCATAGCCAGAAGTTAGGGTGTAAGGAAATGGGCTACATACAATGGACACTAAAGTGGGTGATCCTTTCCCAGATGTGGGTCTTCTTGGGAAAGGGTCTCTGATACAATGGGAGAAGCTACTGGGACAAAGAATATTTTAGTGTTTTTTTTTACCTACACCTAGTTAAGTCCATTAAATATCTTAAGGTCTACTGTTCAGTCTGAAACTGCCAGTCTGAGACTCCATTCAGAGTGGATTCTCATGGGAACAAGGACAAGCTTTGGGGCCTCCATCTTTCCAACTGATTAAACTTAGAGTTAATCAGATCTTACTATTCTACAAGTTTGGGGGTTTTAGACTTCATATTGACAATACAAATATATTTTTGGACTTCTATTGTAATAATGTATCCATTATTCAATTCATAGATTAAATGTCATTTAGAAAACTGACATTTTGAAAAATGGAATGAAGACTTCTAATCACGTAATTTTAATTGGAATTCTATTGGTTATCTGTTCTAAGAGTAAAGGTTACTAATATTTACGTAGGAATATAACAGGTAATTTCAGAATAATCTCATCTTTTTTTTTTCTTAGAGCTATTAGACTCTCCGTTCAGAAAGGTATAAGTGGTTTACATAGAAGTTACAAAATCCTGTCCAAAGATACTCATTGGAAATTCCTATATCTGATTTTTGGAACTACTTCTAGGAGCCTTTAACCCCACCTCAAACCCATACACTGCTCATCTATGCCAAGGCAAGCAAAAAATAACTGGAAGACCATATCCCAAACCTCTAGGTCTAGGAAAGAGTCCTCCAAAACAATCAGAAGGCCACACAATATGGAGGATTGTAATTCACTTTTATTCAGCAACTGTAGTTTGAATGAATTCAAGATTACTGGGAAAAAGGCCAAAAGGATCTCCTGGGAACAGCACATAAACAGGATAAACCTGAGTGCTTGGTTCCAGGCAAAAGCTTCAAAAGTCCTTCAGCTGAGCTTATTGTTAAAGTGATTTCTCAAAAGATGGAGATCAATGTAGGATGAGGTAAATGCTGAAGCCATCAAGGAACACTCCTCTTTGTACCAGGAATCACACCCTGAGACAGTAGACCGGGTGTTGCATCTCCTACACATGACTTTCCTTCACAAACATCACAGTGCTTGGAGAGGTCCCACTATTCCCTAGTGTAGAGACATTTCAGAGAAGTAAAAACACCAGGATACAGGAAGCTCCTTGAACAACAGCTTAAGTACCTGTTTACAGAACTGAAACAAAGTCAATTTTTTTGTGGGGTATAGAGGTGTATCCCTGAGGTTTGGGAAGGATGCCTTTCCCTAGAATGTAAGACTCTGAAACTTAGCTTAAAGGTAAAGAGACAAATTTATTAGTAATGATGAATTTTTGGCCAACAAGACAGCATGAGTGGAACAACCTGGGAGTTGCTCCCAGAATGCCTCCATTCTGGGGTTCTTATAATCTTCTATAGCAGTAAGGACATGACTCTGGAGTCAGAAGTTGGGGGGAGGGGATTTGCCTGATGATATGGGGTGGTTCTCAAGATATATATGGAGGATGACTGAATGAGGTTTGTTTCTTTGTCCATCTCAATTCAATGGGGCAATCAAAGGAGGGTCACCTCCAAGGTCAGGTATTTTGAGTTGGGAGTCTCAAGGGCCTACTGGAGCTAAGGAATTTCCCTGATAATAGTTTGCCTGAGTTTCTGGGGGTACAATGCCCATCTCAAAATGGATAGTTATTAATTTCATAATGAATATATATATGCATATATATGCACATTCAATATAGCATAGGTATAATGAACATATAATATATGTGTGTAATACAAACATGAAATTTTGCTACTATGCCTTTATTGCAGTAACCCCATCTTCTCTCTCTTTCTCCCTCTCCTCTCTCTGTCTCTCTCTCATCTAATTTTCTTCCACTTGACATGTGAATATTAGGGGTTATACTCATACACTTTGTATGTGCCAAAGGCTAAACATGGATTAGGATCTTTTTTTTTTTGACACATTTAGGTTATGTCTATATCATCTGTTGACTGGGAAAAAACACAGAATGATTAAATTGTCAGAAGAACCACTCTTTAATTAAGGAAAAGGATACAGTACTGAATTAGGACTCCACACATAGATGCTCACTACACATCCAGGCAGAGTCCAAGTCTGACTCCGGTTGCTCTGGTTATTGATCCCTGGCAGTGCCAACCATACTGGATTGACAACTCCGAAGAGCCATTAAAGTTGGGAAGTTTAAATACCTTTCTTGGGGAACATGGGAAAGGAGGATGAGAGAGGCAGTTGATTGACTTTATAATGGTAACAAAGGAAAATGAGGAGTTCCAGACAGGAATAACAGTGAGGGCTGATAGTTTACAGTGGACACAAAAGGAAAAGATCCAGCAGAGGGTTGGGCCACCTAAATAAAGGAATTTGGCCTAAAGAGAGAAACCACTGGGACAAAAGAGATACTAGTGATAGGATTAGCCATTCTCACTTAAACTACATTAAGGTCTATTTTTAGACTGAGACCAGTGAAGTTAGACTTTCCCTCAGGGAGGAATTCTCAGTTGACAAGGTCAAACCTGGGGCTTTCACCTTTAACCTAAGTAAACTGGGGATCATTAACTCTTTCTAAGCTACAAGTTTGGGGACTTCTAGTTTCCAGGTTGACATATCTACATACTTTGTGATCTTTCTCTTCTTACTCCTTCACTTCCTTTTCCTCCATGTCTGTCTGTCTGTTTTGGGGTACAGAGGGGGTACCCCTGGGATTTGGGAAGGATACCTTTTGCAAGAACGCAAGACTCTGAGACTAATACACTGTGGTATAATTGAATGTAATGGACTTCTCCATTGGTGGTGGTGTAATGTCCCAGAACAATCTGCAGGGATCCAGGAGAAAAAACACTATTCATAAGCAAAGGATAAACTGTGGGAGTGGAAACACCGAGGAAAAGCAACTGCCTGACTACAGCGGTTGAGGGGACATGACAGAAGAGAGACTCTAAACGAAACTCTAATGCAAATATTGACAACATAGAAATGGGTTCGAATCAAAAACACATGTGACACCCAGTGGAATCACGGGTCGGCTGTGGGGGGTGGGGGGGAGGAAAAGAAAATGATCTTAGTCTTTAATGAATAATGCTTGGAAATGATCAAATAAAATATTATTAATAAAAGAATGCAAGACTCTGAAACTCAACTTAAAAGTAAAGAGAGATTTATTAGTAATGTTGAATTTTTGACAAGTAAGACAGCATGAGTGGAGCAACCTGGGAGGTTGCTCGCAGAATGCCTCAGTTCTGGGGTTTTTATATTCTTTTACAGCAATGAGGATGTGACTCTGGGGCCAGGAGTTGGGGGGAGGTCCAATGCCCATGACATGTCTGCCTGACTGTCTCTCTCTCTGTCTCTCTCTTTCTTACACACCTACCACAAGTGTATATATGTATATGTATATATATATATATATATATATATATATACATTTATTTATTTATATATATACCAATTTACATATTATGTATGCATGTGTATATATACATGTATACCCACATATATGTATGTGTTTGTTTGTATATATGAGTTTATGTGAAAAAATTTTTTTCAATATCAGTTCCTATAACTATAAAACTGGAATAACAATTTAATAATGGAATCTTCTTTAGTGGTTCTTTTGAGGAACAAATGAGATGATAGATAGAAGGAACTTAAACTGAAATATAAAATACTCCATAAAAGCTGACTATTATTATTCCCCGTATTGAAATCTCCCTATATTTAACTTCCTTGAGTTATAAGACTAGAACTTTTATGTCTATGCTAAGAATATAGGAATTTCACCTTGTCTGATGATACAAGTAGCTTCCAAGAATGGTTTGACTAGGGGGCACCTGGGTAGCTCAGTGGATTGAGAGCCAAGCCTAAAGATGGGAGGTCCTAGGTTCAAATCTGACCTCAGCCACTTCCTAGCTGTGTGACCTTGGGCAAGTCACTTGACCCCCATTGCCTAGCCCTTACCACTCTTCTGCCTTGGAGCCAATACACAGTATTGACTCCAAGATGGAAGGTAAGGGTTTAAAAAAAAATAAAAAAAGAATGGTTTGACTAGTGAACAATTCTAGCAACAGTATATTAAAGCATATCCTATTTCTTAAACCTCTCAGACATTGGCAAATTTCATTTTATACCATTGTAGCCATTTTTCTTGGTATGATGTGTATACATATGACCTACTATTTCTACTATTTTACTGATAATGTGAACTCTCATATAGGAACACCCTTTTACTAATTGTAGCTCTCAAATGAAAATGTTGAGAAGTTGCCTATATTACTGATGAGTTGTGTTTTACACAGAGTCAAAACATTTTTTTTACATGATCTTTAGGATCTAAAGCTAGTCCTTTTTTTTTAAACTTTATCTCTTAGAATTAGAACTGTAAAGTTTTCAAGATATTTTACATATTGTTTCAGCTTATTCTCACAAAAATCTTATAGTGTATATGCTGTAAAATACTCAGTTTACAACTAGGGACCACAGGCAAAAAGTGATTAAATCACATGCTTAGGTTTACCCACCAGTAAAGACCTAAAGCAGGATTTTACCTCATTCCAAGCTTATCATTTTTCTTCTATGACATCCAAATGTTTCCATACATTTGCAAACATGAATGTAAGAATTTCTTTAGTGCAACAATGACATCCTTATTCCTCAAGCTATTTATCATAGTATTAAACAGTGTCACAATGGTGGAGAAAAGAGAAAGCACTTTGTCCATCCCTGACAAACTACTGGATTTGGGTATTGAATATGTAATGATAGCAGACCCAAAGAATATGGCTACAACTATGAGATGGGAAGAGCAAGTGGAAAAGGCTTTATATCTCCCAGTGGTTGATGGCATTTCCAGAATGGTGGTGATAATTTTGATATAGGACCCAAGAATCAAAAGAAATGGAATCATAGCAAACACTACAGAATCAGCATAGATATAGAACTCATTCATAAACTTGTCTCCACAAACCAACTTCAGCAATGGAGGCATACCACAGAAAATATGATTGAGTTCATTAGAACCACAAAAAGGTAGAGAGAAAATCTGGTATGTCTGTCCTATCAAAATTGGCATTGCATTGATCCATGAGACCACAATAAGTTGGATGCACACCTCGGAGTTCATGATTAGAGAAAAATAGAGAGGCTTACAAATGGCCATATAGTGGTCATATGCCATCACAGCCAAGAGCAAACACTTAGTGCCTCCTAGCATAAGTAGGAAGTAAAGCTGTAAAGCACAGTTTAAGAAAGAAATGTTTCTTTTCTTGGTTCATAGGTTCATCATCATTCTTGGGAGAGTAACTGATGTGTAGAATATTTCAAAAAAAAATTTACAAGGACAAAGTACATGAGTGTGTGAAGGATTAAAGCAATCCTGGTTATTATGATGATGAGAGTATTTCCTAGAAGAATAGTCATGTACATGATTTAGAAAATTCCAAACAGAATATCTTGGATTTTAGGTAAGTCAGAAAATCCCAGAAGATTAAATTCTACCACAACAATGAAATTTATTCCTATCATTTTGAAAAAAATATTTAAAATCCACATTGAAAATACTGAATATGGGACAGATAAATTACTTCTGCTCTCTTGATCCTTTGTTTCACGTATTCTGTAATATACAAATAGGAAGAATGCAAATTATTTTCTAGGTCTCACATTTTAAACTTTACTCTGTTCTCTATTTCAAAATATGAAAGAGTATCAATTTAGTTTTTGCTGTTTTATAATCTATAGTGAACGTTCTATCTAAATCACTCATGTTCCACAATTAAAAATAGTTCAAAATTTGGCATCCAAGACAACTCAATGTAAGTTCCCTTACAACTAGAAAACTTTACAAAATATAATACCATGGAACTACTAACATTCTATGTTTTTTCTTTGCACTGTTTACAATTACATTATTCTAGTGTTCTAGGTCACATGACTTTAAATCATGGTACTAGAGATATCCATTAAAAAACAAGAAACCATCCTCAACATGAATGAAAATAGCATTACATATATACTTTATTTACTATTTGTTACTAACAAATTGGGGTGTATGGGGTGCTCAAGGAGGAGTAATATCTTTGGTATGGAGGGCTTGTTGTGCCCTCCTAGGGCAGCTCTCCAACCTCTGACCTTCACCTGACACCCAGCTCTCACTTGTGGCTCCCAGTAGCTGCTAGCATGAGGCAGCGGCCACACTCCAGGCAATGGCTTCCACAGGCTGGCTAAACCTTGTGAGGGTACCCATCTGGTCATCGACCCCTGGTGAACTAGGGCTTTGCTCACCCAGCATGTGAAGACTGCTTCAGCGGAACAGACAGAAGAAACCAATAAGAAGGTTCAACGGCTGAGATGGCGATGCAGCAAAGCACTGTGGAGTGCTTAGGGCGTGTTGGAGCACAAAAGACAACATGGCCATCCAATGCAGCTGAGGAAGTCTCCAGGTGTAATGACTTTTCGTGCCACTGGACCAAGACTTCCAATGCCGAGAGAGTGGGACTGTCTCTGGGCATGGACTTTTCCACTTAAATCTTCATGCACAAGTGTCTGTGCATAAAAACACACAAAGACAATCGTCATCCTCAGTTACCGAGAGACTACTACTACTACTATTACTACTAATAAATTAATTTGAATATCAGAGATTGTACAAAATTTGATGTGGAGAAAAGATATAATTACTGCTCCTGAAAAACATTGGCATTATGAATAATATGAAGCCCATTACAGTTTATGTAGTATTCTCTCCATTTTATACATAAACATAAAAAATATAATAGCATATGTGTCTATTAGGAAGATATACACATAAGGAAAATATATAAGGGTTTTCTATAGGTGAATATATGTATATGTGTGTGCAGATAGATAAAATATATAATTAAGTTTAGCAGAATAGGAATATATGCATTTGTATATACATATGCATCTATGCATATATGCACATGTATATAAATATAAACACATGTATATAATGTGCATATATGTGTATGTGTGTTTTATGTCTATTTTTGTATGTATATATGTGTATGTGTATGTATATATATATATATATATTGGCTATCCCAATATAGAACATAAAATATAGTTCAAAATCTTTTAAATATTCTTTGAGATCACTTTGTCATCCCTTTCTTAGTATCCTAGAATGGAAGACAAATAAATGTACCCATAGCTTCTTCCCTGTAAACTGTTATTCTGAAGGCCATCCTGAAGTTTGGAACTTTCCTCACCTTAGTCTTCATTAATAATAACTAGCAATCATATAAAAATCTGTTTAATGTTATGTTAATAGAAAATTATTTTATATTATTTCACATGTAAAATATCTTGCAGACTGCTTACTGCCTTGGGGACTGAGAAGTGGTGGGAGACACTAATGAAGGAATGATGAGAGAGAAAAAAAGAAGTTGGTATGGAATTGAGAACACATTTTTTTTAATTCAAAATTGTTTATGTAATTAGAGACTATTAATTATCCTTTCCTTATTCTCTTCAATATTCCATCTTACTTGTTTGTACCAACAAATGCCAAACCCTTTTTCACTGAGCTAGCATGCTTCTATACAATACTTGTAGTTTGAGACTTTTGTTCTTGTCAAGAGCCTTTTTCCCAACTTGTTTTTATTTTCAGCCAAGATTTATATAGGTCTCACCTCAGAGAACATGTATAGAAATCAACATTCCAGATAATTTGTTTTCTGATCTTTTCCCTTTTTTGCTGGTTGACTGATTTTCTATTTCATCATATAATACTTTTAAATCAACAAGAATTTATTTTCTCCTTTCCTCTCTTATTCAAATGGGAAAAATTAAAAAAAAAACTCATATAATACATTTTTTATAGTCCAAGAAATCACATTTCCACTGCTTTCCTCTATGAGTCTGCAACCAGCAGAATCTAAAATTAGTATTTGAATTTGGGAGGAAGTAAAAGTAGAAGTTAATGAGACATTTGAGGTGTACAAGGCAGAATTTAGGAAGGTTAGTTCCTCTGGAAATAGGTTAGAGTATAGCTTATTGAAAAAATACTTTAAGAAGACCATCACAAAAAATCTGAAATATTTGGTGTTTTGTTTATGGAGATATTTCAGAAATCTCTTCCTCTCCCTCCTTCCATTCTTCTTTTAATTTCTCTCTTTTTCTCCTCTTCTCTCTCCATTGCCCTCTTCCCTCTGAAACGTACACATTTTATTATTTACTGCTGTAGTGCTAACCATAAAGAATTTTTAATAAATGTGTTTTTGTTGATCCACTTAGAATATATGGATTTAAAATATTAATATATTTATTGGATATAGAACAGAGAAGCAAGACTTAGAAAAGGCTTGAAGGCAACTTTATGTAAGGATTACTTTAGAAAACTGCAGATATTTAGGCTGATAATTGAAAAATCTTTGGAGGAAGAGTAGCAGTCCTTAATTACTTGAGTGACAATATGACAGCCTGAAGATCTTTGCCATTTCTGCTTTCTCTGAGCTACTGTAACATGTGCCCAATTCCCTGAGTGTTTGAGAGAAATTTAGAAGCACCTTTGTTTTTTGTTTGTTCCTCCAACCAATCCATCTAGCTTTCCAGCCTGGCAAACCTGCAGGAGCTTTCATGATCCTAGATGTGGGGGAAGGGGACTGAGTTATCATGGGGCCCCTGGTTTTACCCCTGTGTAGAGGAAGAGATAGAACTATTCTCCCAAACATTCTTTGTGGGGCTTTTACTCCTAGTCAGTGCATACCAGGGTAGCACCACCTACAGAGAGTAAGTAGAGATGCAAGCATGACTCAGTTTCCTGCCTATCTCAAACAGCTCCTGTTTCTAGAGAGCTTTATTGCATTCACAATGCTCCCAGTTTTAGGATGTGTTTTTTTCCTACTGTTCCTTGGTGCACTGGTTCTTGGGATTTGCTTGGGTAACCTTGGGATTCAGAGGGCATATTCATATTCCTATAATCCCTTTGCTATTTTGGCCTGCCAAGTCTCTGCAATACATACATTATGGGATTTTTCCACACTCTGTGTGGTGCCTATATGGGGAACCCCAGATGATCAAAAGAATCTAAATGGGTGATGATCAATTTCTATTTTTGCTTTGCCTGGTATCATAATTGATATCCTGCTGAAGATTCTGTTACCTAGAAGAGGAAGTGGACACATAGAAGAAAGTGACAATTGGAAGGAGCTTTTGTCTCTGGGTCCCCTGAGGAGATGAGTGTGTCTTTGGTTTGCTCTCTCTAAGACTGACAGTTTTTCTAAATTACAGTTCAAGATAGAGAAAATGGATTTTTGGCCTTAACAGCCTTATTGATTAGTGATTAACTTAGGCAAGTAGTTAGATAGTAGGTAAATTATTAAATAGTCAGTATAGAAAAGTTTAGTCCTGGGCTTGGCTCTGGCAGAAGAAGCTGCCTTTGAAGGTAGATGGATTAGGGATTTTTAGAAAATTTAGTTAGGATTGGGATCTTAGGTATAATTAAAAGCTATTATAAGACTACTCTCACTTTCCTCCTTTCTATTTCCTACTATACTTTCCTAAAATATCAAACTATGTGTTTTTTATATGCCAAAATATTCTCTCAACATTTGTTTAAACTCCAACCATAGACTTTTAATCCTTCACAATACATACATATATATCTTTCCATATCATCACATTTACATACACATATCATCATATATCATCATATACATATCATCATAATCATATTATTTCTCTACCCTCTTTCTTTTTATATTTCTTCTATCTTTTCTACTACTGAGAGTAATTTTTGAGAATTACATAAATCCTCTTTCCATGTAGATATACAAACATTTTTATCATAATGTGTCTCTTAAATTTTCTCTTTCTTATTTACATTTTAATGTTTCTCTTTTGATTCATGCTTGGATTTCATTTTTTTTTTTATTTTAGGTCTGGCTTATTCATCAGGAATACTTGGAAATCTTCTATCTTATTGAATTACCATTTTTTCTCCTGAAAGAATATACTAAGTTTTGCTGGCTAGGTGACTCTGAGTTTTAAATCCAATTTTTTTGTTCTCCTAAATATTATATTCTATGCCTTTCAGTCCTTTTATGTAGAAGCCACTATTCCTGTGTGATCCTGATTTTAGCTGCATTGTATTTAAATAGTTTCTTTCTGGATGCTTTAAGTATTTTCTCCTTGATTTGGTAGCTCTGGAATTGAGTTATTGCATTCTTGGAATTTTCATTTGAGGATTTCTCTCTGGAGGTGTTCTATGAATTCTTTCAGTTTCTATTTTTTTTTTTAGGATCTCTAGGTAGTTATTGATAATTCCTTTTAATATGTTGTCCAAGTTTTTTTTTTTTTTTTGATCATGGCTTTCAGCAAGTCTTAATTCTCAATTTGTCTCAACTAGGTGTATTTTCTAGGTTAATTGTTTTTTCAGTAAGATATTTTATGTATTCCTTTTTTTATTCCTTTGATTCAGCTTTATTGTTTCTTGATTTCTCACGAAATCATTCGTTTCTAGATGGTCAGTTCTAATTTTTAAGACCTGATTTCCTCTCACTTTTTGTTTCTCCTTTTTCAATTGGCCTGGTCTCATTGCATTACTTTCATTTATCTTTCCCACTATTCCTCTGCCTCTCTCTCTCTTTTTTTTAAACACTTACCTTTTGTCTTAGAAACAGTTGAATCCATGGCAGAAGAGCAGTAAGGTCTAAGTAACTGAGGTTAAGTGACTTGCCCAGGGTCTCACAGCTAGGCAGTGTCTGAGACCAGATTTGAACGCAGGACCTTCTGTCTCTAGGCCTGGTTCTCAATCCACTGAGCTCCCTAGCTGCCCTCTCCTCTGCCTCTTTTAATTGGTTTTGGAAGTCTTTTTTAATCTTTCTAGAATCTGTGTCCAATTCATTTTTTTCTTTTGAACTTTGTATCTGCTTTCTCTCTTTTCACTGTCTCCTTCTGCGTCTGTACTTTGCTCTTTGTCTCCATAATTTTTTTTAGAGTTATGTGTGGGGATTTGTTGTTGTTGTTCTTATTGTTTCCTTATTTTTCCCTATCTAATGATAGGTAAGCTCTATTTTCTGTGAAATTAGGGTAACCTCTTTACCTTCAGTCCTTCCTTGATGCTATTTTTAGCTTATTTTCGGAGTTTTTATGACTTTCAGTTCCTGGAAGCTGATGTAATGGTCTGAGGGTTGAGAGCTCTGATTGCTTCATCCCCTTCCTGATTCAATTGACTTTTGAGATGTCAATAACTTAAGGACTTTCCTCAGACTTGGGCATAAGCTCTTGATCTCACTCTGAACTTGATCAGGTCAGGGACTGATCAAATTCTACTCCCAAGTTTGAACTCAAGCTTTTGGTCTCTTATATTTGATCCAATCAGGCATGACCTTGATTGCCTGGTCCTGGAGCTCCACCATTAGTTTTGAGCAACAATATGGAGGGGGCACCCCTGTGAAATGTACCTTCACCCCAAAGTATGAACTATGTCCTAAATCCTGGCCAAAACTGTGATTTCTAGCTTTCCTCTGAGCTTACAAGAATCAGACAGCTCTAGGCCAGACTGCTCTGGGCTGTGAATCTGGGTTTCTCCACAGGTTTGAAATTTCACGGGGTGTGGTTTGGCTTGTACCATTATTCATTCCGGCAGGTGCTCAGGGTCTGAATATTGGCTTGGTCTTAAATTCCAAACAATAACAACAGATGTGGGGTAGAGGGGGTGGCTTACTCTTGGCTTGCTCTTCCCTCCTTGCTACAGACTCTTGCAGGCTTTGCTATCCTCTCACTCCAGTGCCCCAGATGCCTTCCTTTTGGGATTTTCTTTTCTTGATAGTTGTGTCACTATGTTTCTTTGTTGTTTCTTTCACTCCTGTACTCGTTTTGTGTTGATATTTTAATCTTGTTTGTCACCAAGAGGATTCTCTTGGTGACAAAAAGCAGCTCTGATTCCCTCCAGCTTGGCTCAGCCCCAGAAACTTACTGTTGCTTATTTGTAGTGACATGACAATATATGTTATTATAAAAACTTATGTGATACTTAAATGTTGTCTGGATTGGGGATGGAGTGATGAGAAACAGTAAATCATATTGGGATGCTATTGCTCAGTTCTTGAAATATTTAATGAGTCTGGGATTAGCTTAAAGGTTGTGAGTATAGAGTATGAAGTAATTGGAGAGATGCTGTAGAAGTAGAATACATAAAACTTCTTAGCCAAATACTATCTGTAAGACAAAAGGGAGGAAGAGTCAGTGAGATCTATTAATATACCTGAATGATTGGACAGATATTGATATTCCCAATAAGAATACTAAAAAGGAAAAAAAGAGGGGATTTGAGGGAGCCAAAACTGATCATTCTTTAAAAGTATATGAGTAAAGTTTTATATTAGACATATGGAATTAAAAAATAAATGGTATTAGGATTGAAATAATGAGGTGTTCAGCATATTTAAGTAAATATTTCTTTGACTCTCTTCCCCTCCTCTTACATATATACATATACACCCAACAAACAGCTGTACAAAATGCTATTTATTATAAAATAATTTTTTATTGTAATGAGGTTAAAAGTACAATAAATATACAAGTTAATCAGTTCTCCATTTAATTTAAATTTTTAAAGAAATAGATAATTGCTTAAAATCTTAGTTCTATTCTAACAAAAGAAATGTAAATAGATGACAATGATTTGTTCTCTTAAAGGAGAATAATTAGATGGCTTCAGTATTTATTATGATAGAGATATTGCATCATCTTGATCATTATTTATATTATCCCATGAAACCAAATTGGCAGTCAGTTCTTAAAAGAAGATATTATAGGTGGACTTTGTCAAAATAATGACAGAGATAATGTTAATGTAGAACACAGAATAGGCATTGCAAACATTTGAGATTATTTTATTTGGCCATTTTCAAAGACAAGAAGGAAAGGTTTGAGAGAAAAATCTATAGCAATTGTCAGATATAGAAAAAAAAAACATATTCTATAATCTTGACTATGTTTCAAGATCAAATCTCAAGACAACTTGAGTATGTATTTCTTCAATGCTAAAATGACATCCTTATTTCTCAGGGAGTATATAAGAGGGTTAAATACTGGAGTCACTGTAGAGTAAATAAGTGACAGAATTTTGTCTGTTCTTGAAGACTTTTTGGACTTAGGTAGCAAATATGAAATCATTCCAGAACTGAAAAATAGAGCAACAACCATTAGGTGTGAAGAACAAGTAGAGAAGGCTTTCTGTCTCCCCATTGCTGATGGAAGCTTCTGGATAGTTGTGATGATTTTTATGTAGGATACAAGTATCATTAAAAAAGGTATCATAGCAAATAAGATAGCACCAGCATAAGAATAGAATTCATTTATAGAAATGTCCCCACAAGCTAGTTTTAGTAATGGAGGGGCATCACAAAAAAAATGATTAAGTTTGTTAGAACCACAGAAATGTAGAGAGAAAATCTGATATGTTTCTGCAATCTGAACTGGTATAGCACTGATCCAGGAGCCAACCACCAACTGGATACAAGTCTTTGAGTTCATGATAATTGGGTAGTTCAAAGGAATACAAATGGCTACATAACGATCATAAGCCATCACAGCTAGGAGAAAGCATTCTGTGCCTCCCAGAATAAGAAAGAAACACAGTTGTATAGCACAAGACAGAAAGGAGATATTTCTTTTTTGGGTCAAAAGATTACTCAGCATTCTAGGAAGTGTCACTGATGTATAACATATTTCTAAGAAGGAAAAATGACTAAGGAAAAAATACATGGGTGTTTGAAGATTAGGGTCCATCTTGGTAATTACCATAATAAGGCCATTTCCAACTAGTATGCTCATGTAGATGAACAAGAAAATCGAAAATAGAAATCCTTGATGGTTAGGAAGGTTAGCAAATCCCAAAAGAATGAATTCAACCAAAACACTGTCATTAGCTTTCGCTGCATTGTTTCCGTCCTCCATCTGTTGGAATATTAAAATCAGAATGATCATTATTTCCTCAAACAATGAAGAGTAGACTTTGAATTACATGGAAATGAATAGATGGTTTAATTGCTATCTGAGCTCCTTTTCACATTTAATATTCTCTGTTTTATGTTCTAGTTTTATTAAATAATCTTCATCCATTTGTTGTCATTTATTTAATTCATTGATAAAGAAAAAACATAAATATATTGATATAAAGAAGTTCCTATAAAGATATTCTCTATTCCAATGTCAATTACCACTTACTTTTTTGCAGCTAAGACAATTTCTAGATGCTTGATGTGTATATCATAAGCCTCTTGGACATATTTCTACAGAATTTTTGGACCACTTCACTATTCTAATAATATTGATTTACTTATATGATTTATTTGATTTAATTGTACTCATTTGATTTACATATATTTGTATGATTTCCCTCATTCCTTATGACATTTGTCATTTTTATGAGTGTGAGGTGGTACCTCAGAGTAATTTAATTTCTTTCCTTTAATTAATAGTGATTTAGAGCTTTTAATATACTATAAATATTCTTCTGGAAACTTTTTATATCATTTGAGCATTTATCAGTAGGAGAATTGTTCTTGTATTTTTAAATTAAAATTGACAGAGTTCTTTTTGGAATCATAAAATGAAGTCTTTATTAGAGCAACTTTCTATAATATTGTTGTTACAGTTTAATTGTCTATGGTATTTTTATTTTGGAAAAATGTTAAAAATAATAATAATGGTTAATATATACACATATACACATATAAATATATGCATATATACTTTCACACATATACATACTTATATCCATCTATATACATATGTTCCCATACTTAAGTTCAAATATACATAAGTAAAATATGCTCACACATATCACATATACATTTATATCACCCATATACATAAATATGTAATACATAAATATTTTGATATGAATAGTTTTAGAGTTTAAGTAGCAAAAAATCTATAGAAAATTTATACCTGTATATAATCTATAAAATACCTAAAAACCTATAAATTTTTAAAAATATATATGTACATGTATGTTAATATATGGGCCTATTTTAATAACTATCTATCAATCTATCCATATATTAAAATTTTAAATCATTTAATAGAGGTGGCCATACAAAATACAAAATTACCATGTTTCATTGGATGAAATCTCTCTAAATATATAGTAATAGAGGAACATGTGAAAAACATATGACATTTTGAATTATAATTTTCTGATCATCCTGTGTCATTTTCAAAATATTTTTAAAGTAAAATGTAGGAGATGAGGCTAAATACTGAAACTTTTTTGTA
Organism: Monodelphis domestica; assembly: GCF_027887165.1. NCBI lineage: Eukaryota > Metazoa > Chordata > Mammalia > Didelphimorphia > Didelphidae > Monodelphis > Monodelphis domestica. The sequence goes on along the minus strand of NC_077232.1, from coordinate 23,523,703 downwards.
CAGTAAAAAACCAAAATTTTAATGCAATTTTATAGCATCCATTTAACATTACAGATAAAAGTCATATAGTCTAATCATCTGTTAGTTCTATCTGGAATCTTCAGAAATATGAAGATTGATGTTATACAAATAGGAAAGGATTTCTACACTACATCTCTGTTTTTTTTTTAAATTCTTAAATCCTTTCAGCTCAAAATTTCTAGTTTTTTTGGCTATTCAGTTTGAATTGAAATTAAGTGGAAATAACATAACCTGAATTTATAATATGTAAAGAGCTATATGATGTTCATATATTCATTACAATTTTTCTAGTCATACATCTAGGGGAACCTTTAATGATCACATATTGAAATCCTCTAAGGCACAAATTAGTAAACTGAGACAAAAAATTAAGCTGAACTCAGGTCTTTTGATCGCTTAATGTAGTCTTCATCAAAAAGAGGCTCTTGTATGATTGATATCATGAAATGGGAAATAGATAAATATCAAGTTATAGCCTAGCTATAGTTAACTAGTTTAAGCCATGTTCTATGCTTTTTAACTTTATTCCTGTCTTTTCTCTGACTGAGGCAGTTTCATTTATCTTCAACCTTACTTCTACTAATCATGTAAGAGCCAACTAAATATCTTCACTCTCTTTGAGGCCTTCCTTGCCAATAACTCTACCAACAAAATATTGGAAAATGATTATTAAAAATTCTATTGATATGTAATCTGGAGAAAAGTCTAAAAAGCAATAGCAGAGGCTATTTAGAGATTATATTGGTGCATATTTTTATTTATCATGTTTTCTAGTTTATGAAGCTAAATAGTTTTAAAAGTGAAAAACCAATTGCTTTTACCTCCTTTGCATTTCTAGTGTTATGCCAGCTATTCCATACAGACAGTTAGTACTTGGAGGCCAAAGGTATAATCTGATTGGAGTATGTTTCCTCATTTGAAAGATTTGTTGGCTGAACAAGAAGCCTTTAATGTCTTTTCCTTTTAATGTCCCTTCCATCTCTCAGACTCTGATCATCTAATTAAAAGTTCTTTTATTATATAATGTTTCCTTACTTCAGCATGACTAAAATTCTACAATTAGCAATAACTTTTAATTTAACTTATTTTCCTCACTGAATGAAACATTTTATAGGATCATTTTAACAGACTCTAAATTGTAAAGAGGGAATAATTTTTTTTGGCATATCTCTGTAAAGAAATATAACTATAAAATGTATGTATATCTTCCCAGTGAGAAGACTCAACATATTAGAGAATGAGTGGAGGATCTTCTAACAATGTAGATTTTTGAAAAGGTGCCAGGATTTATGGGAGGTCCTAGGTTCAAATCTGGCCTACAACACTTCCTCGCTGTGTGACCCTGGGCAAGTCACTTAACCCCATTGCCTAGCCTTTACTTATCATTTAGTCTATGCTATGAACCTTCATCAGCTAGGCTGTTCTACTTGACATTATTCATTGCCATTTCTTTCCTTTAGTCCTTTCCTTATATTTTCTCTAGTTCTATTTAAACAATATGTCCTTACTGAATGCTGCCCTGGGTTTCTGAACTAGTGATTACTACCCCTGAGTTTTCATTTTGCCCCATAACAAATGATTTGTTGATCCTAGGATATATAGCTTAAATTCTTTATGGCTCAGTTCCTTTTTTGTGTATTCTTTGTCTTGATGTTCTTAGGACAAAATAAACAGTATTCAAAATTTCCTGAAAGGAGGTAACTATTAAGTTATTTTCATTATCATTTTCTGGAATTGATTTTCTGCAATTTATTTCCAGATATCAAATATCAGAATTATAAGAATTTTCTTCAAATTCCTAAATCTAAGATTCTAAATCTGTTACAAAAAAATTGAATTAGATGATCTTAATGGTCCCTCTTAATCCTAATACTTGATAATGTCCCATTCTTCTAAGTTCCATTTTTATATATTCTTTGTTGGTGAAAATTTTATAAGCAAAGGGTAAGGGACTATAGAATCCAGGAAACTCAATCAGTAAGAAATCTTTGCTTTTCTTCTTTTAAGATTTTCAAAGATCATTATGAGATTGATTCAGACACTTAAGGTTTCTTAGAGTTCTGAAGGTTTCTTACTATCTTTCAGTGCTCTCTCTTTTCTTAGATTGGATTTTGTGGTATTAGGCCTGATACATTTGCAATACATTTTTCCATTGTTTATAAAGATTGATTTAGCATATAAAACATAATATATTTTTATTATACAATATGACATCAAACATTAAGACTACAACGTAAAGTTATGATCATTTGATTCAACATTACTCACCCCGTATTACTTTCAACCAATATAGAACTTAAGACTTGGATTTCTGAAATTGGAGAAAATGTTGTAGTTGTGATACCTGATATTAAAAAAAAACAAACAAAAAAGATTTAGGAAATTACTATGACAGAAATTTAAAATTTTATCCTTTCTAATATTTTGTTCCATTTTTTTTTCATTTGACACAAGACCATCGGCCCAATGAATATTCATTCAGGATAATTGAATGACTTTGGAAAAACTGGAAAACCAAACTGGAAAAGAATTGATATTGTCATCCCATCTGACCTCTCCAGGAAGCTGTGAGGCTTAAAAAAGAAACATGCCAGTTTTTAAATTGTAAATCTTGATTCCGTTACTCTCCCTTCATCAGTTTTTTTATGTTATCTGTTTTCCTTTGGAATTAGCCTGTTTAGAATCATTTCCATTCTAAGTAGGTAGAATATACATCTCTGAGTCATTATAGTTATATTGCATATAATATTTAAACATGAGCCAAAATCAATATGAATATCTATAGCATAACCCCAAAAACACATAATTGCAAGTATCATTTATACACACAGATTCTGGGAATTTCTACAAAAATTGTATTTGAATTTGTCTCCTCTTATTTCTCAATATTAAATATTAAACTGGGAGAATTGTAAGCAATAGAAAGGTAAAAAAAAATTAATCCCAAGAAAACATCCCTCTCAGATATGAGAAACTAAGTTTATTAAAATAAAACAATTCTTACCTTACATTGATGAGTAGAAGTATTTTTCCCTTTAAAATATTTTTATAATAATCAATTTAAAAGTATTATATACATCTGCATAATAAAAACTTTGACTCCAGACTCCCATACATGTAGTATGAGTTAGTTTCTTGGTTAACTAATAATATTAATTACCTGATATTAACATGAGAAAAAAAATTGTAAAATTCTTACCACAGTGCCTGTTATATAGCAGTTATTAATAGTTATTCCCTTCTCCTCTACTTCCTTCTAAAGTGTTAACTATGTTAAAAGACACTTGATTCATTTATGTTGAAATATTCCCACCCTGTTCTGATCTAAAAGAGAGATTCTTTCTTAGAATATTTTCCATTTCATGTTTCCTAATTCCAAATATAAGTTAAAGACACAAGAAGCATTCAATGAGAGCATTGGGAATAGCCAATGATGTCACTGTGATAGTCCTGGGACTACAGTAAGGACACCTTGATTCCAAGACTTCTCTCTGATGAATATATTACCTCCACAAACAATGGTAAGCATGTTCTAATATCTGATATTCTGGATCCTTAGGTAATACGAAGTTAATGATGTTTTTATTCCCTGTCTCATGAGATCATAGTGAAAAAAATATACCAGTTACTAGATTTTGGAAATGAGAAATTATTTTAATTATAATTATAGTAGTATATGATTCTGAACACATGACTCATTTGAAAAATGATCAGTCACCGAACAAGAACTGGATCTTTATGTAAGCAGAAGTAAATAGTATAGTATATATCTCAAAGTGTATATCTAGATGATGTGATTTGAGAAGGAAGGGAAAAGATGAAAAGTTTGGATTATGGCTTAATTTTCCTTTTACCTATGAAGCACCAAGCAAGATATTCAGTGAAAATAATTGGATGGGGAAAGAGTGTGATGAATGAGATTTAAATAGAGATGAAAATAGTACTAATAGACATTTGTCATATGTACTACTTAAAAATGCATATTCATATGCTTTTTCTTTCTTTTTCTGTATCTATATCTATCTACCTGTCAATCAATCAATCTATCTATCTATCTATTTGTCTATTTGCCTATATACATAAATTCATATACACACAAAAGAGCTATTAAGAAGACAGTAATGAAAGGATTTGTTAAGTGCTTAGATATGGGGAATGTAAAACCTTGGCTAGTAAAAGATGAAAGCTAAGTTTCAAATCTTGGTAATTTGGAGGATGAAATGATGCCCATTGACAGTGATAATGAAATTAGGGAAGGAAAGGTTTTAGGGAAGGGATAGATAATTAATTCAATTTTGAACACATTGAGTTTAAAATGTGTACAATGGGAAGTCAAGATGGAAGAGTATGGGCCAGGACACAGCTAACCTAGCAAAACTAAATACAATCCATTAGTGGGTAAATGGCTGTTAGAAATGGAGCAATCATAAAGGACTCTAAAAAGTTCAACTGTTACACTCATATATGGGATACATACACACACACACACACACACACACACATACACACATATATTTGCAACTGCCAAGAACTTTATCATTATTAGAGCAGCTAGCAGGAGTCAATGCAGGAAAGGGCAAAGGTGATAATGTTGGGATGATCTCCTCTCCCCAAATATAGCCATAATAGAAAGGGAAAAACAAGGAGAAGGAAAAGGTAGAATGGAGAAAATTTTGTCACACAAAAGAAGTGAACCAGGAAAAACTTTCATAATGAAACTGAAAATGGAAAGAGTATGGTGTAAACCTTAAAATTTCTTAGACTTATAAATGTTGGAAATTTCACCATTGGGAAATTTCATACTGGAAAAATTTCCTATTGATAGTGGGAACTCTATTGGAATGTGAACCCCATTGGCATGGGAGGTTCCTCCTCCTCCCTTCTTAAGATTACTTTAGGACAGAAACCTTTTGCTGAACAATGGAAAGGGCTTTGACCTGTGCTTAAGCATAGAACAGGAATTTCTTTGAGTCATGATTGATTTTAGAATTGATACAATAGAGATACTTGGAATGACAGAACCAGGTTTTAGAAAATACAATTTCCACCCCCACTCAGTCCTAACAGGATTTAGGAAGGGCTGCAGCAAAGGATCAAGATTTAATTATTTGAGAATATGACCTTCAACAGACATGTGCAAAGCCACAGACCTCTAGGTGGTCCTGGGTTAAGGTAGAGCCACCATTGGCACAGGGAAGACATGGATAGTGATTGGTAGATGTGAGAACTGAGGGGAGGGAACTTGGATGGTTTCCTTAAAGAGAGAGGGGTCTGAGGACTGAGGGCTGGTTGGTTGGAGAGGTTTTTGGACTGAGAGGTGGTGCTTTGAGAGTGGCTCTGAAGGAAGCTGGAGGTGGAGGCCCCTGAGACTGTTTCTCCATTTTGGTCACGTGAGTAATAGGGATTGACCTCCTTTCTTTGCCTCAGCTATCTAAGGGCTTGGGCGTTTTGGCCCAGCCTAAACAGAAGGGCTATTTAAGCCCTATTCCCTTCTCTCCCCTTTGCTCTCTCCCTCTCTCTCTCTATCTCTAATTCATTTCTTCTTCCTGTTTGTAATTAAACTTTATAAAAGGTTGACTGCTGACTTGAGTTTTCATTTAGGAATTACATAGCTGAATTCCTTGGCGACCTTAAATTAATATATATCAGTCTTTTAAAGTGATTTCCTTGTCACAATGGTTAACAATGTTTGAACCTAAATAACACAAATACACACACACACACACACACATACACACAAACATACATTGGTACCTTGAAACAAAAGTTTAATTCATTCCACAGCCAAGCTTGTAAATCAATTTGCTTATGTGTAATATAGAATTTCCCTATTTAAATGAATAGAAATGAAATTAATCCATTCAGGCCCCCAAAAACACATATTTTTTTTTGTTTTCAGTTTTTTTTTAAATATGAAAAGGTACTTTATAAATAACACACATATATACACATATATATATTTGTAGATTATAAGAAAAAATCTAAAGAAATAAACTTGCTTATGAAATATTATTTACTTTCAAGGTCAGGTGAAGATGCTTGTGGAGAAGGTTTTCATTTCCTGAACTATCAATGAACATAACATACTCTCTACACATCTAACACTATATTTAAATGCAAAATTAAACTTACACATTACTTATGATATGTAACTTAATTGATAAACTTAGTTGCTTTTGTTTTACCTTACTGATCATCATTTTCTTCATTCAATTTTGACTGTTTTGCCACACATTCCTTGATTTCACTGAGAGGTTATTTCAACAAAATCCTTTTCATGGAAGTTTGTTTCTTTCTCTCTTTCAGGACATTTTGATAAAATATGAAACCAGTGTCATCACACAGCTCTAACTCACAACCTGTGGTAACGTTTTTTGGGTGTGTCTTTTAATATACCATTCAATGTTTCCAAAATCTTTAACATTTCCTTGATCTCTCTTTTACTGAGTACCTCATCCACTTGGGTTCCTCCCATGAACAGAAAGTTATAATTCAAAAACATACTTGTGACTAAAAGCAAAAAACCCTAATCATGACTGCTCATTTCTCAAATAGCTCATAACTTTTTTTTCCACTAGTTTTTTTAATTTTTTTTTTATTTTTTTAAAAATATATTTTATTTGATCATTTCCAAGCATTATTCGTTAAAGACATAGATCATTTTCTTTTCCTCCCCCCCACCCCCCATAGTCGACGCGTAAGTCCACTGGGCATTATATGTTTTCTTGATTTGAACCCATTGCTTTGTTGATAGTATTTGCATTAGAGTGTTCATTTAGAGTCTATCCTCTGTCATGTCCCCTCAACCTCTGTATTCAGGCAGTTGCTTTTTCTCCGTGTTTCCACTCCCATAGTTTATCCTTTGCTTATGAATGGTGTTTTTTTCTCCTGGATCCCTGCAAGTTGTTCAGGGACATTACACCGCCACTAATGGAGAAGTCCATTACGTTCGATTATACCACAGTGTATTAGTCTCTGTGTACAATGTTCTCCTGGTTCTGCTCCTCTCGCTCTGCATCACTTCCTGGAGGTTGTTCCAGTCTCCATGGAATTCCTCCACTTTATTATTCCTTTTAGCACAATAGTATTCCATCACCAACATATACCACAGTTTGTTCAGCCATTCCCCAATTGATGGGCATCCCCTCGTTTTCCAGTTTTGGGCCACCACAAAGAACACAGCTATGAATATTTTTGTACAAGTCTTTGTGTCCATTATCTCTTTGGGGTACAGACCCAGCAGTGCTATGGCTGGGTCAAAGGGTAGATATTCTTTTGTCGCCCTTTGGGCATAGTTCCAAATTGCCCTCCAGAATGGTTGGATCAATTCACAACTCCACCAGCAATGAATTAATGTCCCTACTTTGCCACATCCCCTCCAGCATTCATTACTTTCCTTTGCTGTAATGTTAGCCAATCTGCTAGGTGTGAGGTGATACCTCAGAGTTGTTTTGATTTGCATCTCTCTGATTATAAGAGATGTAGAGCACTTCTTCATGTGCTTGTTAATAGTTTTGATTTCTTTATCTGAGAACTGCCTATCCATTTCCCTTGCCCATTTATCAATTGGAGAATGGCTTGATTTTTTGTACAATTGATTTAGCTCATTATAAATATGAGTAATTAAACCTTTGTCAGAGGTTTCTATGAAGATTTTTTCCCAATTTGTTGTTTCCCTTCTGATTTTAGTTATATTGGTTTTTTTTGTACAAAAGCTTTTTAGTTTGATGTAGTCAAAATTATTTATTTTACATTTTGTGATTCTTTCTATATCTTGCTTGGTTTTAGAGCCTTTCCCCTCCCAAAGGTCTGACATGTATACTATTCTGTGTTTACCCAATTTACTTATGGTTTCCTTCTTTATGTTTAATTCACTCCCCCCATTTTGAATTTATCTTGGTGTAGGGTGTGAGGTGTTGATCTATTCCTAGTCTCTCCCACACTGTCTTCCAATTTTCCCAGCAGTTTTTATCGAATAGTGGATTTTTGTCCCAAAAGCTGGGATCTTTGGGTTTATCGTATACTGTCTTGCTGAGGTTGCTTTCCCCCAGTCTATTCCACTGATCTTCCTTTCTGTTTCTTAGCCAGTACCAAATTGTTTTGATGACTGCTGCTTTGTAATATAGTTTTAGGTCAGGGACTGCAAGGCCCCCATCGTATGTGTTTTTTTTTTTCATTATTTCCCTGGATATCCTTGATCTTTTGTTCTTCCAAATGAACTTTGTTATGGTTTTTTCTAAATCAGTGAAGAAGTATTTTGGTAGTTCAATGGGTATGGCACTAAATAGATAAATAAGTTTGGGTAGGATGGTCATTTTTATTATATTGGCTCGTCCTATCCATGAGCAGTTAATGTTTTTCCATTTGTTCAGGTCTAGTTTTAGTTGTGTGGCGAGTGTATTGTAGTTGTGTTTATATAGTTCCTGTGTTTGTCTTGGGAGATAGATTCCTAGGTATTTTATTTTGTCTAAGGTGATTTTGAATGGGATTTCTCTTTCTAGTTCTTGCTGCTGAGCTGTGTTGGAGATATATAGAAAAGCTGATGATTTATGTGGGTTTATTTTGTATCCTGCAACTTTGCTAAAGTTGTTGATTATTTCAATTAGCTTTTTGGTTGAATCTCTAGGATTCTTTAAGTAGACCATCATGTCATCCGCAAAGAGTGATAACTTGGTCTCCTCCTTGCCTATTTTGATGCCTTCAATTCCTTTATCTTCTCTAATTGCTACTGCTAGTGTTTCTAGTACAATGTCAAATAGTAGAGGTGATAATGGGCATCCTTGTTTCACTCCTGATCTTATTGGGAATGCATCTAGTTTATCCCCATTGCAGATGATATTAGCTGTTGGTTTTAGATATATACTGTTTATTATTTTTAGGAATGACCCTTCTATTCCTATGCTTTCTAGTGTTTTTAATAGGAATGGGTGTTGTATTTTATCAAAGGCTTTTTCTGCATCTATTGAGATAATCATGTGGTTCTTGCTAGTTTGCTTGTTGATGTGGTCAATTATGTGGATGGTTTTCCTAATGTTGAACCAGCCCTGCATCCCTGGTATGAATCCTACTTGATCATGGTGAATGATCCTTCTGATCACTTGCTGGAGTCTTTTTGCTAGTATCCTATTTAAGATTTTTGCATCTATATTCATTAGGAAGATTGGCCTATAGTTTTCTTTCTCTGTTTTTGACCTGCCTGGTTTTGGAATCAGTACCATGTTTGTGTCATAAAAGGAGTTTGGTAGAACTCCCTCTTTGCTTATTATGTCAAATAGTTTGTATAGTATTGGGATTAACTGTTCTCTGAATGTTTGATAGAATTCACAGGTGAATCCATCAGGCCCTGGGGATTTTTTCTTAGGAAGTTCTTTGATGGCTTGATGGATTTCAATTTCTAATATGGGATTATTTAAGAATTCTATTTCCTCTTCTGTTAGTCTAGGCAGTTTGTATTTTTGTATATATTCATCCATTTCTCCTAAATTGGTGTATTTATTGCCATATAATTGGGCAAAGTAATTTCTAATGATTGCCTTAATTTCCTCCTCATTGGAGGTGCTGTCCCCCTTTTCATCTTTAATGCTGTGAATTTGCTTTTCTTCTTTCCTTTTTTTAATTACATTGACCAGTACTTTGTCTATTTTGTTTGTTTTTTCAAAGTACCAGCTTCTTGTCTTATTTATTAAATCAATAGTTCTATCACTTTCGATTTTATTAATTTCTCCCTTAATTTTTAGGATTTCTAATTTGGTTTTCTGCTGGGGGTTTTTAATTTGATCGCTTTCGAGTTTTTTCAATTGCATTTCCAATTGATTGATCTCTGCTCTCCCTTGTTTATTAATATAAGCTTTCAGGGATATGAATTTGCCTCTGATTACCGCTTTGGCTGCATCCCAAAAGGTTTGAAAGGATGTTTCGCCATTGTCATTTTCCTCGATGAAATTATTAATTGTTTCTATGATTTCTTCTTTAACTAAACGGTTTGGGAGTATCATATTGTTTAATTTCCAATTGGTTTTAGATTTGGTTTTCCATGTACCATTACTAATCATTATTTTTATTGCCTTGTGATCTGAGAAGGCTGCATTCATTATTTCTGCTTTTTTGCATTTGTGTGCTATGTTTCTGTGACCTAATGTATGGTCAATTTTTGTGAATGTGCCATGTGGTGCTGAGAAGAAGGTGTATTCCTTTTTATCCCTATTTATTTTTCTCCATATGTCTATTAATTCTAATTTTTCTAAGATTTCATTCACTTCTTTTACCTCTTTCTTATTTATTTTTTGATTTGATTTATCTAAATTTGATAATGGTTGGTTTAAGTCTCCCACTAGTATGGTTTTATTGTCTATTTCTTCCTTCAATTCGCCTAGTTTCTCCATTAGAAATTTGGGTGCTATATTATTTGGTGCATACATGTTGATTAATGATATTTCCTCATTGTCTAGAGTCCCTTTTAACAAAATATAATTACCTTCCCTATCCCTTTTGATCAGGTCTATTTTCGCATTGGCTTTATCAGATATCATGATTACCACTCCTGCCTTCTTTCTATCAGTTGAGGCCCAGAAGGTCTTACTCCATCCATAGCTCATAACTTAAGATGCATTTGTATCAAGGTATCACTGTATGTGTATATATTCACTAACCTGGTTATATAAATCTATCTCACCCAATATGGAAGTCATAGGAAAAGGAAATAAAACATGGAAAGGAAGGTGATAAAATAAATTGTATAAAGGAAGATCAGAAGAAAAACAAACATTTGAGGAAAGATAGGATTAAAAGACAAAGAGAAAGATTAATAGAAGAAAATAGGATGGAAGGAAAAATACAGTTAGCAATAATATACATGATTGAAAATAGAGGAATTGAGTCATAAAATGGAAGCAGAAATCAGAATGTATATGAAACCAGAATCCATAAGTATTCTGTATACATGAAAGACTCTTGAAATTGAATGATACACAGAGTTAAAATAAAAGGGCTAGAGCAGAACTTAATATGCTTCAGCAGAAATTTCAAAAGACAAGAAAAGCAATCATGTCAGATAGAGGAACACAAAGTTCTAATTAAAAGAAATAATCAAGAAACCTTTATTTTGATAAAAATATTCCAAAGAAAATGAAGCAATAATAAAATAATTGTTGGCAAATTTCTCTGATAAATGTCTTATTTCTCAAATACATAGGGAAAGAATCAGCTCTAAAAAATGAGAGCAATTTCCTAATTGATGAATGATCAGATGATATAAACAGGTAACTTTCAGAAGATGAAAACAAAGATACCTAAAAATGTTCCATATGTTATAATTAAAATTGGTTAAGATAAAATTAGTTTTTCTGCTGAAAACATTATATTTTTATAGTTTATTAAAGATTAAGAAATAAGGAAAAAATACAAAATACAAAATAAGAAAGCACGTGCAACGTACATCTTGCTGGCTAGTTAGAGAGCCATGTGTGCTTGGAAGTGGAATCAGGGAAAGCGAGAGTCACGTGTACAGTAATTTTCAATACACCCCTTGCTTTTGTCCCAGGTGAGGACCTCTGGTGAGATTAGAGGTCATTTTGGGAACTAGGAAGGACTTCTGGGGTTTGAAGTCTGGCGTTCAAATCTCCATATTTACATTTCTCCATTTGATCCTATTGGGAAAAGATTTTTTCCAAAAGAATCATGAAAATATAATCAAGTTAAAGATTAAAATAATTTGATGATAAGAAGAAAAAAGAACAAAACCAAAAATTGCTAGATGCATTGACAAAAGCCAGTTAGGGGTCAGTCCCCTTTGGCATGAAAGTATACATAAAAATAAATGTTCAATAAACCACAAACAAAGTTCATTCTTGATCTTCTCGTGTAGCTTGTGGTCTGCAGGCATCTTCATGGTGTCTTCTCCAAACAATTCAGTTTCTGAATTTGGAGAAGAAGCATCTTTCTTAACCTAAAATACTGATCGAAAGGAATTTAAACTTTGCAATTTAAAATAATAATATTTCTACATTTCCCTGTGAAGTGGGTGATTGAAAAACACAGGATCACTTAGGGATGCATGACTGAATTATGAGGTATATGAATATATTTGCAAGAGAAATTAAAAAAAATCAGAAAAATCCAAATAAAAAAGAAAATTTCTGGATGAAAATATAGACTATCAAAGTCTTATGTGTAAAAAATTCTAAGTAAAAGAAAAATAAATCTATAACAGGTCCTTGAATCATGGCCCAGTTAAAATGATCTAAGCAATGATGCATTTACTAAATCAGTAGCCAGGACTACATAAATTTGCCACACTAGAAAAGACAGAAAAGGGACTAGATTATAGAAGCCAAGTAGGAGCCAAGTTTTGGATACTCGTCTGTGAGTATTTTCAGAGTGCCTGTGAATAAAGGGAAAGCCTACGTCTTAATGAATGTTAAGTGTCACAACCTTGAGTCTTCATGCTAGGTTCAAGTCCTTTGTATTGGCTTAGAAGTACATCAATCCGTCCTTGATTGGTTTATCTTTGGCCCTGTGCAATGGCTCTTTTGTATATCTTGTCCTTCAACCAGACAGAATCATTAAGCAAAGTCCCATAATTTTTTTTAAACAATTAGTGGCATCATTTTTATAGTCTCAAGCTTTTGGGCCATGCATTAGCAAATGTATTTTAAACTTATATTACTGCAAAATCAAAAAGGTTAAAGAAAATCTTAATACTGGTGACATGCTTCAAATATAAAAAGAAGAGAAAAAAACCGGAAATAGTATTTTGCACATGTAAGAAAAATATAATAAAAGAGTTTTAAAACTTCAAAAATATAGCTTATAATCATTGATGCACTGTGTCAGCTTAGAAAATATAAAATACAAGACTTTCTCACCAAAAATGAGATCCATTTTGTCTTCATATCTGGTCATGATCCACTGTGAGTACAAGTGAATGAATTTTACAAGGTAACAATTTTTTTTTATAAAGAACCATATTACAAATATTATACCCCAAATTCTCAGTAGCCCAGTTAATTACATTAGCAAACAAACACACTATCATTCTTTCACATAAGTTGCTATATGGCATTTTAAAAGCCTATGAACTGATGAATATTTGTCACAGTTTTTACAAATGTAGCAAATCTTTCAACCTTGGTAAACATATTTTTAAACAAAGTAAAACTTATTTTGGGTTTTGAACATCATCAAGAATTCTAAATATCATTCTGGTGGAAGTAAAATGAGCTGAAGAGTTATAAATGAGAGATGCTCCTCTTTTTTTTGGGGGGGGGGCTTCTAATGATACAGTACCCTGGGATTAACTTCCCAACTTCCATTCACATTTTTATAAATGTGGGAGTTGGGGTTTATAATTGTATTTCATTTCACCTACTAAAATGGACCTTACCTCGTTTTAGGGGCAGGCAAAATGACCAGAGATTGTTAAAAGAAATTCTGAAAATCATTTCTAAAGAACCCTTAAAATCAATTTGAGATATTTAGCTCATTAAATTTTCCAAAGGTTGTTATAGCAACTTTCTGATGGAATCCATCTATCTTCTATGTGACAATTTACAAAGTCAAAAATAAAAAAAGCTGTTTTCATATGGGCCTACTCAATAATCTTTGTTCAGTATAGTTGTTGGGGGAAAAGCAACAGAATTTAACAGTAGTTAAAACTCAGTACATTAAAATGATTCAGTTTAACAGAATAGTATTGAATGCAGTAATATATGAACTTAAAATCACAAAGTTAAACCTTAAACAAAACAATCAGTAAAATGAAATAGAATACAGAGATTTTTTATAAAACATGGAGTCCAAAAAGCCTTAAAGATATAACCTCCAGTCTCTTTAAAGTTCCTTGGGTTTTTTATCCATTTAGATGCCTATTGTCAGAAGGCAGAATATTGATAATGGTTAGGCAATAAGGGTTAAATGACCTGCCCAGGGCCACACCGCCAGGAAGTGTCTGAGTCCAGATTTCAACCAAAGGCCTCCTGTCTCTAGGCCTGGCTATCAATTCACTGAAACACTAGGTTGCCTCCCGATAATGAGGAATCTCAGATTGGGCTAAAGAGTTGCAGGGAGCTGAATTTTTCCTCTGGCTCCAAGGTGAGCTAAGTGAAAATATCAATGCAGTCAAAAGATATCCTTTTAAAGTAGACATGCTTATAAATTCAAAAGTCTCTTCCTTCTCGTCTTTCTCCCCATCTGCTATCCCCTACCCCTTGCCATGTGGAGGCTAATCATAGCCTAAAGAAAAATCATCCCTGTTTTTACCAGCCGGTGGAAATGAGTCCTGGGCCTGGGGTGATAAGCGATTTGCTCCGAGGCTAGAGTTGCTGGGGCAGGCAGGTCAGGACTGGGTGAGCAAGAGCACAGGTCTGAATTCTTGGAGCAGAAAAGCAGGCAACAGGAGCAGAGACAAGCAGGGCTGGGTGGGAAAGGTGGGCAGGACTGATAACAGGCGAGAAGAATCTGGGTCCGGATTGCAGGAAGGAGCAAGATAAGTCAAGAAGCTTGCTAAAAAGACTTGGAGAAAAGTGGTTTAGAAATCATTATCTAATCTATCTTTAAAAAAATTGAGAGATTTTTGTCCCATTAGGTCACCAAACTGTTATAATTAAAATTAGTTAAGATAAAATTAGTTTTTCTGCTGAAAGTATTACATTTTTATGAGGTTTATTAAAGATTAAGAAATAAAGAAAATACAAAATAGGAAAAGCACGTGCAACCTACGTCTTGCCAGATAGGTAGAGAGCCTCTTGTGCTTGGAAGTGGAAGCAGGGAGAGTGAGAGTGGCGTGTACAGTCAGTTTTAATACCACCCCCTGCCCCTGGTCTCAGCCCAGGTGAGGATCTCTCATGAGATTAGAGGGCATTTTGGGAATTAGCAAGGACTTCTGGGTATTGAAGTCTGGGATTCAAATATCCATTTTTACACATATAACTATTAATGTGAGAAAGGTAAATTTTAATAAATCCTAATATGTGACCTTATACTTATTGGAAATGACAAATGTTGGAGATGAGAGGAAATAGATACATAAGTGAACCATTGTTGACAGTGAAATGTAAGCATAATTCTAGAGTAAAATCTGGAACTATGCCAAAAGGGCCATCAAATTGTGTGTATGTTTTGATTTAGCAATAAAATTACTGTAACTCTACTTCTAAGATGTAAAAGAGCAAAGAAAAGTCCTATATGTATACAAATACTTATAGAATCTCTTTTATTTTTGGATGAGGTAAATAATTGGACACTAGGAGAATGCTCATTAATTAGGGAATGGGTAAAAAAGTTGGGGAATGTGATTGGGATGGAATACTGTTTTTCTATAAGGAATGATGAAGTTTTTTTCAGGGCAAAAAAAGCCCAACATGGTGAGACTTATGAACTGAGCCAAAAAGAAGTGGGAAGAACTGGGAGAATAAGTTATACAGTAACAACAGTGTTTTAATAATGATAAAATGAGAAGATTTTGATCATCCTGATCAATACAAGTATTCAAGAAAATTCCAAATTAATCAGAATGAAAAAAATATTCTACACCTCCAGAAAGAGAACTGATGAACTCAATGCCACTTGAAATATTATTTTATTGTTTTCTTGGGTAGGGACTTGATTTTTGATATAATTAATATGAAAATATGTTTTAAATTTTGTTTGCACATGTAATTGATATATTTTTGCCTTCTTGGTGGGTGGAAAGGAAACAATCTGGAATT
Organism: Monodelphis domestica; assembly: GCF_027887165.1. Taxonomy (NCBI): domain Eukaryota; kingdom Metazoa; phylum Chordata; class Mammalia; order Didelphimorphia; family Didelphidae; genus Monodelphis; species Monodelphis domestica. The sequence continues at coordinate 23,507,978 of NC_077232.1, read as the reverse complement.
CAAAATTTCAAAAGAGAATGTTTAAAATAATTAATAGTAGCAACAAGAATAGCAGCAGATTTTTGCTTAAAATATTAGTTTAGTTCAAGTTGAATTCAGGAAATCCAACTGAACAACTGTTATTGTATAAATGAATGGAAGTGTATAAATCAGAAGAGAGATATAGGGATGGATAAATCTATCTGATTAATATCTACATAGCTATGATAATTGAATCCATCTGAGGTAATGAGCCAATCAATGCAAAATAGCAGAGGGGAATAGAAGAAGCCCTAGACCTAGTCTTGGGGAAAACTCCAATAACAGTTACCTTGGTTATATTAATTAAAATCCAGGAAAGGATACTGAAATGGAGCAGACAGAAAGAACTGAGAGAGTTATGTGAAAGAAAATTAAATAGGAGAGCATTAAAGAGAGTATAGTGAATGGCAGTTGAAAACAAACAAACAAAAAAAAGACTCATGAAAATGAACCTAGGAAAGGTCTTCAAATTTCACAATTAAAAATCATTGGTAATTTTAGAGACAAGAATTGTATGTGAATAACAAAGTTGGAAAACAGACTTCATAGAATGAAATAAAAAAAACTGCTTTGTAAATGACTGGTGTTATAAAAAGATTTCTAATGTACTTAGGTCACAAAGAATATGCTTAATATAAGACAATATCTAGTAGGAATGAATAGATTTTAATTAGAGATGTTCAAGATGAGGGAGACATGGGAATATTTGTAGGCAGTAAAGAAAGAAGCAATAAACAGAGATTAAAACATAAATAATATGATTAAGATGAAGAGTTGGGGGACTTTTGCTACCAGAGGGGGGAGCAGAATAAAAATATTATAATAAGGAAATTGAATTCTGCAATTCATAAATAGTGAAGGGGAATTCTTAATTGTTGGAGAGATCAAAACTATGGTCACCTCTCTGTTTTGGAGAGGGAGAATCAATAATGGGAATTAAAAGGTTGATGAATTGGGAAGCCAAGATAGTTGAATATTTGCCAATATGTATATTAAAGTGCCATACTGTGAGAGCAGGAATGGAAAATGAGAAAAATAAAGATTCAATTAGGAATTTAAGTCATTAATTTAAAAAAAAGAGTATTCTAAATGTTAACAGACAACAGCTTCTACAAATTTGATTTAATTATAAATATGTATTTACTGAATTACAGAGAAAGAGAGATTATTGAATTATGGTGATGAAGAGAAATTCTTTAAGTGGCTATGGGGAGCAAGCAATATTCCTATTTCCATAATATAACTAGTAAAGTGTAGAAGGAAATATAACTGAAAGCCAATTAATGCTGGAAAGAGTGTACAAGGAACCTATGATATCTAGAGAGAAACCATGTTTCATGAGTACAAAATGTAGACAGCAAGCAAGGAAAATAGTTAAAGATGAAAGTTAGTTTTTTCCCCCTTATAGAATTGGCATTCCAAAAAAGTACAGTAAAAGGTAAAGAGATATTAATGAAATACTGGTAGGTTAGAGTTAAGGGAGATGGGAATAATAGAGTGTTCAATGAAGGATGTCAAATGAAATTCTAATGTAAACAGCTGGAAGTGATTCTTGATGATCACAGGACTACTAAGATAAGAAAAGTATGATGACATAGGAATATGATCATTTTGGAGGAATAAGTTAAAGTAAGTAGATTACATAGAGTTATCCCAGGGCATAAAGCATCTGAAAATACCTACAGGGGACAGGAATCAAAGAGTGCTCAGATGGGGGAAAGCCAAATGCTATGGAAATATACATGTGCAGAGACAGTGCCTACATCAATGTGCCTTTGAATACTTGAAGAGAGTTACAAATAATGAGATAAAGCTTAGAATTGTTTATAAAGTAATTATTTGAATATAAGAACTACTTTACAATGTTGTATTTTTGGTATATAATGTTTTCTTGGCTATGCTTATTTCAGTTTTCATCAGTTCTTACAGATTTTTCCATGCTTTTCTGTACTCATAGTATTTAAATATTCTATAGTTTAGTAGTAAGCCATTATATTATTGTACCACAATTTGTTTAGGAATCCTCAGTTAATACATTTATTTTTTCCCCAATTCTTAACTAATACAAAAGTGCATAGATAGATAGATAGATAGATAGATAGATAGATAGATAGATACAGAAAGATAGATAGATATACATATGTATGTGTATATATTGGAATACATGATGGCGTCTTTCTTATTAGTTATTTCCTTGAAGTGTAAGCCAAATGTTGGAGCTTTTCTTTCAAAGAGTTATGGGCATTTAACTACTATATCTGCAGATTCTTAACTGCTTTCTAAATTGGTTGTACCATTTCAAGATTCCACCAAAATGTTTTAGTTTGTCTATTCTTCTATACACCTATAAAATATTAATTATCATTATTCTTGTAAATTTATAGTTTGAGAGGTAAATCCTCATTAAAAACAATTCATGCTTCTTAATAATTTGGGGCATTCTTTCATGTAATTACGAATGTGTTTTGAATTGTTTTAAGAATTAATTATTTTGCTTTGCATATAGCCTATTGGTTATAATAGCAATAATATCTAGAAGTAAGAAATATTAAATAAAATGATAAAATGTATAAGTTCCTTGAAGACTTGATCCTTATCTAATATTTTATGTTCTTTCTTTTGTGTCCTGCACCCAGTAGGCACCAAAGTTTACTAGAAGATGTAATAAGGGATGGAGATCACCTTTTTATATATGATAGCAGGGGCATATGACAAATACTTGAATACAAAATATTTATCTCACTAACCATATCATTAATCTCTAGTATTAGAGTTTCATTCTATTCCTGTAAAGGAATTTGCTTCTTTTAATTTCCTCTGGGAGAGCTAACAAGATTTAAAAAAATTATCCAGTAGTAACTTTAATGTTAATCTGTTTTCAACTCTTCTACACTATCAAAACTGTTTAAGAGCTTCATACTGAGAAAATGGGAGAGGGAAAAGAAAAATCATGCTATGGATTAAATTGGTTTATTTTTTTGCCTGCCCATTCCTTATCTAGGACAGAAAAGTATTAGTCAAAGAGTAGAAGAGAATATATGAGGCTTTAGAAGAGAGCAAGCATGAATAATACACAAATAAATGAAGAATTTTAAAAAAATGTCACATTTTATAATTTCAATTAGGATAAGTGCTTCACATTAGGTATATCACTCCTTAAATTCTTCCTCTCTACTTAAGTTGAGCTACATAGTGATCCAAGATAAATATGGCCCTTCCTGTATTGCAATTAATGATTCACATTCTACACCTTTCTTCTACCCCAATTCCCTCAACTTCCCTGTTGAATTGGAAATGAGTATGGACATTGTCTTATAGGGAAAATATCACTGTCCTCAGTGATCAGTTCTGATTTCTAGTCCTCACTCTGTCCCAAACATACTACTGAATAATCTGAAATGTTATTATATATATATATATATATATGTATATATATATATGTACACACATATTATATAATTATGTTTCTTACTTTGTGTCTTTGAAATTCAAATAATAGTATTTATATTTATATTCAAATATCAAATGATATAGGTTGAAATGATTTGAAAAGTATAAACTTGTTGTCATAGAATATCACTTTCTTTCCAAACTGAAATTAGGCACAGGAAATGGACGCATAAAAGTACAAACTTCTACTTATGAAGTCTGTACTGACATTTATCAAATACAGAAAAGGAAGATAAACTAAATGATGTGTGAGTTCAATTAAATTTCTTACATTCAATATGTCGGGGAGTATTATATCTCAAATATTCAATGTTTTATTATTCAATTTTCCTTCAAACCTTAGTGATCAATATTTTTAATATAAGGTTCCTTCCTTTATATTCTTTGTTCTAATAAATGTTATAAATTAAATTTTGATTTGAAGTACTTTCAGTGGCATTAAAAGATAAAACAAGAAATAAAGAGGCATCCACCTACCCAGGTATGATGTTCAATGATCATGAATCTTATTTTTTGTAAATCATTATCATGAATTTGAAATACCACAATTTTAAGTTATGCAATTAGTAAAAGCTTTTTATTATCCCCTGGGCAAAACTGCAAAAGATTTTCAATGTTAATTGTGATTTTTTCCATATTTTTTCTTCATTTTTTTCTATTTTTTCTCACTCACATTTTCTTCTCTCTTTCCCATCTTCACTCAATTCCATTTTCCCCTTGATTTTGAAGGGTTAAAGTAAAATTTTAATAAATTTAAGTAATTTAGTAATTGGAAATTAATTTAGTAACATTTATGAAATATTAATAAATCTCTCCTTTGTTGTTGTTGTTGCTATTGTTTTTTAATCATGGGCATCACATTTACTGGCAGAGACTGCTGTGGATTTTAGCCAGACTTCTCAGGTCTTTCCAAGGTCTATGACTGTCTGGAAGATAAGTATTTTGCTGTGAAATTAACCCTTGTCTCACAAAACGTGTTTTATTTATATATCTTTTTTATTTAACTGTTTCTTGAAATTCAGGATCTTTGCCAGGTCACTGGGACTCTGGGGTATATAGGATTTAGCAGCTTCTAAATTAAATGATGAGAAGGCATGGAATAAAGATATTCAAGGAGACAAAGAATATAGGCCAGCAAACAAAATTCACCTAGCCATTGAAACTAATCATAGTGCTCCAGGAGAAGAAATGAATATTTAATGAAATAGAAGTATTCCAGGCTTTACTGACAAAACAACCAGAGCTATAAAGAAATTTTCATGTGCAAATTGAACATTCAAAAGAAGGATAAAAAGGTAAACAAACAAACAAAAATCCTGGAAGAAATCATTGATGTTAAAATAATCACATCCTGGCTTGGAAAAGTAATAACTAGACTTCTTAAGATTCCTACAGTACAAGATAAACATAATGTATTTAAGATACTTAAAGCAATCATGAGAAACAATGGGGAGAAAATTATTACATTCTTTACATGAGAAAATGACAACTAGGAAACATAAGGTATTTATGGAACAAGAGTGGCACTCCAAATACTTTAAGGTTCTCAAGGGAAACAAGATTAAACTGATTATTTTGTAGTAAGGAGCTGATGACTACAGTAGAGCAGTGAAACAAAATAATAGATTAGGCACACAAAATGCAGTTGAAAATGAACATACAACCTAGTGTCTGACAAACCCAAAGATTTTTGGAAGAATTTACTATTCAACAAAAACTGATAAGTAAACTAGAAAACAGTAGGGCAAAAACTAATAATAAAACAACATCTCATGCCATATATCAAGGTAAAGTAAAATTGGATACATGATTTAGAAAATAAGGGTAACATCATAAAGAAATTAGAGGGAAATCAAATAGTATGCCTGTCAGAACTATTAAAATAATTTCACATACTTCTTATTTTCCCTCTGTATTTCTCCAGTATAAAATCATCTCTATATTATATAACTTTATATAATGTAGGAATTTTCTTCCCATTCATCTTACTTTATTAAACATATAATTCCATGTGTCTTCCATTTTGGTCTTCTAAAATCATCTAAAATATAGAAAATAAGCCCTTGGCATGTGGCACTTTTCCTTGTACCCCAAAAACATATTAGAATTTTGAAAAAAAAAGTCTTTATTCCCTATTTACAGATGAGAAATGATCCTCGCATATAACAGCTATTTAAAAATGTATATAGCTCCCTCCTTCCCAAGTGTTATCCAAGTTATGGCTCCTTCATAACTGAAATCTTTTGTTTGGTCACTTAGATTTATTCCCCTAGGATTCTTTGCATTATTCTTTCAAATGTCTCCAATTTATCTATGGTTTCTGCACTATGTCAACATTTTATTTTTGTGCATCTAAGGTCTTACTGAAGAAATCTACACTTGATTTTTCTTTTTTTTCTCCCATATTGATTATCAAATCCTACAAATTTCCTCAAATGGGCATCCTCCCGTAATTCCTATACCTTCCATTTTAGCTTGAAGCAATTTTGATTTGTTTTTCAAAAAACTGAGTGTAAATTCTAAATATTTTTAATAATTTGATCCTGATTGAGGGTCTTTTAATTCCTACATTTTTATGTTTCTAAAATTCAAAAACCCCTAATCAGCTTCTAATAAATAAATATATATTTATGAAGATATATGTACATATATCCTTCCATATATATACATATATATGTATATATGTAATATATATATATATATAGTTTGCCATTTACTTTTCCAGTGCATCATCATTTTTATATATGGGGCAAATATGGATTAAGTGAAAAGCCCAAGGTCATATAGCTCATGTCTCAACCCATGTTTTGAAATCTGATCTTTTTCCCTTCAGGCCCAGTGTTCTATCTCCTACATCACCTGATTAATTCTCTGAGTATCATGTATCAGAAAATTAAGCAACAGAAATCTTGAGATACCATCCCAAATTTTTAATAAGCATGACTCAGTAAAATAACAGACTTCTTTATTGTTAATAATTTCTTTATACATTTTAGAAAGTCAACTTTCATTTTTTCAGCATTTTAGAATATTAATTGTAGTTTTTAATGAATAGATTTGATCTTAATTCCTATTCCAATAATTCCTTTTTTCATGGAAAGAATCTTAAAATTTTAAAGAGTATTTCATAGAAGTGAAAAATCTGGTAAATTTTAAAAGCTACACATTTTTTAAGGATACAGTGTATTTCTGTCATCTGTGGACCTTTCTTGATCAGTTTGTCCTCTCTTTTCTAGCTTGATTTTAAGATGATAGAATAATATTTTTGTTGTTTTTGTGGATTGTTTTTTGGTCCCAGTGACTCAAAAAGATTATCCTAAAACATAATCTATGAATGAACAAAGGGGTAAAGTTTTCATAATTCCCTGGATATTGATCTTGATCAAAATTTCACAGCCTACAAATATTTTTAGAAATAATTTTATTTTCATTTCTGAAGAAGAGAGAGTTAAAAAATTAAAAAAATGAAAAACATTTGAATTTTCTCATCTCTGTGGATGGATCAACAACATGACCTGAGTAGAACCAGAACAAGATGTATTTGGGAAAATATGATGTAGAAAAGAAACAATGAATTTAAATAATGTAAGATAACTCATTAACAATATAGAATATTTATGGTATGGACATCAGTAAAGAAGAGTCATCTGAACCAAGAGTCAGAGGAAGATAACAGTTTAAGAGATGGAGTTGAGGAAAAAAACAACACATTTTCAGTATGGTGGCATATTAAAAAAATTTATAGAAGGAAAAAAAAAACTATTTGAGAAGAGTCTTGGGTATGGGAATGTAATGCTTGAAATACAGAATGATCTCCTTTGTCTTTAACAAATATGTTCTGATATTTTAGCTTTATGTTTCATATAGATATTACTGAATCTTGTTTTGAATTATTGAGATAATTGCATTGGTTCACCAAATTAGTACAGGCTTATGAGTGTTAATTTGGAACATCATTCTGTATATGTTAATTGTTTTATTTGGTTGTCCATAATCACTGTGAATATAAGACTGTAAAGAAAAAATATATATAGTCTTAAGATATGATATTATTACCATGAAATAATAAAGATTTCAGATAGTCAAGAAATTAACTGAAAGGACCTTTCTATAAAAACTGAAACTGTGAGATAAATGAAGAGGAAAGTAAGATTTTCTTTATTAACAACAGTTATTTAGGGAGATTTTTTTCAATGCAGCAATGACATCTTTATTCCTTAGGCCATATATCAAAGGGTTAAACATTGGGGTCACAATGGTATAAAAAAGTGAGAGCACTTTGTCTATTCCTGGGGAGTGTGTGGATTTAGGTCTTAAATATGTTATGATAGCAGACCCAAAAAATAAGGTTACAGTGATGAGATGGGATGAGCAAGTTGAAAAGGCTTTGGACCTTCCCATGCCCACTGGCAGATTTAGTATGGTGCCAATGATTTTTGAATAAGACCAAATTATGAAGAGAAAGGGTACCATAACAAAAAGCACAGCCACAGCATAGACAGATAATTCATTAATAGAGATTTCTCCACAAGCCACCTTTAGTAATGGAGGGATGTCACAGAAAACATGATTAAGTTTATTAGAACTACAAAAAGACAGAGAGAAAATCTGGTATGTCTGTCCTATCTGCACTGGGATCCCACATATCCAGGATCCAACAACCAATTGGATACACACTTTTTGGTTCATGATAATAGGATAGTAGAGAGGCTTACAAATGGCCACATATCGGTCATATGCCATCACAGCCAGGAGAAAGCATTCAGTAGCTCCCAGGATAAGAAAAAAACATAGTTGTGTAGCACAGGCCACAAAAGAAATATTTCTATTCTGAGTCCAAAGGCTTATCAACATTCTGGGAAGAATAACAGATGTGTAACAGATTTCCAAAAAAGAAAAATTGCCTAGAAAAAAATACATAGGTGTTTGGAGAGCTGGATCAGTCTTGGTTATTACAATAATGAGGCCATTTCCCATCAGGATGCTCATGTAGATAATTGTAAAAAATCCAAACAGAAGGCTTTGGAGGTTGGGAAGGTCAGAAAAATCCTCAATAACAAATTGTCCCACATTAGTAAGATTTCCTTTTCCCATTTTCTCTTTTTTCTTTTGTTGAAAAAGTGCAGTCAGAAAGGGATAATTACTTCATTTCTCTGGAGTTGAGTATCATCTTCTAAAAAAGTGTGTTTTGAATTAGATACATGAGGCCACTTGGATTTACAATATATCCTCTGATTATAGTCTAATATCGTTTCAAGAAATCACTGAACATTTATTAAGTTACCATGTCATGAACCTCAATAAAACAAAACCATAAAGTTGTTAAGATAAAAAATGCATTGGAATTCCACTATTGTTCTATTTTAAATCCTTAAGGATGCACTGAAGTTCCTAAATTTAAAAATAAATGAAAATTTTGAAATATTTGAAATGAAATATGCTTCTAGACATTGGCCCTCAATGAAAACTAAGTAGTGCTATATCTCAAAAATATTCCAAATTCCATCATCTAATATAGTTATCTATATTTCAATGTCATAAAAAAGGTTTTAGTATAGGAGGAGACTTACAATATCATTTATTCTAACTCACATAGAATTTAGATAAGGGAAATGAATCTTTGAGTCTAAAAGTGAATTCAATAATTTTATCAGCAAATGCCATTTTCATGTCATTATACTATGCTTCCCTATGTTATTGAAGCTCTCTAGAATAAGTTACTGTTCCCTCATGGAGTAGGAAAAATGCAAATTAATTCATTTATCTAGCCATCCTGAATCTCTACTATAGAGTTTTTTTTTTTTACTTTTAAACTTTTTTTTGAGAAACAGTTGAATCAAGTCTCCTCTCCATAAACTTACAAGTACTCTTTTTTTTTAAATAAAGCAAAGTTCCTATGCTTACTCTTAAACATACTCTCAAATTTTCAAATACACAGTCGTTAGTTTATGAGTTTTTAGATCACTAATTGTTCCCTATATTAAAAATTTAAGGCTCATTTTATGTTTATTTTTATTATAGATCTTCTTTGATAGCAAGGATCTTTTTCTAGATATCTGGTTTGGATATAATCAATGCTAAATATTTTTTATTGATGTAATCTTGCTTATATAATTTTAGGAGTTTAGGAAAGACTGCCTATTACAAAATAACCCGACAAACTACTCATTCTGATTTCTCCTTTAGCAATACCTTTTGGGTTTATACTTTGCTTTCCTTTGACTTTCCTTGTCACTGACAAAGAGCAGGTCCCAATGTATTACCTCTGAGAAAGGGAAATGGTGTTGAGGGAAATGACATAAAAAAAGAATGTTCCAGGTAGAAGGAATTACTATACATGAAAGGAGAATAAGTTGTGTGGTGTAAGTACTAGAAATGAAAATGAGAAGGAAAAAAATTTGACATAGCTAATATTAAAAATCTTATTTTTAATGGACTTTCTTGATAGTTACTTTGTCTGTTCTTGGATCTCACAACATCTAGTCTCCATGATTGATTTATAAATATTATGTATTCATGTTTATAAGTATAAACATATATTTCCTGCTTTGTTTGATATTTATATTTTATTTTCCTGCTATAAAATTATCTGACCTATATTGGAAGATGTTTTTAAATATTGTGCTGGAAGAATCACTAAATTGGAAATTAGAGGACATAAATTGAAATGCATTACTCTTATTAAGATGTGGAATGATGTGAAATATTAATTTCCATATAGCTTAGATCCTTCATCTAAAAATGGGAAGAGTGTCAGTTGCAATGACTGACTCTGCTCAAATGAGACACTGCAAAGAATTTGTCAATATGAATTGAAAAGTTACTGCCCCAAACATGCATGTTTTGATCCTTAAAGGCATAATTTATCAATACTGATGCATCATTTTCTCAACTATAAAATGAGAAATGTATGCTAGTTCCATGACACACTTTCTAAGAGCTTTTCTAATTCTAATGTTTTATTGCCTGAGCTTTCAACACATTCTAAGAATCTAAAAAATACTTGTTGAGATAGGAAAAATAATACTAATAAAATTTACAAAGTAGCCAAAAAAATAAAAAAAAACAGACATTGGCACTCTTCTTTCACTTCCACAATTTAAAAAAAAAAGGGAAAAGAAAAATAATATTTAATGCTTTGTAGTCCTTTGCAAACTATAGTTTAATCATTATGAAATTCAAATCCATTTCATCAGTATGATTTATACATTTAAGGAAAAAATTTTCAACAAGAATAAGAAAAACATGAAAAAGATTAATAAATGGAACCTTAAAGAGAATATTTTTTCTATAACTAGAATTGTTTCTACTCACTCAAGACACCTATTTCTCTTTCCATGACTGCCATCTTTTCACATGCCAAAGGCAATTGACCACTGATATCTTTACTAAGAGAAATTAAATTACTAGGATTGTTTCTCTTCATTTTTAAAGTTATAAAATATGAACGTAAATTTATTCTTACCTCTGAAAATGATTGTCCAATGGTTCTATTTCCCCTCATAAGTAAGCTCATAAGAAGAAAATTAAATGTAGAATTGGATTGTATGGATAAAAATTCACAAAATTAACAGAGGACATGTAGTTCTTCTCTTGAATTAGAAGAGACATTTGAAGAAGGAAATATGTTTCCATTTCAACTTTACACATTAATTTGTTTTCAAAGCACATTATCTTCCAATTTCAGAATTATAAAAAAAGATTTACCCTTCATCTCCCACACTATTATTTATAACTTCTTTTATAACATGGAATCATTAACCATGATATATTTTATGTTAATTTTAGCACAAGTCTATTATATCCTTTAAATATTTTGTGTGTTTTCCTAAATATATTCCTGTATAATTTAATTATGATTCAAAGCAGACAATTACAAATTTTGTAAAGCAAAAAAATGACATTTAAGAAAATTAATTATGATGTTATGAAATCCTTCCATTCACTTCGATGAATATCAATTTCTCGGTAGGCACTAAGGTTTTAAAGCTTATCTCAATGAGCTAAAATAAAATCCAGGTCACAAAGAAATTCAAGGGAGAAATATGCAGGAAAATAAGTTAAGCTTACCTTCCTCAAGAAGCACTAAATAATATACATTTGTTTTCTTCAGTGAATATTTTGATACTATATATGCACTATCAACAATAATTATTTATATAGTACTTTAAATTTAGCTTAGCAAAATGCTTGAAATATATATATATATACATATATATATATAAATCCTCACAATACTCAAGTAAGATAGATTTGAAAATTATTATCATTCCCTGTTACTGAAGAAGAGAGCTCTGAGCCCTAGTTGATTACTCATGATTATCCAGCAAACACATGAGAATGAATTTCAAGATTTCAAGTGAGATTTCTCCTTAGTCATTTTCCTTAAAGCATTCTCACATATTTTACTGCCTGTAAATTAAACATTTAGAGCTCCAATATCTCATAACAAAATATTCCAAAGAGTCTTCTCATAAAAAAGTATGCTGTGTTTTCAAAAGAATTAGAGAATAATTATATAGGTAAGATGCTTGTTCTGCTTTTCCTCTGTGGGGATAGCTCTTCTCCCAGGCTACTTTACATTTTTTAATTAGAGAACAAGTCTTTATGACTGTCAGTCCAGAGCTCTAAATATTGCTAATTAACTTGTGTACCAAAATAAAAATGGTCTTGGGTTTTGAATAACAATACATCATTACCATTTAAGGCCCTGATACTTTCTAATTGCTTCATGTTGGGCAAATGATTGGATCTACATGACTCTCAGTTTCCTTATCTGCAAAATTAGAATCATTCTTGATGAAATTGACTCATAGGATTGTGGTAAGACATGCACTTTTCATCTCTTCTAAGTATCATGCAGATCTCTTCTGCCCTTTGTGGCTCAATCCCTGAAAAAGGCAATCTACATTAGGTGTCTCCAATGACCCTCTTCTCATTCTTCTTAAATTCTCAAGATCAGACTCCCAGCCTTATTATTACAATGAAACTGTTCTCTCCAGTTACCATTTTTTCTTACTTGCCAAATTTATTGTCTTTTTCTCAGTTTTCATTCCCCTGGATTTCTTGATCACTCTTTCCACCAGGATGTTTTATCTTTAGGTTTTAATGGCAATACTATTTCTGGGTTTTCCTCAAATCTATCTGACCAGTCTTTCCAACTATCCTTTGATCAGTCCTTATCCAGAACATACCTTCTAACTGTGCATATACCTCAGGACTTTCTCCCCAATTCCTCTTTTCACCCTCTATATTTCAGCTGGTGATCTCAGTTCTCATGGTTTGAGTTGCCATCTTCAATCTAATGATTCTTATCTACCTTTCTTGATCCAACTTCCTTACTTACATCCATTTTTTATCTATTACTCCCTATCAGCCATCTCATTTAAGACATCTTATTTACATTTTAAATTAAACATGCCCAAAATTTAACTCATTATTTCCTTATGAAGCATCCTCACTCAATTTCTCTATTAATATAGAGGGAACACCCTGCTTCCTATAATGAAGTCTCCTCAACTAGAAGTCATCCTCAAGTCCTTGCTATCTCTCCCAATAAACAAATTGATTTCACCTGTACACTGTTTCTCATATATTCGATCTTCTTTCATATTACACTATCACCACTCTAGAGCAGGTCATCATCACCTTACACTTGGTCTATTAGAGTATCCTGTTTCTGGGCTTTCTAAACTGCAATCCTTTCTCCATTCACTTGCCAAAATGATTTCCCTGGAGCACAGATCTGATCATTTCACTTCTTTTCTCAATAAATACAAATTGTTCCTTACCTTTCCCAGAATCAAATCATTCTGTTTGGCATTCAAAGCACTATATAATTACCTCCTACCTTTCCAATCTCCTTGCACATACTCTTAAATCTAGTGAGATTGCTTTCTTGGTTGTTCCGTAAACAAGACATTTTATGTCTTGCCTTCTCTACCTGTCCTCTATGCCTGGAACATTTTCTGTCTTCAACAGTGATCATAGGCTAACACCGGAAAAGTGGTCAAATAAAAATAACACACAAAAAATTGTTGTAGCTTTTAAATACATGGATGATACTATTTCTGCAATGTGTTTTGTATTGGGGTTATATAAATTCTTAGATTAAGTTATTAAATAATATTTAGGAGACAGCTAAGTGACTCAGTAGATTGAAAGCCAACCCTGGAGATGGGAGGTCTTGGATTCAAATTTGGTCATCTACACTTCCTGTGTAACCTGGGTAAAGTCATGTACCTGTAATTGCCCAACACTTACCACTCTTCTGTCAGAATTAATTCACAGTTTTGTGTCTAAGATGAAAGGTTAGGGTTTAAAATAATGAATAATAATTTTAAAATCAATTTTAGATTACATTTCATATAAAACTATCACTGCCATTTAATAGACTATAAACTAAAAATGAGTCAACTATACAATATGGCAATAAGAAAAAGTATGCAGGCTTAGACTATATTAAATCATAGAGATCTAGAATGACTGAGGTGACAGTTCATTTGTATCCTGTCTAATAAGACACCACAGCACATCTCCACACCTATAATATTATATTCAGTTCTGAATTATATGAAGGCAAAGAGAGAGGGAATTTTTATCTTCCTCTTTTGAAATAATCCCTTCTTAAACAATAGTCTGTTTTTTCACTTAAATGTAGTCAAAGTATTTCTCATTTTAGGTACCTTAAAACTCCAGTCCTTGTATCTATATTAATAAAAAAGAAATTTTTTTTAGAAATGAAAATTAGACTTCCTGCACTCTTTCATTATTTTTGCATTTATGTATTTTAGCATTCTTTTTACTTTGAGTTCCAAGTTTTATCCCACTTTCCTCTACCTATTGAGGTGCAGACAATTGGATATCCATTATATGTGTGTGTGTGTGTGTGTGTGTGTGTGTGTGTGTGTGTGTGTGTGTAACCAACAAAGAAATTGAAACCAAAAGTATGTTTCAATCAGCATTCAGAGTTCTTCAACTCTTCTTTGGATTTAGAAAACATTGATCTTCATGGGTCCTTTAGAATAGTCTCAAAGCTTTGTCTTGATCAGAGTAATTAAGACTTTCACAGTTGATCATTCTTACAATATTGCTTTTTCTGTGCATAATATTCTCTTGCTTCTGCTCACTTAACTTCATATCAGATCATCTTTCTGCTCTCAAACTGCCTAAAGCCCTAGCTGTAGTTCATTGCTCTGCCCATACAGGTGGCTCTGACCCTGTCTCTAGAGGAAATGACCGAGCAGATGCCGCTGCAAAACTAGCAGCCATAGAAGGACCTGGATTAATTTTAACATTAACAACCACTGATAATTTAAATTTATCACTCTCCTATAATGAAAAGGAAGTGGAAAAATGGAAACAAAAATTTAAAGCAAAACAAATTAATGGAGTATGGGTGTCATCTGAAGGAAAACCCCTGCTCCCTAGAAGTTTCTATAACCAAATTTGCCAATCTATTCATAAAAATGGTCATTTTGGCACCCAGGGCATCGTGGACTCTGTCAAGAGAGTATGGATAGCCCCTGGTATAACTACTGTAGCCTCTAAAGTATGTTCAGCCTGCCCTATTTGCCAGGCATATAACCAACATGCATATCGTGGAAAAGCCTTTGGGGGACGTCCTCTGGCTTACACACCTTTTGAACACCTACAGATAGATTTCATAACAATGCCAAAGGCTGGACGTTATAAATTTTGTCTAGTAATTGTAGACCAACTAACCAGATGGCTGGAAGCATTTCCTACAACCCGAGCCACAGCAGATTTTGTTGCAAAGATACTTTTAAAAGAAATTATCCCTCGTTTTGGCCTACCAGCACGTATTGACTCCAATAGAGGGAGTCATTTTACCGATTCTGTCTTAAATCAAATATATTCTTGCTTGGGGATAACTCCAAAATTCCATGTTCCATATCACCCCCAGAGCTCAGGCCAAGTGGAGAGGATGAATAAAGAACTTAAGACTATGATTGGCAAATTATGCACTGAGACCCATTTAAAATGGCCTGAAATTCTCCCTCTGGCCCTATTTTATCTTAGAAGCAGGCCTAGAGGAGACTTACATATTTCACCATTTGAGATGCTTTTTGGACATCCACCTATACAGGCTAAGCCTTTCTCCCCGGCTTATACATCGCTATTAGGGGGAGATATTACTATTGCTTCCTATATACAGGAGTTACAGCACAAACTACGTGAACTTCATGAATCTGGAGCTGCAGTACAAGCTGGACCATTAGACTTTTCTCTGCATGACCTGAACCCAGGAGATAAAGTTTATATCAAGAATTTCAAGCGAACTGGAGCAACTGAACCTTCATGGGAAGGACCATTCCAAATATTATTAACTACTCCAACATCTATAAAGATTGGAGAAAGAGACTCTTGGATTCACTGCTCACATGTGAAGAAAGCATCTTCTGCTGAGACTGATTGACTCTATCCTATCATATGAATTGTGACTCTATCTTATCATAAGAATTGGAGATAATAATCCATAGACAAATGGATGCTGGTTTTTTTTCTTTCAAGAATATATTGAATTACTGATTTTTTTCTTATTTTTTCTTATTTCTTTTCTTTTATTTTTTATCAGAATATTTGATTTTTTTTCTCATTTTTTGTACTGAAGGTACACATAATTAATATTAATATTTTTTCCCTGCAGTAATACAAGTTAATATATATACTCTTGCTATAATATCAATATATGCCTAAAAGCTTTAAACTATGGGAACCTGCCATTTATTGATAAAATATTATAGGACTGTGATTAATGTTTGTGTCTGATTCCAGGAAAAGGGATAAAAACAAGGAGCACAGACTAAACCTGAATAGTGCCAATAGAGCACACTAGAAATATTAAAGTGAGACTCAAGGTTGCGACGCTTAACTTATGTTTAAGTCGTAGGACTTCCTTGTATCTACACTCTTTTCGAAGTACTCAAACAAGTAAAAAGCTTGACTATCATGCTGGCTCCCTATATCCCTGAGAAAAAAATCAGACAAGGGAATGACATTTCCCCATCAAAATAAAATTCTAATTCTTTCCTTCTTATATTATGGCAACTTCCTGTAGTCTTGGCTACAAATGGCTAAGTGAAATATTACTGCATTCTGTCCTACATACTTGTGGGATAGAAATTACTTTAATCTGGACCTATACAAGGTCTATTTTGAGTTTTTCTTATGTTTTTGATTATTTTTCTATTCTTTTGATATTTGACACATACACCCCCATAACTGAACATTGCATTCTGAGCTAAACTTGATATATTTTTTTTTAAATACTTACTTCAGGGGGGATTGTATTTTAATTTAAAATCTAAGAATTTTTGAATTTTTTTTTTGTTTCAGATTGTATTTTTATAAAAATCCAAGACTTTTTACTGTTATAAAAAAAAAAATTTCAAGGATTTTGATTTTGTTCGAGAAAAGATCTTCAAGAAAGAAGCTTGAAACTTTTATATCCAGAGAATGAACTGTTGCAGAAAGATGCCAAAAACCTACACTTCATCAAGAAGATCAAGAATGAACTTTGGATGTGATTGATTGGACTGAACTTTTGATTGAACATTTATTGTAACATTTATGCCAAAAGGGACTGCCCCTAATTTGGCTTTCTGTCAATGCGCCTAGCAAACATTGGTTTTGCTTTCTTTTCTTTTCTATTTCCTCTCTCACTATTCTAATTTCTCCTAGAAAATTGAATATTGTGTATATCTTTAGTTAGAAGTGAATTTAGAACTACAAAATGATTATGTTAAATGATCAATGGGGAGACTAGTCTCCCAATGATCATCAGGGGGGATTGTAAACCTCAAATTTCCTTAGACTTATAATTGTTGAAAATTTCACCATTGGGATATTTCATACTTGGAAAATTTCTTACTGATAGTCTATTGGAATGGGAACTCCATTGGCATGGGAGGTTCCTTCTCTTCCCTTCTTAAGATTACTTTAGAACAGAAACCCTTTGCTGAACAATGGAAAGGACTTTGACCTATGCTTAAGCATAGAACAGGAATTTCTTTGAGTCTTGATTGATTTTAGAATTGATACAATGGAGATACTCCACCCTATTCAGTCCTAATAGGATTGAGTAAGGGCTGCAGCCTAGATCAAAATTTAATTATTCCAATCTCTACCATACTCAAGTTAACAGGATTTAGAAAGGGCTGTAGCAAAGGAGTATAGATTTAATCATTTGAAAATATGACCTTCAACAGACATGTGCAAAAACCAGAAACCTCTGGGCGGTCCTGGGTTAAGTGAGAGCCTCCATTGACAGGGAAATTGATGAAGAGTGATTGGTAGATGTGAGGACTGAGGGGAGGCAACTTGGATGGTATCCTTAAAGATAGGAGGGTCTGGAGACTGAGGGGAGAGGATTGAGTTTTTGGTCGGTGGTTCCTGGTCTCGGAGGAAGCTTGCTCTGAAGGAAGCTGAAGGTGGGGGCCTCTGAGACTGTTTCTCCATTTTGGACACGTGAGTGAAAGGGACTGATCTCTTTTCTTTGCCCCAGCTATCTAAGGGCTTGGGCCTTTTGGCCCAGCCTAAACAGAAGGGGTATTTAAGCCCTATTCCCTTCTCTCCCCTTTCTCTCTCTATATATATATCTAATTCCTTTCTTGCTCCTATTGTAATTAAACTCCAAAAAAGGCTGACGGCTGACTTGAGTTTTTCATTTAGGAATTACATAGCTGATTCCTTGGCGACCTTAAATTAATATATATCAGTCTTTTAAAGTGATTCCCTTGTAACACTTCCCAGGTTATTTTGAAACCATCCTAAGCAATAGTATTCCATAACAATCACAAAATACAAACTTAAATCATTCCTAAGTTTATGGACATCCCTTCAGTTTCTATCTACCAAATATCTATTCAATCATATATTAAATATATTTATCAATTATTATATCACTTGTGATTAAGGGAAAATCACTTTTATGTAATAACTATTTTATTATTAAGTAGATAAATCTTTTGAGATCCATATTTACTTCTAATTTTATTGTTGTACTTTGGAAAAATGACCTAACTGATACCTATGTAATATTAAGAAACAAATTTTTTGGAAGAATATGTATTTGCATAACTATACTGGTTCAGTGTTATTATTACAATGGTTGCTATAAATCAATATTACATACAATGTCATTTAAAAAAATTTTTCCAGATTTTAGTTATGAGACTTTTTATGGTTAAAAATTTAATGAAATAACTTTAAAATATCATATTCAGCACACTATTAATAGGAAATTATATAAAGCCTATCAATATTTCAGAAGTCTAAATCTATTATATGTTGAAAATATAAATTAAAATTGGAGTGAAAAATGGAAACTAATGAATAATATATTTAATTTAATTTTTAAAACTTCTTAGAGATAAAGAATATCCATTAGAACAATATTTATTTTTGGAGAAGATTTTTTAAATAGCAACATGAAACCTTGTCCTTTCAAAATTGCAGGAACAAATGAATCTTGTTAAGGCTATAAGTTTAAAGTAAGAAGTATAAGGTCTTAAAATCTTTAGCATTGATTCATGTATCCCTGTGAATACTGTGAATTTTATATTTACTCCACCCTGTTTAGTCTTTAGAATTTTAGCAACCAGGAATGTATAAACCCCCATTTAAGGATTAAGTGTGTGGGAGGAAAGTCTATGACCCATTTGTGCTAGTAAGTGACAAACAATAAAGAACTGACTGACCCCCTGGGCTGTGAAAAGCCAAGTTTAAGTCACCATTGGTACATATGAAACACAGGAAGTGATGTAAAGAAATGACTTTATATTTCACACCACCTCCTGTGACAGGGCTTGGTGGTGGAACTCAAGGCTTTGGAGGAGCTCAAGCTTGAGACCTCAGACTGCTTCCCTTAGACTATCATATGGTGAGTGATAAGGCTCACTCTCCTTTCCTCGACTTTTCTGAAGGCAACAGCCTCTGGAAAGGCCCCTCTGGAAAGGCCCATTGCTTGGGACCCACTTGCTTTGGCTTTTCCTGGAAAAGCCACTTAGCTGAGGCCTCTAAACTTATGCTGGGTTCAGACCAGGCTAGGGCAGCTACCCTTCCCTTTTCCCTCTCTCTTATTCTTAATTTCTTCCTTCCATTATAAATAAACCATTATAAAATTCCATTCTGACTTGAGTATTTCATTGGGATGTAGAATTTAAATCCCTAGAGACCAACTAAAATATATTCAGTCTCACCCCTAAATTTTACTCTGTTAAATTTATTTTGGTTGGACTTTGAATATCTATAGAGGTGGTCCCCAGGGATTTAATTTCTAAATCCCAAAATGAAATACTAAAGTAAATGGAATTTATGGTAGTTTATTTACAGTATTTACAACAGAAGGAAATTATTAAGGAATGAGTGAGAGAGAGAAAACTCTGGCTTCATCTGACAGCAGTTAGAATTTCTAAGCCCCAGCCAGGGAAAGAGAGTCTCAAGATGATGGGCCTTTCTTGGAGCAGCGCTGAGAAAAGAAGGGTCACTAAGTCAGCCTTTTATTCACCAACAGTGACACTCTAAATGGAAAGAAGTCTGGGTGTTTGTGTTCCAGTCACTCCTCAAGGGTCTGTTTTCCAGTTGCTACTTAAAGGGTCTGTCTTCCAGACTCTCCTCTGAGTCAGAGCCTCCATCCAACTTGAAACTGGAATGAAATATCTCTTTTCTGACCTTTTATCCTCTTTTTAAAGAATCTTTTTTCTCTTGTGTCACCTAAATTTCACATCTACAAATCACAGAAGATGTTTTTCTCCAGTACTGCCCACTATTTAGTTCTCACCTTCTTTGGTTAGATTATATCTTTTGGGGTTACTTACCTTTTTTGGTATGTTCACCTTTTGTAGTTACTTAACACCTTTTATTGGTTAAAATGGGTAGATGTACTTAAAATACTGAATTATCACCTATTTGTACATTAAAATCTAAAAATAGATTGTGGATTACAATTCTAGCTTCACTATAAAGGAAGAGCTAAGTATCTTCATTGTTACAATCAGGAGATTACAATT
Source organism: Monodelphis domestica (assembly GCF_027887165.1). Classification (NCBI taxonomy): domain Eukaryota; kingdom Metazoa; phylum Chordata; class Mammalia; order Didelphimorphia; family Didelphidae; genus Monodelphis; species Monodelphis domestica. Next base: position 23,487,474 of record NC_077232.1, on the reverse strand, counting down.
TTGTCTTTACAATAAAGGAAGAGCTGAGTATCTTCATTGTTACAATCAGTAGATAGCTAAATCCAATCTTCACAATCCCTAACAATACACAACTGGAAAAGGTTACATATTCTGATGCAATAATTTTCTATTTTTTAAATGGAAAGGAGGAAGCATGTGTTATGGAAAAGGTAATCTGTTTTCACCATGTTCCAAAGAAATTATCATTCTATATTTACTGATGATACTTGCTTATAACAATACTGTCTCAAAAGATAGTTTAAAAAGTATCATTTAGATTATGCAATTGGATGAGATACCTGATTCTATACATTAATTTTAATTGAATTCATAAGAGATATGCATGCATGAAAACATGGAATCATATGATAATGTAACAAAATTAATGATGATGATAAGAACAACCTTCACAGAAAGGTTACTATGCCAGCCACTGTGCAGAGAACTTTATAATTATTACCTAATTTGAACTTCACAACAACCCTAGAAAGTAGGGTTATTAGAGGCACCTGGGTAGTTCAGTGTATTGAGAGTCAGATGTAGAGATGCGAGGTCCCAAGTTCACATCTGGCCTCAGACACTTCCAAGATGTGTGACCCTGGGCAAGTCACTTAACCCCCATTGCCTAACCCTTACCACTCTTCTGCCTTGGAGCCAATACACAACATTAAGAAGGTAAGGGTTCTAAAAAAAGTACAGCTATTATTATCTACATTTTACAGGTGAGGAAACCAAAGCAAAAGGAGACAAATTGACTTTTCCAGCAGCCCCCAGTTGGTAAATGTTTAAGGGAAGATGTGAATTCAGATATTCCTGAATCAAGATTCAATGCTTTATCTACTGTGTCACCAAACAGATTCAGAGTAAATATTTGGTTTTACCATTATTGAATAGGACATGCAACAGAATGTGACATTTTCATATAATTTGAAGGAAAATGAACAAAAAGGTCTATTTTTTCTGGAATTTTAATGGAAAGAGCAAAATTGATGACTCAGAAAATTTGCATGGTCATAGTTTTTATTTTTTTTTTAATAATGTGCTTCTACAGTATCATGAACAAAATGTTGTAGCAGTTTGAAACCATATTGGAAAATATTGCTTATACCATTAATTTTATAAAATCAAGGCCCATTGATCCATATATTTGTTGTCTATTTTATACAGAGTGCAGCAGTGAGTATGTTATTCTTTCTCATACAAATGTTAAATTGCTCTCCCTTCAGAGTTATTACTCTATTTTTTTTATTATTTTTAAACACTGCATAAAGAGACATCTTGGGTAGACTTAGGTCTGAACAATTACACTGATTATAAAACTGTGCCTTACTCGTCTTAAGTAGACTGAGCCACTTCCCATATAATAACATTCCTTTAGACTTCTCTATAATGTTCCTTTTATGTGTCATGAGGGATGGATTTTTTAAATTTCTTACTGTTTTATTTATCATTTGTTTATATTATGGGTTTTTTTTCAGATTACATATACATGCAATTTTAATAATGTTTTTCTGATATTGTGGAATCCATTTTCAATCCCTCCCTCCTCCCACTCCTCCTTCACCAAGACAATAGGTAATATGACATATGTTGTGTATTTATTATCTTGTAATACATATTTCCATGTTCATTATATTATGAAATATGGCAAATATTGCTTATATTGGAGAAAAACATGAAGGAAACACAGTGAAGAATGTTACACTTCAACATAAATCAGATTCCATTAGTTCATTCTCTTGTTCTGGGTATCCTTGTTCATCATGAGTCTCTTGGAGTTGTCTTGGATCCTTGCATTGCTGAGAGTTTTAAATTTATTCACAGTTGAACATGGTATATTATTTCCGTGTGTGTACAATGTTCTCTTGGTTCTGTTAACTTCACTTTGCATCCCATTTGTCATTTCTAATTGGAGAATGGTATTCCATTAAAAGTGCTGACACAACTTGTTCAACCATTCCTCATTTAAGAGGCATCCCTTTAGTTTCCAGGTCTTTGTCACCAAAAGAAAAAGAGCTGTTCTAATATTTTAATGTAAGTAGGTACTTTCGCCCTATCTTTGATGTCTTTGGGATACAGACCTAGGAGAGGTATTGCTGAGGCAAAGGGTATGCTCAGTTTTATGACCCTGGGTGATAAAACTCTTTCCAGCATTTAATGAAGGTTTTCCTGCGGGATCCTGGAAAAGTGTTAGTGGGAACAGAATACAAGGGAAATTGAAAGGGAATAAGACCTGATGGCGACCTACTAAGATATTAAGAAGAGAGAAATTTTACAGGCAAATGCAAATTACAAGCAAAATATGAGATGCCCTTTGATGATGGATGGCATTAGTAAGTGCCCTGCAATTGTTTTATCAAAAATTAATAAAATCTGTTATTGATAGGGTGCAGAGGTAGTAAAAACTGGGCAATGGGACAAAGTAAATATTGCATATGAATGGATTACATTATAATATATGGTCACAATTCAGAGACATGAGGATTAAATGTTTTTTATAGGATTCTCTTCAAAATGGTTGAATCTGAGTAATGACTTTGTTATATTTTAATTTTCCAATTACAGTATTGATTTTCAGACATTTTGCAAACCATGTTCTCTCTCTCCTTCCATCACCCCATGCTAAGAAAGCAGGCAATACAATATATGTTTACATATATTATTAAATAATATATATATTTTCATGTTTGTCATATTGTAAAACCAGACACATTTAGTTTACACTAGAGAAAAATTCATGAAGGAAATGAAATGAAGAATGGGATGTTTAAATCTGCATTCAAACTCTGTCCCTTCTAGTGCAATAGATGTCTCTTTTCATCATCAGTCTCTTGGAGTTGACCCAAATCCTTGCCTAGTTGATAATAATTTAGATAGTCATAGTTTATCATCATACACTATTGTTATTACTGTGTATATTATTCTCTTGGTTCTCTCACTTCACTTTTCCTCATTTCATATAATTCTTTCCAGGTTCTTTTTGGATCATATCATTTGTCATTTCTTATGGAGCAATAGTATTCCATTGCAATCTTGTCCTCCAAACTTTTTTGATCATAGATACCTATCAGTTTAAAACAAAAATAATCTCAAATAAACATGTATGTCTACCACTGTAAATGTATGTGTTAT